>NC_083343.1:85138094-85485177 GCF_019175385.1 Lycium barbarum
TTATGTGAGAAATGTTTTCTTTTGAAAGCTAAGAGTGCTTGATATCCGCCTTATGAGGCAATCAGATGTACAGGTTATCTCTTTATCTCATGATATGTTCCATATTTCTTGTTGTGCTATTATTCATGCCTTACATACTCGGTACGTTGTTCGTACTGACGTCCTTTCAGGTAACCGACTAGATGATCTAGACCAATATGATCTCCCCTCAGTTGTAGTCAGTGCGCTCCGTTGGTCCGGAGCTGCAACCCTTTTTGGTATGCTATCTCGCTATGTAGCTTTGTGGGTATGACAGGGCCTTGTCCTGTCTTTTCTACAGTTTATATTCCATAGAGGTCTGTTGATAGTTGTATGTAGTGGGAACGTTATGTAGTTTAGTGGTGTCTTATTTTATGTACAGTACAAGTAGCGGCCATGACAGACTGCGCTGCCATCCTTTGCACGTATGGCTATATATGTATGTGTGTGTGTGTGCGCATAATTTATGAGTTTCGAGGTAGAGTTATTGTATAATTTTACGGCAGATGCTATCATTCAGGTATAAGCTAGAAATGGGACACCAAGTTATTCAGCACATGGCAAATATGAGTTTAGGGGTGCTTAGTCAGTAGTGATTGGGTACTCGTCACGACCCCGTGACAAATGTTACAGCCCGTAGTTCTGTGCGTTCAGATTCGTAAGTGTTTGTAGTTTTAAGTACGGACTCTAGTGGTTGCCTGTAAGGATATATATACGAGATTATATGTGTTTATCTCAAGATTATGAGGGTTTAAGTTTACATAATAAGTTACGGAAGGATTGAAGGGCAAGTGAATCAAGCAAATTAACTTGTTGGACTTTGGAGAAAAAATGAGGGGCAATTTTTGCCCTACTTGAGAAGAGGATATCTTTTAGTATACGAGGAGTTTTGAAGCAAAGCAGAAGCTTAAAGTGAATTTCATGAAGTCTCTCTTCTAATGCAATAAACTGCTCATCGATACGGTATCAGAGTAAGGAGATATGGACGCTGCAAGTCTGGCTGCCAAGCCAGAAAAGTGGTCTGCGCGAACTCGCCAGGAGATGGCGCGAACACGAAAAGGGGTGACCAGACAATCCAGCGCGAACACGCCATTACCCAGCAAAACCGCGCTAAGAAATTTCTAGGTTGGTGCAACCCGACTCTAGAACTTAATATAAAGGGGCTTACCCTCATATTTTCCATTAAAACACCCCTCCAAGCTTCCCAAATTCGCTGGAAATTTCCCTTAACTTCCATTCCCCAAATTACAACGCCAATTAAGTGGAAACCTCCAGATTTCGACTCAGACAGCGTATAGTTGCAACTGTAATACCGTCTTGCGAGGGTTTTGGCTTGGATTTAAGGCGGACACTGAAGATATTGCGGTTCAAGTGGGAGTAAGGTAAGAATCTTCCCTTATTGATATCAATTTAGGTTGTTTATGGAGGTAAATCTATTAAATGATTGTACAATGAATTTGTTGGTTGAGGAATTTTGAAAAACATCATGTGGGATGTTTTATGGAGCATATTGGTGTTGGTAATGTTGTTGTTGATATTGGTATGGTTGTCGTTGTTGTTGGTTGTTGGATTGTAATTTCGGGCTAGGCATATAAATAGGGGAGATGATGTCCGTATTTTGGCAAATTCTAAAAGGAATTAAATTAAGGATTTGAGATGGGCGTATGCCTTTGAGCCTAACAATAGTACGAATGGTCTATGTGTAGATTTACGAGCTTGGAAGTATAAATGTTGAACCTCCAAGGAGATCGAAAGGTATGTTAAGGCTAGTCCCTTTCTTTCTAAAGGCATGACTCCTACGTTACGATTCCATATATGTCTTCCATCACATCTTTGTTCGCGAAAAGCTAGAAGTTCATGATTCTCAAGGTTTTTATGATAGTAAAGACAAAATGTTTTCTATGAGGACCATGATGACAATGATGACTTCTTTCTTGTGAATCCATACATGTCTTCCATAATGTTCTTATTTCCAAAAGCTAATGATTCATGATTCTTAAAGTTTCTTATGACGCTAAAGATGATTATGTTGTCATGATGAAAATGATAATGATAATGAAGATTCCGTTTCTAGAAGTTTCAAAGTTTATGATTTTAAATGCTAAGACGAGAGTATTGAGTTTATTTCTTGAATTCCTTGATTTTATTCATTGTTGTTGGTCTCATCTTATAATTATTGATCCTTCAAGGTAAGACATAGCGATGATGATTGTTCCATAATATAATTGGAGGTTACCGACCTTACGTCACTCCGATAAAGTGGTAATGATTATTTGGGCTCTCATGCATGCTACTTACAATATATATATATATATATATATATATATATATATATATATATATATATATATATATATATATATATATATATATATATATATATATTAGCGATATGGGAAAGGGGCGACGTGTTATATACACATAGACACCTGATCAGTTGGTATATTATGAAATCGTCCCGGTCACAGATGCCCGGACGCGGGATATATGGGTATGGATCGGGCTGCACGTTCCACAACAATATAATATGTATATGGATCGGGCTACACGTTCCGCAGCACTACTATGATATATGTATGTGAGAAATGTTTTCTTTTAAAAGCTAAGCATGCATGATATCCGCATTATGAGACAATCAGATGTATATGCTATCTCTTTATCTCATGATATGTTCCATACTTCTTGTTATGCTGTTATTCATGCCTTACATACTCAGTACACTGTTCGTTCTGACGTCATTTCTTCTGGACGCTGCGTTTAGGCCCGCAGGTTCAGGTAGCCAGCCAGACGATCTAGACCAGTAGGATCTCCCCTCAGCTGTAGTCAGTGCACTCCATTCGTTCGGAGTTGCAGCCCTTTTTGGTATGCTATCTTGCTATGTAGATATGTGGGTATGACAGGGCCTTGTCCTGTCTTTTCTATAGTTTATATTCCATAGAGGTCTGTAGACAGTTGTATGTAGTGGGAACATCATGTAGCTTGGTGGTCTCTTATTTTATGTACAGTACAAGTAGTGGCCATGTCAGACTGCGTTGCCATCCCTTGCACATATGCCTATACATATATATCCATGTGTATAATTTATGAGTTTCGAGGTAGAGTTATTGCATAAATTTTACGGCAGATGTTATCACTCAGGTATAAGTTTGATATGGGCCACCAGGTTATTCAGCACATGGCAAGTACGAGTTTTGGGGTGCTTGGTCAGTAGTGATCGAGTACTCGTCACGGCCCATTGGTTGGGTCGTGACAACCTAGTTCTGGCCATCCTGGACTAACACTAACCAATTCCCGAAGCCACTAAATCAATTCCCACAAATCATAAGTCTTGCACACTACCAAACAAACCTTGGGGATAGAATCACACCACACACTTTACACCTTAGAGTTACCTTTCAACGTATCAGAGTCTAAACTGACTAAAATCCAAATCCAACGAAGCACATACTTTGTCTACAATGACCCACTTTCCTCTACCATGGTTCCCTTATTCCATTCCTTATTTTGAATTCCAAAATGATCCATATAACTCGAATAGGTTTAAGCCTCATCTCTGATTCACTAAATGAGAAAGTCTCTATTGTCGAACCTAAACACACCTAACCATTCAAGCGATTATACTATCAACTCAACAAGATAACAATATCGATAAATAACAAAACTCACCGAGGCCACACAACAAGTACAAAGGCTCTCAGTCTCAATCCGATACCGGTCATAACTCCTAACAGTTGCTTGGTTACTAGAATATCACTCTCGTAACAGTCACAAACACATTCTCATAAGCACGCTAGATACCAATTATTTCCTTCTTAGTGCCTAAGGATTTTCTATCCAAATCCTCTTTATCACGACTCAATTCCATGTCCACAACAAGTATCAATACCAATCCCCTTAAGAATTCGGATTCTTTACGCTCTCTCATAATATCGTTATGTGAGTAGTTACTCTCAACTTGTCTTATCTACTACACGCAATCACTATACTGGTTGAATCTAGTAATCCATAGCAAACTCACACACGTTCTCACGTACCATTGCTAAGAGCTTAACCATTGAAGAATCATTAATCTGCCATAGATTCACACGTGCCACGCATACCATCACGACCCTTGTCGGAGTCAAACTCCTTTTTCCCAAAACCAATTCTATCCACAAGAAGATCGCTCTTACTAAGCCCCGATGCATTTACCACTTCCGAGCAACTGCCCACTAGGATCACAGATATCCTTCGGCTCTTATTACAAACTCCCCATCTCTCAAGGAACCAACAATGAAACAGTCTTAACCAAATTCCCGCAACGAAAACTCAAGCAATAACTAAAACTGAACTTGGCCAAATATCTGAATCAAGATGGCACATCTTATATAATATCGCAACTTGACATACGAAATCGATCGCACAGAAATTAGAATTGGTTTCTGCCATTCGAGGGAGAATACAACAAGTATACATAGATACCAATTGGAATCTCCTAGATATCAATTGGACCCTACCGAGATACCAATTTGACCGAAGTAGCACAAACAGAAAGAATGAAGGGAGTTTGTTTTCCTAAGATGCCTCATAGCCTCTCACGGATGGGTACAGACGTCTCCGTACCATTCCACGAGACTCTACTACACATTGCTCTTGTACCCAGTAGACCGGTAACCTAAGCTCTGATACCAACTTGTCACGACTCATTTTAGGACCGCGCCGACACCTACCTTTCCCTTCTCAGTAGACGAACCCATCAATTGACAAGGCCAAATCATTTTAAACCAAGAGGTACTTAGAAATAACAGCGGAACATCATAATATTTTTAATAAACTCAAGATTAGACAAGATTACAACCAATAAATGATTACAGACTCGATCCAGCTTCCCATGACCTGGTCTAGACTAGTATAAGAGCGACTAATGATTTCAGATTACCACTACATTTTGAGACTCAACCTCTGTCCCGGGATGAAGTGGGAGGAGGCCTTCCAGATAGGCACCACACACTTTCACTTCGTATCACAATCAATCACCTAAAATAATCTACACCCAAAAAAAAGGGTGTAGCAAGTGTAATATCAGTACAATCCATGAGTACCGAGTAAGTATCATAAGCCGACAATGGTTAGTAACACATATCAATAAAGAATTCACAGATAAACATAATCAACAACTAAATCAAGTACCACCATTTATTTACCGCACAATGCGACACCAATACCCTTAACTCATTCACCTCCCGCTAATAACCACAAACCAGATCCACAACAATATCACGACAATCATATACCATTAATACCATTCGTTTCCAGCCTAGGAGTCGACTCTTCACTATGATACCTTTAGTCTACATCCCTTAGAGGTCCAACATACCACTGATCCACGAGCGAACAAGAAGATAATCTAGCCAGTAAAAGTCACGGATAATCGAAGACAAGTACACATCATAGCTTAGGTGGCCTCTAATCCCAATGGTTCCAAGTCTCAATAAATCAATCCAAATCCAACATCACAAGTAGACACCAAATCTTCTCAAACAAGCCATAATGCAATGCAATGCAAGATGTATCAACGCAATGCAAAGTGCATGAATCTGATGCAATGCCATGCAAATGAGGTGTACAGCCTATTAGCTTAGAACAAGTAATCTCACCCTACACTCACACGTCACAACTCTTTTTAGAACTCAATCACAATTGTTGGTGTATTTTATCCTCCCATTTATCAGCTAGGTTCACTATTAATAGCATAACACAATAATCACATATTATGGGAATTTCTCATCATTAGACACAATAATAGGTTTCACCCACTACTTCCATGTCACATATCCGCCGATATTAAAGAAAACCACATCAAACAACCTAAGGAATCTACAGGCCACAAGCCGGAACACACAAATCACACAACAATACCATCCTAAGATTCCATCCCAAATCTCCAATTCCTATACATGCATTCTCCATTCCTTCTAATACACGAATATATAAAGCTAACCGGGGTTTACCGAAAGGGAAGCCATAACCTACCTGGCAGCCGAATAGCTGCCACGAACCCACACGTTGCCTTGTCTTTTGAAGCATCTCTAAATAATCAAACTCTATCATATATGAATTCTATGTAAGAAACCATGAATAATGATACCCATGTTGGGTACTTTCTATTCGGGTCAAATTCCAACCCGTAATTTAGGAAAAACGGATCTCAAGGGCAAAACGGAAATTTTCTGATCAAAATACCAAATTCAATACCAAAAGGTCAAAACCCACTACTTTAATCATAGAAATACTCAATTAATTCTCAAAATCATCATTAATATGAAAACCCCCAAATTTGGGTCTAAGAACCCAAACTTTAATTCATGAAATTCAACTCTAGCATGGAAGATTATTGGTTAACAAGCCTAGATATATCATTATCTAGCATAAATAGCAACATTAACATCATTTATTCACAATCTAGGAAGCCAATTCGTTTTTACAACGCTTTCATGAAAAATCCCATAAACCCTCCGTTGATTCTAGTTATTACAAGGTTGAAATCATGTTTAGAAGATCATAATAGATAGATATAAGGTTAGAACACTGACCCTAGGAATAAAATGGCTCTCTAGACCTTCAAGTCACCTCCAAGAGTGCTTACAACGAGTTTAGAAGTTATGGAAAATGTCTAAGGGTTTTACCAAATAAAAATGTATTCTGGTGCAGAAATACCGCTACAATGGCCATCACGCCACCCCAGTGGTACCACACCAGCGGTACCCAGACCGCTACGACAGTCTAGCCAATAAATTCACTTCACCGCTCCAGCGGTACCATCACTGCCCCAGCGGTGCCGCTGTAGGGTACTGGTGTCGTTGCAGTGGACACCAGCAGCTCAGAAACCAGAAACCAATTTTCTGGTTTCGCCAATTGTATCCCAATACTCGCCTTTCATACGAAACCCAATATACACAAACAAAACATACAGATATACATAAAAATGCACTACGAACTCACCCGCGATCTCGGATTTCCTAAATAGGGTCTCGTTGACCAATTCAACTCTCGGCCAAAGCTTCTCACTTAAGGTCAAGATTTTCTCACAAGTCAAAATAAACACTAACGAGGCTCGAAAATGGTCAATAAAGGAAATATCACGCTAACGACCAAATAGGTCGTTACATCCTATGTGTGTTTGATTATTTCGTGGTGATAGTTTTGATGCCCTGAATAATGGAAGAATTTGGAATATGTGTTATCATTCTGATTGAGATAGATTTTCCATAACCATTGTTGGTATTGTGATATGATACATTGTTGGAGTACCCCTTCGTTGGTACTTGTGATATTGATAGATTGTGGGTATACCATTGTTGGTATGGTTACATGATACATTATTTGTGTAGCCCTTTGTTGGTACTCATTATATTGATACATTATTGGCATACCATTGTTGGTGTTATGATTTGATACCTTATTGGCATACCCCTCCGTTGGTACTTGTGATGTTGAATTTGATTATTGATAATTGATATACGCATTGCACACATTCTCACACATTCATGATGCATGGTCAATGCTCGGTGATGATCTGGTATCATTGATTGAGTAAACTAATATTTTGATAAACTCTTTACTTGAGTGATTGTGAAAAGGTCGATGTCCGAAGATCAATTCCAAAATTGTTAATTGTACGAAAATGATATTGATCAACTTTTTTACTTGAGTGATTGTGAGAAGGCCAATGTCCGAGGGTCCAATTCAAAAATCGTTGATTGTGTGAGTATGATATGTGACAGAATCTTTTACTTGAATGATTGTGAGATGGCCGATGATCGATGATCGATAATCTATTCTGGCATTGTTGTTGCATCTCCGATTCCAATGATATCCTGAAATCGTTGCTACTGCATGGACTCCGCGGGTCCCCCAGGGTGCTGTCAGTGAGACTTCCCCTGTGAGCAATTAGCTAGGGTCCCGTCTGTCTATTGGGAAAAGATCCGGGATGTGTGGCACTTAGACTTCGTGAGTCACTCTGGGTTGTGCTTCCAAAACGTTGATATTTTCGTCCGGAGTACATGTATACACCTCATTTGTATGGCATTACATTTCATCATTGCACTACATTGCATTATGACTTGATTGAGGTTCTTGGTTATTTACTCGTGATGTTTGGATTGGATCGAATTTATTCGGACTAGACGTATTTGAGTTTAGATGCTTTACATAGGCAATGACAGATACTTGGTTGTGATCATATTGTCTTATACTTGTTAGATTCCTTGCTTATCTGTTTTTTTTTTCTGAATTGTGTTAACTATGCTTAGTCAGCCGACGATGCCTACAAATACTGTTGTTTGTACTGACCTGCACTTGCTGCATTCTTTTATGAATGCAAAGTACCAGGACGGATCTACTTCTATGACCCGTGGCTGATCGACTCTTCATCTTCCTCTCGAGTTTCCAGGGTGACCATGGCGTTCGCTGACCTTGAAGACTTTTCTATCATATGTCTTGCTTTTATTTCAGAGACATAGACATTATGTATTAGTATTTCAGACTGTACTATTCTCCTTAGATGCTCTTGTATTATTCAGACTAGGCCTTGGGGGTGTTTATTGTCTTCCGCACTTTTACTACTGTATATATATATCTTGAGACTTATGTATTTGTTCTATTCCGTTGTGTATTTTATTCAATTCGTGTATTGATTCCTTGTTAGGATGAGGGTTCTCTAACCGAGGTGGAAAGGTCAGTGCCCGTATGATCTACGCAAAATGGGTCGTGACAAATTGGTATCAGAGCCCTAGGTTACCCGGTCTTTGATACAAGAGTGTCTCTAGTAGAGTCTCGCGGATCGGTACGATGATCTCCACACTTATCTGCGGGAGGCTATAGGACATTTAAGAAATCTCAATTTCTTTCCTTCCATCGTGCTACTTTATTCAAATTAGTATCTGGAAAGATCAAATTGGTATTTGGAAAGATCAAATGGTATCTAACTCATCTCTTCTCTCACAGATGGTGAGGACTCGAGCTACTATGGCTCGAGGTCAGGTGCCAGAGCTTGCAGCTACGGCTGGCACCAGAAGGAGAGTGACAGCCAGGGGTGGAGCTCCGACGGTAGGACAGCGCCGAGAGAGATCTCCGTCCCCCGAGCCCGAGGATGTGGGTCCAGCTCAGACACAGTTTGAGGTTACTTCTGATCAGGCCATCCATGATACTATGGCCAGATTATTGCTTCGTCTTGATGCCAAGCAGGCCGCAGGTGGTGTTACTACACCCGACGGGGGTTCACAGACTACGGTTGGGGCGCAGACCCCTAAACAGGAACCTACGCGGGCAGCATATCTCGCTGTAGCTATGGCTCCTCGTATTGATGCGATACCCGTTCCTGGTGATGAGATTAGGCTCATGGAGGGCACTGTTATGACTGCTTCTGATCAAGAGCTTGTTGGGAGATTCAGGAAGTTAGAGCCACCGAGGTTTGCTGGTACCTCATCTGAGGATGCCTATGAGTTTATTCTTGATATGCATAAGTTGCTGCACCGTATGGGGATAATGGAGATCCACAGCGTTGATTATGTATCCTACTAATTTCACGGTGATGCGAACACGTGGTAGAGGTATTTCGTGACGTGCAGACCTGAGGGTTCTCCTCCATTGACTTGGACTCAGTTCTACCGGGTCTTCCTTGAGAAGTATGTGCGCCAGTCTCTAAGAGAGGCTCGTAGGGAGCAGTTTTTACACCTTGAGCAGAGAGGCATGTCCTTGGAGTCCCGTTTCCTCTATCTGGCTCGTTATTCTACTCCGTTGATCTTTACTGAGGCCGATAGGATCAGGCGCTTTGTTGGAGGACTAGTGAGCTCTTTACAGATTCCTTGTCTTCAGATGGAGTCTATGGGGGCTTCCTTCCAGTCCATTATTGAGCATGCTTCTATGGTTGAGGGCGGCAAGGCTCATGCTTTTAGTAGTAGTGACAATAGGCCACGTCAGATTGGCAGTTTTGGGGGTTCTGGTACAAGGGGCGCCAATCAGTTTTCGAGGCCACCTCAACCCTATTCCGATCGTCCCATGCATTCAGCATTACCAGATTTCTCTAGCGAGCCACCTAGGCAGAGAGCTCCTGAGAGTTTGTTCTCCAGACCAGTGGACAGGGCTGCTTTATTCGGGTCTTCAGCTTCCGTGTTTTAGCACTCGACTCCTTTTACCTGTTTCTCTTGTGGAGAGGTTGGGCATGTTGCCAGGAGATGTCCCCGACCTAGGCAGGATTATCAGCCGCCGAGGACTCCTGTATCATCCGGTGGTCGAGGAGGGACTTCTCATGGAGGCGGTGCTCAGTTGGTCCGTTGTACTTCCCATGGTTCTAAAGGTGGGTCCCAGCCAGCTAGAGGTGGTATAGAGTACGAGAGGAGGATCCCAGACTGGGCGTGGTGGAGCCCATTGTTACTCATTTCCTAGTAGGCCCGCGGCAGAGGCCTCAGATGTTGTGATATCAAGTACCATTTCTGTCCGTCATAGAGTAGCATCTGTGTTATTTGATCCTAGATCCACTTACTCTTATGTATCTGCATTTCATACCGTTGGTTGGGATTTTTCTTGTGATAACATAGATATACCTGTTCATGGTCTACTCCGGTCGAAGATTCTGTGGTTGTTGATCGAGCCTACCGGTCTTGTTTGGTTACTGTTATGGGGTATGACACTTGGGTAGATTTGATGATTCTTGATATGGTGGACTTTGATATTATATTGGGTATGTCCTGGCTTTCTCCTTATCATGCGATCTTGGACTATCACCCCAAGACAGTCACTTTAGCTATGTTGGGAATTCCTATGCTTGAGAGGAGAGGTACTCCTAGTCCCGCTCCAAAGAAGATCATTTACTCCCTTTGGGCGAAGAAGTTAGTAAGTAAGGGGTGTTTAGCGTATTTGGCGCATGTTTGTGATAAGATTGTTGCATCTCCACCCCTTGAGTCTATCCCTATTGTGAGCGAGTTCGCGGAGGTATTTCCGTCGGATTTGCAGGGTATGCCACCCGATAGTGACATTGATTTCTGTTTCGACGTGGACCTGGGCACTCATCCCATTTCCATCCCACCATATCGGATGGCACTTGCTGAGTTGAGGGAGCTTAAGGAATAATTGCAGGATTTATTCAGCAAGGGGTTCATTAGACCGAGCGTATCCCCTTGGGGTGCTCTTGTGTTATTTGTGAAGAAGAAAGATGGGACTCTGAGGATGTGTATTGATTACCGCCAGTTGAACAAGGTCACTATCCAGAATAATTTCCCTATGCCTTGTGTTAATGATCTGTTTGACCAGCTTCAGGGTGCTTCGGTGTTTTCGAAGATTGATTTACGTTTCGGTTATCACCAGTTGAAGATTAGAGCAGAGGATATTTCGAAGACAGCATCTCGGACGAGATATGGCCACTATGAGTTTTTAGTGCTGCTTTTGGTCTTACCAATGCCCCAGTTACATTTATGACCTTGATGAATTGCATCTTTAGGTCGTTCCTTGATTCGTTTGTGATTGTGTTTATTGATGACACCTTGGTGTATTCCAAGAGTAGAGAGGCGCATGAGAGCCATCTTCGTACCGTTCTTGGGTTATTGAAGAAACATAGTTTATTTGCTAAATTTTCTAAGTGTGAGTTCTGCTTGGAGTTTGTGGCATTCTTAGGTCATGTGGTGCTCAAGGAGGGAATTATGGATAACCCCCAGAAGATTGAGGTTGTGAGGGGTTGGGCGAGGCCCACTATAGTTAACGAGATTTGTAGTTTTGTGGGTTTGGCCAGTTATTACCGTCGCTTTGTGAAGGGTTTTGCTGCCATTGCTTCGTTCTTGACTAGATTGACTCAAAAGGATGTTTATTTCCAATAAACGGATGATTGTGAGTAGAGCTTTCAAAAGCTCAAGCTTCTTTTGACTACAACCCCGATCCTAGCTTTACCTGTAGAAGGCAAGGACTTCGCTGTCTATTGTGATGCTTCCCATATGGGTTTAGGTGCGGTGTTGATGCAGGTGGGTAGAGTGATAGCTTATGCTTCCCGTCAATTAGAGGTTCATGAGAAGAATTACCCTAATTATGATTTGGAGTTGTTGGCCGCAGTCTTCGCCTTGAAGATTTGGAGGCACTACTTCTACGGTATCCATTGTGAGGTTTTCACCGATCACCGTAGCCTTCATCATGTGTTTAATTAGAGAGATCTTAATTCCAGGAAGTGCAGATGGATGGAGCTCCTGAAGGACTATGACATCTCTATTGTGTATCACCCTGGTAAAGCCAATGTGGTGGCTGATGCCTTGAGTCGCAAGGCAGTGAGTATGAGGAGTTTAGCTTGATTGATTGTTTCCGAGCGCCTGTTGGCCATGAAGGTTCAGACTCTGGCCAACAATTTCATTCGTCTTGATATCTCAGCCCCAGGCAGGATTTTGGCTTGTATAGAGCCAAGGTCATCATTATTGGATCGGATCAGGGCCTATCAGTTTGAGGATGCTCAGTTGAGCAAGATCCGAGATAAGGTTTCGAGAAGGGAAGCTAAGGAGGCCGTGATTGATTCTGAGGGCATTCTGAGGATTAGAGGACGCGTGTGCGTTCCTCGTGTTGGTGATCTGATTCAGTTGATTTTATCTGAGGCCCATAGCTTTCACTATTTCATTCATCTGGGAGCTACCAAGATGTACCGTGACTTGAGACAGCACTATTGGTGGCACTGTATGAAGAGAGATATAGTCGATTTTGTGGCTAAGTGTGGAAATTGTCAACAGGTAAAGTATGAGCACCAACGACTCGGTGGAGTGCTTCAGAGGATACCCATTCCAGGGTGGAAGTGGGAGAGGATTACCATGGATTGTCACGGGTCATCCGAAGACCCTTGGCAAATTTGATTCTATTTGGGTAATAGTGGATCGGTTGACTAAGTCTGCTCACTTTATTCCAGTTCAGGTTTCCTATACCGTGGAGAAATTAGCCAAGATGTATATTCGGAATATTGTGAGATTGCATGGGGCCCTTATATCTGTTGTATCTGATCGGGGTACTCTCTTCGCCTCCCGATTTTGGAGGGCATTCCATGAGGAGTTGGGTACTCGATTGGACTTTAGTACAGCTTTAGACCGATGGCCAGTCCAAGAGGACCATTCAAGTGCTTGAGGACATGTTGAGAGCGTGTCTTATTTACTTTGTTGGTCATTAGGATCAGCACTTGCCCTTGGTAGAGTTTGCACACAATAATAGTTATCATTCGAGTATTGGTATGGCGCCTTTTAAGGCCTTATATGGTAGGAGGTGTAGTTATCCGGTTGGTTGGTTTGATAGGTTCGAGGCTCGACCTGGGAGCACGGATCTATTGAGACAGTCCCTTGATAGAGTGAGAGTTATTCAGGCCAGGCTTGTGGCAGCTCAGAGTCGGCCGAAGATGCATGCGGACCGGAAGGTCTGGGATTTGAAGTTTGCTATTGGTGACCAGGTTCTATTGAAGGTTTCACCCATGAAGGGTGCTATGAGGTTTAGTAAGAAGGGCAAGTTGAGCCCCAGGTACATTGGTCTATTTGAGATTGTGGATTGTATCGGCGATCTAGATTATAAGTTTGCATTGCCGCCAGGCTTGGCGGGAGTTCATCCACTCTTTCATGTTTCGATGCTGAAGAAATATCATGCCGACGGTACCTACATTATCTGTTGGGATTCTATATTGCTTGATGAGAATTTGACTTATGAGGAGGAGCCTATCGCGATCTTGGATAGGCAGGTTCAGAAGTTGAGGTCAAATGAGATTGCTTCTATAAAGGTGCAACAGAAGCACTGCCATGTGGAAGAGGCTACTTGGGAGACTGAGTTCGATATGCGAAGCCGATATCCCCAGTTGTTCACTAATTTAGGTACTTGCCCTACTTTCATTCTTCTTCGCTCGAGGACGAGCAACGGTTCAATTGGTATCTGATGTAACAACCCGTTTGGTCGTTATAGTCTCTTCGGCATTTTGGCCTTTTTTTCGAGCATTGATTAGCTCACTTTTGACTCGAGAGGATCATTGACACGCTTCTCGAGGTCTCTAGATCGGATTTGGGAAATTTACGTGAAAATATAGGCTTAAAGTTAAAAATGGTTGATTCAAAGTCGACTTTTGGGGAAACGGACCTTTTTAAGAATTTCGTCGATTCTGAGAGGTCCGGATGGTCATTTATTACCTGTATGTATTTGGTTCGGTACCCAATGCATTCGGATACATTTCGGGACTTGGGATGGGAAATTGGAATTAAGGCATCAGGGGTTGACTCGGTCAACGAGGTCTCCGTTAAAAATTTTGAGACCACGAGCGCATTCACAGCATAATTTTATGTGAGTTTAGGCAGTCGGGTTTTGAGCCGATGGCCTCGGGAATAACCTAGGGTTTGGATTGCAGACATAGAAAAAAAAAAGGAATTCTGGTGACTAGTGCCCGCAATGGCGGCACCACTGTGGCGGTGTGATGACCGCTAGCCTGGCCATGTGTAATGTTAGCCATACCGCTGTGGCAGTATCTCAGCCGCCGCAGCGACATCTCTACCGCAGTGGCGGTGACGGGCAGTGATTTTTCATTAAATGTGTCTTAGACCCTCATTATTTCCCATCTCAACCTTTGAGCTTGAGGAAACTTTTCTTGGAGATAAATTGGAGAAATTCTTGGAGGTAAACATTGTCTAATCCTTTACTCTTCCTTAATAACAATCATCTTAGATTTCCCCTTTTCTCTTAATAATCCCTTAGAGATGGAATTTGAAGGAGGGTTTTGGGAAACTTTTCCTTAGGGTCATGTATGTTAAATTGATGATTTTTATACTAATTTGATTAATCTAAGCTTATTAGTCATATATCTTCCACTTTTAATGTTGAATTTCAGATTTGGAGACTTAGGGCTCATATCCAATTTGGGGGTTTTTACTTGAATCAGAAAGTAGGCTAATCCTTGGGCTAAATAAAAAATTAATGGTTAGGTTATGATTACCTAGTACTCAATTCGGGATGTTGCCCTCGAATTTCCCATTTTGCCCTTGTGGGCCCATTTCCTCAATTTCTAGGGTTAAAATTGACCGAATTGAAATGGTAACAATATTAGTATCATTCTTTATGATTTCTAATATAGAATTCAATTATGCTTAGGCTACTTTGGTTCTGAGGTTCAGCGAAGGACAAAGCAAAAGAGTGACTTGTTGGTGTTGCGGTTCGGCAGTCCAGATAGGTTATGGCTTACCTTTAGTAAGACTTCGCATAGCGAAGCACATATTTAGAATATAATGTCGTGGATAGCATGTGAACCTTCGGGTATGAAGTCGGGTTGGATATTGCCTTAGGTTGGGCCCTGCTGTATGTTGGGACTAGCCACCCCGCTATGTGTGTTTGATTGTTCTGTGGTGATGGCCTTGATGCCCTGAGTAGTGGTAGAATTTGGTATCTGTGTTATCGTCCTGATTGTGATAGATTTTTCATACCCATTGTTGGTATTGTGATATGATAAATTGTTGGTGTACCCTTTCGTTGCTACTTGTGATATTGATATATTGTGGGATACCATTATTGGTATTGTGACATGATACATTGTTGGTGTACCCCTTTGTTGGTACTCGTGATATTGATACATTGTTGGCATACCATTATTAGTGTTCTGATTTGATACCTTGTGATATTGAACTTGATTATTGATAATTTATATACGCATTTCACGCATTCTCAAACATTCATAATGCAAGGCCGATACCCGGTGATGATCTAGTATCGTTGATTGAGTAAAATGATATTTTAATAAACAATTTACTTGAGTGATTGTGAACAGGCCGATGTTCAAAGATCAATTCCGGAATCGTTGATTGTATAAAAATGATATTGATCAACTCTTTTATTTGAGTGATTGTGAGAAGGCTGATGTCCGAGGTTCAATTCCGAAATCGTTGACTGTGTGAGACTGATATGTGACAAACTCTTTTACTTGACTGATTGTGAGATGGCTGATGACCGATGATCTATTCCGGCATCGTTGTTGCATGGCTGATTCCGATGATATCCCGGAATCATCGTTAGTGCATGGACTATGCGGGTCCCCCAGGGTGGTGCTTGTGAACTCCCCTTGTGAGCAATTAGCTAGGGTCCCGTCTGTCTTTTGGGTAAAGATTTGGGATGGGTGGCACTTAGACTTCACGAGTCATGCTGGGTTGTGCTACCGAGACGTTGATATTTCCGTCTGGAGTACATATGTACACCTCATTTGCATGGCATTACATTTCATTCATTTCATCATTACACTGCATTGCATTATGACTTGATTGAGGTTCTTGGTGATTTACTTGTGATGTTTGGATTGGATCGGATATATTCGAACTTGACGTATTTGGGTTAGATGTTTTACATAGGCGATGATGGATACTTGGTTGTGATCATATCGTCTTATATTTGTTAGATTCCTTGCTTATCTGCTTTATTTTCGAAATTGTATTAACTATGCTTAGTCGACCGATAATGCCTACCAGTACTGTTATTTGTATTGACCTACACTTGTTGCATTCTTTTATGAATGCAGAGTACCAAGACGGATCTACTTCTGTGACCTGTGCCTAATCGACTCTTCAGCTTCCTCTCGAGTTTCCAGGGTGAGCATGGTGTCCGCTGACCTTGAAGACTTTCCTATCATATGTCTTACTTTTATTTCAGAGACATAGACATTATGTATTAGTAGTCCAGACTGTACTATTCTCCTTAGATGCTCTTGTATTATTCAGACTAGACCCTGGGGGTGTTTATTGTCTTCCGCACTTTTACTATATATATATATATATATATATGTGTGTGTGTGTGTGTGTGTGTGTGTGTGTGTGTGTATGTATGTCGTGAGACTTGTGTATTTGTTCCATTCCGCTATTTATTTCATTCAATTCATGTGTTGGTTCGTTATTGGGATAAGGGTTCGCTTGCCGAGGTGGGAAGGTAAGTGCCCGCATGATCTAGGCAAAATGGGTTGTGAAATAAGGTTCTTGGTGTTTTACTTGTGATGTTTGGATTCGATCGGATATATTCGGACTTCACGTATTTGGGTTTAAATTCTTTACATAGGTGATGACGAATACTTGGTTGTGATCATATTGTCTTATACTTGTTAGATTCCTTGCTTATCTGCTTTATTTTCTGAATTGTATTAACTATGCTTAGTCGACCGGTAATGCCTACCAGTACTGTTATTTGTACGACCTGCAATTGCTGCATTCTTTTATGAATGCAGAGTACCAGGTCGGACCTACTTCTTTGACTCGTGGCTGATCGACTCTTCAGCTTCATCTCGATTTTCCAGGGTGAGCATGGCGTCCGCGGACCTTGAAGACTTTCCTAACATATGTCTTACTTTTATTTCAGAGACATAGACATTATGTATTAGTATTCTAGACTGTACAATTCTCCTTAGATGCTCATGTATTATTCAGACTAGACCCTGGGGGTATTTACTGGCTTCCGCATTGTTTACTACTGTAGCACCCCGTAAATCCGAGTTAGATGTAAATGTGAAAATATTTAGTGTTAAGATGATATTAGGCCTATACGAATCCATTCTTGATGAATTCGGGTGGAAGATGGTCGTTTTGAAATCAAAACAACAGTTGGAGTTCTTAAGGGCTCTTAACTTCACCTAAGTTTTGATAGGTCTGTCTTCTTGGCGATTTTAATGAAAATGTTTTGCGAATTTGGAAACACTTCCTCAATGAAAGTTGTAGATCTTTCAAATAGCTTTTCAACGGTAGGTCGTCTTGCCCAAGAAAAGCTATGTACAAAAAGTTATGTTCGTATTACTGAAGGGCACAAAAGCTGGATAATTCGCCCGAAGTACGCCCAGAAAGTACGGGCCACACTATAAAGTACGGGACGTCCTTTTGGACGTACTTCTTCCGTTCTTCACTGGTCTTGGCAGCCTAAATACAGGCTACAAGTACGAGACGTACTTCAAAGTACGGGACGTACTTTGCAGGCCGTATTTTCTCTGTTTCTGGCAGAAAATTGGGTTTAAAATGGGTATGGTCTTATTTTGTTCCCATTTTTTTTCATCCTTCCAAAGCCTAAGCACGAAAATCATCCCTCCAAGTCTTCAAATCAAAGGTAAGAACACCCTTAACATTACTAATCTATTCTAACATCAAACCCATGATTATTACCATGATTTTTTTAATCAAAACCTAGGGTTTGCAGCATAATTCTCCCTAAAGTGATTCAAGCTAGGGTTTGGGTGTTCCTCATTAGGAAAGTTAATTGTTAAAGTTTGTTTAACATATTAAGGTATGTCTCTTTTGAAAATCATTTTTTGACTATAAGGATGATTTGTATGTCTCTTTAAAAATAAAATCCTTTTTGAATATAAAGGTAATTCATATGTCTCTTTTACAAACTCTCTTAAAAGATTGATTCTTTATAAAAGCATTTTTAGAATGATATGATGAATTGGTTTTACATTCTTGAAATCTATTACATGCTTTGATTAATGGTTAATGTGCGTGAAGGGACGAGCCCACACTGAACCTAGATTGTAACAAACCCTATATATGTATAAGGTATTATGAATGTTTTCCTCAATGAGAGATGCTTAGTGATGATGGTTAAGTGTTGGTATTGATGATTTTACAAAGGAACTATGACAAAGTAATCTTGTTTAAAGAAATGGAAACGTTTTCATGATTATCTATGAAATTATGAATTTTCGTAATGGCATAATGAGCTTTAATGCTATTTGATGGTGTGACTACTTTGAGACAAATTATGAATCAGCTTCTATGCTATGAACTTTGTTGTTGTGTTTGGCTTAGCTACTCGGGAGGAAGGGTAGCCACTATGGATGCTAGTGTGGTAATTGCCTAGCCATTCGGGAGGAAGAGTGGCCACTACCAGGTTCGCTACTCGGGGTGTGATTCATGCCTAGCTATTCGGGAGGAAGGATAGCCACCACTGAGTTCGCTACCCGGGGTGTGATTTATGCCTAGCTATTCGGGAGGAAGGATAGCCACCGCATACTACATAGTCCGGTGTGGTCTATGCCTAGCTATTCGGGAGGAAGGATAGCCACCGAGAATTATATGTTCCGGTGTGGTGCGCTATGCGCGATATGGTTGATTCTTGGGCCTGTATTGGCATGTGTGATATTCTTATTCTCTCATGGAACTGTTGTTGACAATCATGATCAATTTGAAAGGCCTAATTGAAAGTTATAAATTGACAAAAGGCTTTGTGATCGGTTTTGATAATTCTTATTGAGATACACATGTTGAATACCTGTTTTTATATTGATTAATGGCTTTGTAAACTGTTTAACAAACGATATTAAGAATCATAAAGTGGAATGACTGTTTTTATACTACCTTTTCAGAACTGATTTCTTTATGTATTAGTATATTTTATTTTATATTACTTGTTGTCCCCGAGGTACTCACTGAGTACGAAAGTACTCAGGCATACCATTGTTGTTTTTTATGGTATGTTAGGCAACGCAGAAGAGCAGGTTCGTGATACTCTCGACGCTTAGGAGAATTTGCTGCAGCTGTTGATTTGGTGAGCCCACATCTTTGTTCATGGGACACTTTCTGTTTCATTTATTATTCTAGATTTCCGGGCTGCGTCCTGAAGTTAGATGATGGTTGTGTCGCTTAGAAGCTCCATAGATAGTTGTCAGAATTGTGGGTAGATTGTCAAAGTCTCGTACGACTTAAATGGGTGTCTGCCACGTTTTTGACTATTTACTTATGCTAGACTTTCGCTGATCTTATTTCACAATTGTGATCCTGATATATGTTGTTACTTATCATATTGTTTAATTTAATAAGGAAAGACTATTAAACAGGAACTTGATGTTACATTTATTTTATAAACTATTAGAGGCGAATATTGAACCTGACGGGTTCAAGTATTATTATTGTGTTGTTTAGGTTCTTCCGATGTTGTTTATGACGTAGTATGCCATTCACGTCTAGGGTGGGTTTTAGGGCGTGACAAGCATGGTATCAGAGCCTAGGTTTAAATGTGTCCTAGGAGTTGTCTATGTCTGTGGAGCTGTGTCTAGTGGAGTCTTCCTTGTGCAGCCTGATCACCTGCATGATCGAAAGACGACCAGGGTATTTATAGGTGTTTCTCATTGTTCTTTATTCTAGATTGTACTATAGAGCTTGAACTTCCTTTCGGACCATTCTGACATGTTCGTTACTCGTGCTTTATGGAGATGACTTTAACTTGTGTTGCAGGTGTTAACCAAGTGAACAATGGTGTTATGGAGTGCACATTGTTCTGATGCGTAATTTGATGGATGGTACAGAGTCGATGAAATTGTATTGTAGGTGTTTGGTATATATGGATGTTGTAGGGTTTGGTTGTTGATAAATTGAGACAGGTATAGAAACAAAAGTAGTCCTTGTTGCAGGGAAAACTCTGCCGAAATCTTATTAGGCTGAAAGGAATAATTAAGGTGTGATATGTTTCAAGTACTGGAGGTTAGGATGAAGGGAACAATTGAGGGTCTCTTGTAGTGAATTAAGAATTATCGTACATTGAGGTTATATTCTTATTGGGTTAAAAAATCTGTACTATTTTGATGTTTAGTGGAAGAACTTTATTTTAGGCTTAAAACTCGAAAACAACCGCTTGTGGAATGATTTAGGAAGATGATGTAGTTGATTTAGGCTTTAATTTGTTATTTTCAGTTTTGGCATGAGGTAAGTTAAGCTTGAATCATGTGTTGTTGAATTAGCCTTCTTGTCGGAGTATATTGTCTAGATTAATATATTGTGCGCTTCCTAGTCAAAGCATATACGTGTTGAACCTTTTGAATTTCTAACTCTTGGGAAAGTGAGATGAAGGTAGGAGCCCCCTTATTCATGTGAGACTTGAGTGTTCTAGTCATTAGAAATCCCCGTGAGGGTTATGTTGTTCTTATTTGGGTGAAGATGTATTTTTATCTTTCCGGGGTCGTTTAGTACAAAGAAAGCTCTACTTCTTGATTTGGCTCATAGGGAGTTGGCTGGAGTCTCAGATGTTGTGGTCACAAGTATTCTAACTATATGTTCTTTTGAACCGTATTCACTGATCGATTTATATAACTCAGTATCTTGCCCTTTATTTTGGTGTGGAATTCAAGCGATTGTTATAACTTTATACTATGAATACCCCTACTAGTATTCTCGTTATTGCTTCTACGATCTATAATACTGTGTGGTGTAGTTAAGGATCGTGAGACTACTGCTGGTTCGATTGAATTTGAAATAGCAAACTTTGATGTAATTTTGGGGGTAGACTAGATTTCCAGGTGTTATGCAATTCTAGATAACCAATAAGAAATAGTTGGGCTTATAGTTCTGGATGAAACCACTAATGATTAGAAGAGTAATATCGTTAAATCTAGAGGTAGACTACCGGTGTAAATCCCTTGTTACATGCTTAGGCTTGTCTGGTTTAGATGTGAGAGTCTCTGTGAAGACCATATGGTTATTGTTAGAGTATTCTATGAGTTTTGTTTGAGATTGTTACACCTCGGAAATTTCTCCGTACTTGTATGATGAGTGGAATGATGAAACATTTGAGTGTATGATGTTTTGTTAAGTCGGGAATGGCTAATTAGGAATTTTTGGAAATAAGAAAGTCGCGGAAAATTTTCAGTCCAGTGGTCGTATATGGCACTATACGGCTCGTAAAGTGATTTACGGACCGTATAGTGCAATCGTCCTTCAGCTTGCCAAAAATCTCAAGTTCTGCCCAGTGATGATATGGTTAAATACGACCCAGTTTACGGCCCGTAAACTGGTTTACGGTCCGTAAACCAGGTCGTAAACTGCCATGTTCCTCAGCCAAAACATTCTGTCTTTGAAATGATTAAATACGGCCATGGAGGACGGACCGTAAATCAAAATACGGTCCATATATGGTGGTTTACGACCACTGTTCATCCCGACAAGAATTCATTAAAGATCAGATTTTGTGATCTTTAAACGGGACTTAAGCCTCATTTTAATTCATTATTCATTCAACCACTCAAGAGACTTCTAGAACTCTCCAAATACTTCATCCACAAGAATTGAAAAGGATCAAAGGAACCATTAAGATCAACACCACCAAATTCATGAAATCAAGTGTAAGAACACAACAAAGGATCATCTAAGTGAAGAAATTTCAAAGAAGGTGGAACTAGGGTTTTGGCTAATTGAAGTATTTCAACTTAAGGATTGTTCAACCATCATCCAGGGTAAGTTTCATGATTATTCCATGTTTTTTGAAGTATTGGAAAGCTTAGACACTTGAAATGTAGAAAAACATAGAAATGGGTCATTATTGAGTGAATAGTGACATAAATGAATGATAGTGGAATTGAACTTTGAATATTGAAGTGTTGTGAGTACAAATACGTTATAAATGATGTTTATATCATGAAACAAGCATTAAATGCATGAAAACGCAAGGATGAACTAGAAGTAGAAATAAGGGAAAATTGGAGGAAAATGGTGGATTTTGCCAAATGTACGTAAACGACGATTGTCAATTGTGGTATTGTAAGTAATATTATGAATGTTGGGAGTTAATATAAAACATGAGAAAAGTGGTATGAGCGAAGGAAGCGTTGTCCGACTTCTCCTAGAATTAGCGACTCGTTCTTATAGTTAGTTTACTAATGTTGATACGAATTCTCTTATGAAGGTAACGACGTGATATCGACGGAGAACAAGTGAGCGATATCTTAGCTAAACGAACAAGGTATGTGAGGCTAGTCCTTCTTTCTAATGGCATGAATCTTTTAGCTTGAATCCTTATTCCTTTCATGAGTTCTTACATTCTAAGAAGTTAAAAGCTTATACCTATGAATGTCTATATGAGATAAGTTATACAATATGATGACACTAGAATAATGGTGATGTTATTCCTTGCGTAAACTCACCTTATGTACTGGTCCTTTCAAGGTGAGGCAGAATGTCCATAATGGTTCCATAATGTAACCGGGGGATCACGACCTTACGTCACCCCGATAGAGTAAAGTTGATCATGAGTCTTATATACGCATTATGATAAGATAAGTATTTTATGATAAGCATATTACTATGAGTATTTACGTTAAGCATGTCATGATTGCATTCACACCGGGCCTAGTTGGCCGGGCAGACACCACTTCGGCGGGCGGCGATACAGATACAACACGACCTACGGGCGTGGGCAGACACCACTAGTGGGCGGCATGAGATGGTACCCCGGACGCGGGCTAATATTATTGATTATCACACCGTTCCGACATGGACGGGCAGCTTGCATATGATGCATACATGTTATGATGATGAGTATGAGGAAGATAGCATGCATTACTTCATTTATGATTATCAGTCAGATCCAGATGTCTCATGTTGATGTTATCCCCATATTATTGATGTCTCCTTTCATTATGTATGCCTCTCATACTCGGTACAATATTCGTACTGACGTCCTTTCTTTGGACGTTGTGTTCATGCCCACAGGTAGGCAGGGAGGAGAGCTTGGCCCAAGTCCTCAGTAGCTGTCAGCTGATAAATAGCACTCCATTGTTCAGAGGTGCTTATGGCTATTCTTTTGATGTACATTCATATATGCATATTTTGGGCATGACGGAGTCTTGTTCCGTTTATGTATTCATTATGTTAGTAGAGGCTCGTAGATACGCAGTGTGGGTTAGATGGTCTCACAAAAATGCTATTATTGTACATTTTATTTTGATGGCCAAGAGGCAATGTATATAAGTATTTATATTTTATTTAGAATATGATTTCTCATGCTATTTGTATACTAAGTTAGTAATAGACTATTGAGTGAGTAAGATAAGTAGTAGATGAGCGGTGCTCGATAACTAGCTCCGGGTACCCGTCGCGGCCCCTACTCGGGTCGTGACAGAAGTGGTATCAGAGCAGTTCGCCCTAGGAAGTGTCTACGAGCCGTGTCTAGTAGAGTCTTGTTTATGGTGTGTTGCGCGCCACGCTAATAAACAAGAGACTACAGGGCATTTAGGAAAATGACCATCTTTCTTCTCATGAGATCGTGCGATAGAGCCATGTCTAGGATTATATTATTCCTAAAAGTGCGTTATAGTTTCAGAAAAATGTCGCCGAAAGGAAAAGCTACAGCTGCCCAGAAAGGCAAAGCTACGACGAAGAAGCGGGCAGAAAGGGAGCCTCCGGCGGAGGTAGAGGAAAGTGAATCACAAAGTGAGGCCGCGCCCAATGTAGAAGAGCAGGGAGGAGCCTCAGCTCCGATTTATCCACCGGGTGCTTCGGGTCAACAAGTGTCTGAGGCCATACATTTATTGACACAGTTGGTTGCCGCTCAGGCACAACGACAGAATGCGGGCCCAAGTGATCGTTCGGCTAGTACAAGAGCCCGTGATTTTCTTACTCTAAACCCTCCAGAATTTTTCGGGTCGAAGCCGGATGAGGACCCACAAGGTTTTATCGATGAGATGTTGCGGACGCTGAAACTTATGCATGCTTCTGAGACCGAATCCGTGGAGTTGGCCTCATATAGACTTCGCGACGTGGCGGTACTATGGTATAAGAATTGGGTGATATCAATGGGAGAGAACGCACCACCTCCCGTTTGGCAAGAGTTTGTGGATGCCTTTATTCGTCACTACTTGCCACCTGAAGTCTGCTGAGCTAGAGCGGACAGGTTCTTGAATTTGAAACAGGGAAGCATGAGTGCCCGAGAGTATAGTATGCAATTCAACTCATTGGCCCGGTATGCTCCGACTATGGTGGTTGACATGGGAGACCGAGTCTATAGATTTGTGAGTGGTTTAGGACCACACTTGTTCAGAGATTGTCTGACAGCCTCTTTGCAAGACGGGATGGATATTTCCCGAATACAGGCCCATGCTCAGAACCTCGAGGAACGACAACGACAGCAGAGAAGTGATCGTTAGGGTGACAGAAGACAAGGTAAGAGGGCTAGATCTATGGGGGAGAGCAGTGAGTACTGAGGGGGACCGAGAAAGACGCATTCTAGGCACTCAGGTCAGTCAGTGACTAGTGCACCTCCTAGATTCTCAGATAGGAGGGTTGATCGTTCTACTCAGTCAGGCCAGGGGCAGAGTTCGAGGGCCTCAGATTCGCAGTCTAGGGGAGACTTTAGCCAGAGGAGACCTCCAGTACCGCGGTGTACCTAGTGCGGTAAATTGCATTTCTGACAATGTCGTCTGGGTTCGGATGCTTGCTACGCCTGCGGGCAGGTTGGTCATATGATGAGAGATTACCCTTCAGCGAGAGATAGAGCGGGGACTCAGCCCACAGGTTCAGCAGCAGGGTCTTCTTCAGTGCGCCCGAAAGCACAGACTCCTCAGACTACAGCAGGCAGAGTCAGAGGTAGAGGGGGAGCATCCACTTCAGGTGTTGTTCAGCCCCGTGTATATGCCTTAACTGGGCGATAGGATCTTGAGTCTTCCCAGACGTCATCACAGGTACCTTGACTATATTTTCCCGTGATGTATATGCTCTGATTGATCCGGGTTCTACCTTCTCATATATTACTCCGTATATCGCTGATTGTGTTGGAGTGAGACCTGAGCCAATTAAACCTTTCGAGGTATTCACTCCGGTTGGTGATCTTGTAATAGCGAGGCAAGTATATAAGAACTGTGTAGTCATTATATGTGATCGTCAGACAAGGGCTGATTTGATTGAACTTGAGATGATAGATTTTGACGTAATTATGGGTATGGACTGGTTGGCATCGTGTTATGCTAATGTTTGTTGCCGGACAAAGGTAGTTCGATTCCAATTTCCGGGAGAGCCCATACTTGAGTGGAAGGGTAATACAGTTTCCCTAAAGGGTAGGTTTATTTCCTACCTTAAGGCGAGAAAGATGATAGCCAAAGGTTATAATTGTCATCTAGTTCGGGTTCATGACACAGAAGCGGAAGTGCCAACTTTCCAGTCTGTCCCGGTAGTGAATGAATTCCCAGATGTGTTTCTCGACGAGTTACCAGGCCTTCCTCCAGAAAGGGAAATCGACTTTGCTATTGATGTATTACCAAACACCGAGCCTATTTCTATTCCTCCGTATCGAATGGCTCCAGCAGAACTGAAAGAGCTAAAAGCACAGCTAAAATATTTACTTGAGAAGAGGTTTATAAGGCCTAGTTCTTCGTCATGGGGAGCACCAGTCCTGTTCGTAAAGAAGAAAGACGGATCTCTACGAATGTGCATCGACTACAGGCAGTTGAACAAGGTGACAATAAAGAATAAATATCCTCTTCCCAGAATCGACGATTAGTTTGATCAATTACAGGGCGCTAAATGGTTCTCCAAGATAGATCTGAGATCGGGTTATCATCAGGTGAGAATTAGGGAAGCAGATATTCCCAAGACTTCCTTCAGGACAAGATATGGTCACTACGAGTTTCGAGTAATGTCGTTCGGGTTGACGAATGCCCCGACAGTGTTTATGAATTTAATGAACAATGTGTTCAGGCCATTCTTGGACCTCTTCGTGATAGGATTTATCGACGATATTTTGGTGTACTCTCGCACAGAGTCAGAACATGCAGATCATCTAAGGATTGTTCTTGGCGTTCTTTGAGATCGAGAATTGTATGCAAAGTTTTCAAAGTGCGAGTTTTGGCTTAATTCTGTAGCATTCCCGGGTCATGTTATTTCAGATGATGGTGTTCGAGTTGACACTCAAAAAATAGAAGCTGTGAAGACTTGGCCAAGGCCTACGACGCCCATGGAAGTTTGTAGTTTCCTTGGGTTAGCAGGATATTATAGAAGATTTGTAGAGGGCTTCTCAGCTATTTCAGCCCCATTGACAAAGTTAACCTAGAAGTCGGCTAAATTCCAGTGGAGTGATGCCTGTGAGCGTAGCTTCCAAGAGTTGAAAAACAGGTTGACCTCAGCGCCAGTGCTAACACTTCCAGAAGGATCAGATGGCTATGTAGTATATTGTGACGCCTCCGGTGTGGGATTAGGATGTGTATTGATGCAGAATGGGAAAGTTATTGCATATGCTTCGAGATAGTTGCGAAAACATGAACAAACTTATCCCACTCATGATCTTGAGCTCGCTGCGGTCATTCATGCATTGAAAATGTGGAGACACTACTTATATGGTGTGCACGTGGACATCTATACGGATCACAAAAGCCTTCAATATATTTTCAAACATAACGAGTTGAACCTGCGGCAAAGGCGATGGTTAGAATTACTGAAGGATTACGATGTGAACATTCTATATCATCCAGGGAAGGCAAATGTAGTAGCAGATGCACTTAGCCGCCGATCGATGGGTAGTTTATGTGGAGTTCCTTTGGAAAAGCGAGAAATGGTTCGTGAGGTCCATCGGTTAGCAAGTCTCGGCGTACTGCCAATTGATTCAGGAGATGCAGGTATTAGCGTCAATGACCCCACAGTTTCATCATTGAATCTAGAAGTGAAGGAACGGAAATATGAAGATCCTCAGTTAAGCCACTATCGAGATCTATCTCATGAAAAGTAAAAGTCTCCATTCGAAGTTTCCATAGAAGGGGTTCTTACATATCGAGACAGGTTATGTGTACCGAATGTAGCAAACTTGCGCCAACGGATTTTAGAGGAAGCACATTATTCCCGGTATTCCGTTCATCCAGGTTCAACTAATATGTACCATGATCTTAAATCGATATATTGGTGGGATGGCATGAAGCGAGACATAGCATAATTTGTAGCCCAATGTTCGAATTGCCAGCAAGTGAAAGCCGAGCATCAAAAGCCAGGAGGGTTATTGCAAGCAATCAAAATTCCTACGTGGAAATGGGAAGAAATTAACATGGATTTTGTGGTAGGATTACCCCATACGCGAGGGAAGTATGATTCTATTTGGGTGATCGTGGATAGACTCACAAAAGCAGCTCATTTTCTCCCCGTTAGAACCACATATTCAGCGGAAGATTATGCTAAATTGTATCTCAAGGAGATTGTACGACTTCATGGTATTCCTTTGGCCATTATCACAGACAGAGGGGCATAGTTCACAGCCAAGTTCTGGAAGTCCTTTCAAGAAGGTCTAGGTACTCAAGTTAAGCTCAGCACGGCGTTCCATCCGCAGACCGACAGACAAGCCGAGCGTACTATTCAGACCTTGGAAGATATGCTACGAGCGTGTGTGCTGGACTTTGGTGGTAGTTGGGATGAGCATTTGCCTCTTATTGAATTTGCCTATAATAACAACTATCATTCCAGCATTCAAATGGCTCCATACGAGGCCTTATATGGAAGAAAATGCAGATCTCCAATTGAATGGTTTGAAACCGGAGACGTATAATTGATAGGCCCCGACTTAATCCAACAAGCAGTTGAAAAGGTTAAAGTGATTCGAGACCGACTGTTAAGAGCTCAAAGTCGCCAAAAATCTTATGCAGATAATCGCCGACGAGACTTGGAATTTCAAGTGGGCGATTGGGTGTTCCTGAAGGTATCGCCGATGAAGGGAGTGATGATATTTGGCAAGAAGGGAAAGCTAAGTCCCAGATATATCGGACCCTACCAAATCATTCGCAAGGTGAGTCGAGTAGCCTATGAATTGGACTTGCCTTCAGAGCTCGAATCCGTGCATCCAGTATTCCATGTTTCGATGCTCCACAAGTGTATTGGAGACCCAACGAGAATAGTTCTGGTTGGTGATGTGCAAGTAACAGAGAAGCTAACATACGAGGAAATGGCCATTGCCATTTTGGATAGACAAGTACGAAGTCTTCGGAATAAAGAGGTTGCTTCAGTCAAGGTTCTATGGCGGAACAATAATCGGGAAGAAATGACTTGGGAAGCGGAGGAGAAGATGAAATCTATGTTCCCCCATTTGTTCCAATCCGCAGAAGAGATTCAAGATGAGACGTCGATGATGTAAGGTATGTATGTTTTAATTTTATGTTTTGGTCGTGTGTGGCCATAAATGTGTTGATATTGTGATATAGCCCTGTGAGGCGAAGATATTGTGGGTTGTTGTAATGGAAAGGTAGTTTCCAAATTACAAAGGAAACCCTGGCAAAAATTTTCCAGAATCCCCGAGTGTCGAACATTCGAGGACGAATGTTCCAAAAGGCGGGAAGAATGTTACACCTCGGAAATTTCTCCATACTTATATGATGAGTGGAATGATGAAAAGTTTGAGTGTATGATGTTTTGTTAAGTCGGGAATGGCTAATTAGGAATTTTTGGAAATGGCTAATTAGGCATAATATCAGCTAAAGGACGATTGCACTATAGCCATTCTATGTATTCATTATGTTAGTAGAGGCTCGTAGATACGCAGTGTGGGTTAGATGGTCTCACAAAAATGCTATTATTGTATATTTTATTTTGATGGCCAAGAGGCAATGTATATAAGTATTTATATTTTATTTGGAATATGATTTTTCATGCTATTTGTATACTAAGTTGGTAATAGACTATTGAGTGAGTAAGATAAGTAGTAGATGAGAGGTGCTCGGTAACAAGCTCCGGGTACCCGTCGCGGCCCCTAGTCGGGTCGTGACAGAGATAGCTTGCAATACAAAGCAACACCAGCGAGAATTTTGAAGACTTGAGGTTTAGCGAAAATCTTGGGCCATAACTTTCATTCGGGGACGAATGATCTTAAGGGGGGGATAATGTAGCACCCCGTAAATCCGAGTTAAGTGTAAATGTGTAAATTCTAGTGTTAAGATGATATTATGCCTATACGAATCCATTCTTGATGAATTCGGGTGGAAGATAGTCATTTTGAAGTCAAACCAACAGTTGGAGTTCTTAAGGCCTCTTAACTTCGCCTAAGTTTTGATAGGTCTGTCTTCTGGGAAATTTTCATGAAAATGTGTTGCGAATTTGGAAAAACATCCTCAATGAAAGTTGTAGATCTTTGAAATAGCTTTGCAATGGTAGGTTTCCCAGCCCAAGAAAAGCTATGTACAAAAGGTTATGTCTGTTTTATTGAAGGGCACAAAAGTTGGAGAATTCGCCCAAAGTACGCCCAGAAAGTACGGGCCATACTTTAAAGTACGAGACATCCTTTTGGACGTACTTCTTCCGTTCATCACTGGTCTTGGTAGCCTAAATATGGGCTACAAGTACGGGACGTACTTCAAAGTACGGGACGTACTTTGTAGGCCGTATTTTCTCCGTTTCTGGCAGAAAATTGGGTTTAAAATGGGTATGGTCTTATTTTGTTCCCATTTTTTTCATCCTTCCAAACCCTAAGCATGAAAATCATCCCTCCAAGTCTTAAATTCAAAGGTAAGAACACCCTTAACATTACTAATCTATTCTAACATCAAACCCATGATTCTTGTAATCAAAACCTAGGGTTTGCAGCATAATTCTTCCTAAAGTGATTCAAGCTAGAGTTTGTGTGTTCCTCATTGGGAAAGAGAATTGTTAAACTTTGTTTAACATATTAAGGTATGTCTCTTTTGAAAATCATTTTTTGACTATACGGATGATTTGTATGTCTCTTTAAAAATAAAATCCTTTTTTAATATAAAGGTAATTCATATGTCTCTTTTACAAACTCTCTTAAAAGATTGATTCTTTATAAAAGAATGTTTTGAATGATGTGATGAATTGGTTTTACATTCTTGAAATCAATTACATGCTTTGATTAATGGTTAATGTCCGTGAGGGGACGAGCCCACACTGAACCTAGATTGTAACAAACCCTATATATGTATACGGTATTATGAATGTTTTCCTCTATGAGAGATGCTTAGTGATGATGGTTAATTGTTGGTATTGATGATTTTACAAAGGAACTATGACAAAGTAATCTTGTTTAGAGAAATGGAAACATTTTCATGATTATCTATGAAATTATGAATTTTCATAATGGCATAATGAGCTTTAATGTTGTTTGATGGTGTGACTACTTTGAGACAAATTATGAATCGGCTTCTATGCTATGAACTTTGTTGTTGTGTTTGGCCTAGCTACTCAGGAGGAAGGGTAGGCACTATGGATCCTAGTGTGGTAATTGCCTAGCCATTCTGGAGGAAGAGTGGCCACTACCGAGTTCGCTACTCGGGGTGTGTTTGATGCCTAGCTATTCGGGAGGAAGGATAGCCACCGCTGGGTTCGCTACCCGGGGTGTGATTTATGCCTAGCTATTCGGGAGGAAGGATAGCCACCGCATACTACATAGTCCGGTGTGGTTTATGCCTAGCTATTCAGGAGGAAGGATAGCCACCAAGAATTATATGTTCCGGTGTGGTTCGCTATACGCGATATGATTGATTCTTGGGCCTGTATTGGCATGTGTGATATTCTTATTCTCTTATGGAACTGTTGTTGACAATCATGATCAATTTGAATGGCATAATTGAAAGTTATAAATTGACAAAAGGCTTTGTGATCAGTTTTGATAATTCTTATTGAGATACACATGCTGAATACCTGTTTTTATATTGATTAATGGCTTTGTAAATTGTTTAACAAATGATATTAAGAATCAGAAAGTGGAATGACTGTTTTTATACTACCTTTTCAGAACTAATTTCTTTATGTATTAGTATATTTTATTTTATATTACTTGTTGTCCCCGAGGCACTCACTGAGTACGAAAGTACTCAGACATACCATTGTTGTTTTTGATGTTATGCTAGGTAACAGAGAAGAGCAGGTTTGTGATACTCTCGACGCTTAGGAGAACTTGTTGCTGCTATTGATTTGGTTAGCCCACATCTTTGTTCGTGGGACACTTTCTGTTTCATTTATTATTCTAGATTTCCGGGCTGCGTCCCGAAGTTAGATGATGGTTGTGTCTCTTAGAAGCTCCATAGATAGTTGTCACAATTGTGGGTAGATTGTTAAAGTCTGGTACGACTTAAATGGGTGTTTGCCATGTTTATGACTATTTACTTATACTAGACTTCCGCTGATCTTATTTCACAAATGTGATCCTTATATATGCATTTACTTATAACATTGTTTAATTTAATAAGGAAAGACTATTAAACAGGAACTTGATGTTACATTTATTTTATAAACTATTAGAGGCAAATATTGAACCTGGCGGGTTCAAGTATTATTGTTGTGTTGTTTAGGTTCTTCCGATGTTGTTCATGACGTCGGATGCCGGTCACGTCTAGGGTGGGTTTTGGGGCGTGACAACTACTATTTATCTATATATATCGTGAGACTTATGTATTTGTTATTTCCACGACTTAATTTCTTCAATTCATGTATTGGTTCGTTGTTGGGATGAGGGTTCGCTTACCGAGGTGGGAAGGTAAGTGCCCTATGACTTTTTCAAAATGGGTCGTGACAAGTTAGTATCAGTGCTCGATTGCATTTTGGGGAGTTGGGTTGAAAAGTTGATAATTAGGCCATCGGGTTTGACTTAGTCAACGAAGCCTCCGATGGAAATTCTGAGGCCAGGGGTGCGTTCGTAGCGCGTTTTTATGTATGTCCACATATTTGGATTGTATGTTTCGGGCCCTGGGTGAATTTCGGATTTCGGGATGAAATTACGAGACTTGGAAAATATTTCTGGTGTCTGGTGTCCGCTGTGGCGGCACCAGGACCGCTGTAGTGGTGTGTTTACCGCTACAGCGATAAGTTGACTTCTTGCCTTAACCGCTGTAGCGATCTGCTCCGCTGCTGGGGCGGTACCGCTGGAGCGGTCGACGAGCAGTTTTTATAAGTTTTTAACCTCAAAACCCTAGTCATTATTTCTATTCCGACTTGAGAGCTTTGTGGAGGCGAATTGGAGGGTTTTCAAGTGATCTCTTCCCTAAGTTAACATTCCTACCTTATTATGGTTCCATTAACTTCTCTTAATCATCTAGCATAATCTAGAATCCATGGAATCTAATGGGTTTTTAAATGGGTTCTTGTGTTAAGTTCTAATTCTTTTTTGGTTCCTAGAATCTTCTTAAATAGTAAGATTAATGTTGAATATGCTTGAATATGGTGGGAACAAACCAGCTAGATTCATATAAAAATCTTAAGATTAAAGGAAGGGTTTTTATGGGTTTTCTTCCTAAATTGGTTCTTAGCTTTGAAATCTTGTATTACTGGTTGGGTTAGCTTCATTAAGCATGGATTTGATGATTATAAACTATATAAACTTGTTCTTTCATTTTTAGAGGTAAAATCTTGTTATTAAAGTTAGGGTTCTTAGACCCAAATTTGGGATCTTTCACATTAATGATGATTTCATGAATTAATTAAGTATTCCTATGATTAAAGTAATGGGTTTTGAACCTTTGATATTGAATTTGGTATCTTGAGCATAAAATTGTTGTTTTGCCCTTGGGACCCATTTTTCCTAAATTAATGGTTGAAATTTGACCCGAATAGAAAGTAGCCAATATGGGTATCACTATTCATTGTTTCTTACATAGAATTCATATGTCATAGAGTTTGATTTTTGGAGACGCTTCGAAAGACAAGGCAACGTGTGGGTTCGTGGCACCTGTTCCGCTGCCAGGTATCGCACAGTGAATTTCCCTATTTAAGGGATCATTTCAAGAATTGTCCCATTTTTTCAAAACCCTAAATACCAGCCGCCCAGCTTAGTGGGAAAGCTCAAACATGAGATTATTAGTCCAAATAAATCCTTGTAACACCCTCCAACCCTCCTTCCACCTAAGAAATTACTCCTAAACATATTCACCTTGAGAATCATCAAGCGGGTTTTCAAGTAATCTAGAGTTGGAAGCAACATTTCCCCCTAAGTTCTCTTTAAGACATCTCCCATGTTCTTCACCTAAAATGATCTAATAACCTAGATCTCTACACTTTTTTCCCCTTGAAAATAGATTCTTTTATGGATCTTGGAAATGGGTTCTTACCAAATATAAACTTGAAAATGGGAAAATCTCTTAGCATGGGTAAAGAAGAAAACTACAGGGGGGTTAAGACCCCAAAACATCCCTATTAATCCAAATCCCCTATGAAGGATTCAAATGGAAAGCATTAATCATTGGTAACATGGTTGTCTCCGACCTATTTCATGCAGATTACGATGTGGCAATCGATTTAATGAAATCAATAGATATTCGTGGCACCCGCTCAGCCATGAGGTAGGTCATGGATTCCTTCGGTAGACTCCGGTTAGTTTTCCATATTGTTGTGTTAGAAGAAATGGAGAATGCATGTATAGAAAATTGGAGATTCGAGATGGAATTCTAGGATGGTATTGTTGTTTGTGACTTATTTGTTTGGGCTTGTGGCCTGCAGACTCCTTAGGTATTGATGTGGTTTTTCTTGATTATCGGTGGATTTATGTAACTTGGTAGTAGCGGACGGGACCTAATTGTGCCTGACGATGAAAACTTCCTTTAATACATGATTATTTGTAGTGAATCTAAATGCTAGATGGGAAGATAAAATGTATCATGGCAGTGATTGATGTCCTAGTTAAATTGTGACGAATGACTCGAGTGTAGGGTGAGTTCTTGTCTTAAGCAAATAGGCTGATTTAGGGAAATGGTAATACCGTATATCAATTGATTGATCTGTTGGGTTTTGGGACTAGCCACCACGTTATATGTACTTTGATTGTTCCATTATGATGGTTTGATATCGTGAGTAGTTGGTGTGAATTATAACATGTGTTATTGGCTTGATTTGAGATAGAATTGACACACCGTTGTTGGTATTTGAAATACGATACATTGTTGGCGTACCCGTTGTCGGTACTTGTGATATTGATATATTGTTGGCATACAATTGTTGGTATTGTGAGATGCTACATTGTTGGCGTACCCCATTGTTGGTACTGTGATGTTGCACTTTATTGTTGATGATTGATATATACATTGCATACCTTCTCTCATATTCATGATGCATGGCCAATACCCGGTGATGATCTGGTATCATTGATTGAGCATAACTGATATTTGATAAACTCTTTACTTAAATGTTGTGAAAAGGCTGATGTCCGAAGATCCATTCCGGAATCGTTGATTATATGAAACTAATGTTGATAAACTCTTTTACATGAGTGATTGTCAGAAGGTCGATGTCCGAGGTTCAATTCCGGAATTGTTGACATATCAATTGCATACATTCTCTCATATTCATGATGCATGGCCGATACGCGGTGATGATCTGATATCATTGATTAAGCGAAACTGATATTTGATAGACTCTTTTACTTGAGTGATTGTGAGATGGCCGATGACGGATGATCTATTCTGGCATCGTTGTTGCATGGCCGATTCTGATGATATCACGAAATTGTTGTTAGTGCATGGACTCCGCGAGTTCCCCAGGGTAGTGCCAGTAAGACTCCCCCTGTGAGCAATTAGCCAGGGCCCCGTCTGTCTGTTGGGCAAATATTCGGGCTGGTGGCACTTAGACTTAGCGAGTCACGCTGGGTTGTGCTACTGAAACGTCGATATTTCCGTCCGGAGTACATGTGTACACCTCATATGCATGGCATGGCATGGCATTCATAGCATTATTGCACTGCATTGCATCATAACTTGATTGAGATGTTGGTAATTGAATTGTCATGATTGGATTTCGATGATCGATTCCGGAATCATTGATTAGGTGAAACAAAAATTTGATAAAACTCTTTTACTTGAGTGATTGTGAGATGGCCGATGTCCGATGATTCATTCCGGCATCGTTGTTACATGGTCGATTTCGATGTTATTTCAGAATCGTTGTTAGTGCATGGACTCAGCTGGTCGCCCAGAGTGGTGCCGGTGAGACTCCCCCTGTGTGCAATTAGCCAGGGTCCCGTATTTCTGTTGGGCAAAGATCTGAGATGGGTGGCACTTAGACTTCATGAGTCACAGTAGGTTTTGCTACCGAGACGTCGATATTTTCGCCCGGAGAACATGTGTACACATCATTTGCATGGCATGACATTGCATTCATACACCTTGAATTTCATTGCATTGCATTATGGCTTGTGTGAGATGATTTGGTGTTTACTTGTGATGATTATATTCGAATTGATTTATTCAGACTTGACACATTTGGTATTAGATGCTTTACTCAGGTAATGACGTGAACTTGAATCTAGATTCATTGATTGGATCTGTTGAGGTATCCCATAGACCGCTCGTAAGATTATTTATATGTTTGGTCTCTATGTGATATAGGTTAACGGGTGCCTTAATGATGCGTTGACTACTAGATTGAAATGACCGGTTTAATGATATGTGATATCCGGGACCATTGTGAGATTGTCTGGTGAATTATTAGAGTGAAATTAATGCTTAGAGGTATTGATATATATAGTGTGGTAGATAGATGTATGACTTGATTGGGTTGTCATTATATTTATCTGTGAATTCTTTTACCGATATGTGTTACTAACCATTGTCGGCCTATGATACTTACTCCGTACATATGGTTTGTACTGATATTGCCGATGCAACACCCTTTTGGGGTGTAGATTGTTTCAGGTGATTGATCGAAGCATATGTGGAAATACGCGGTGCCTATCTTGAAAACCTCCTCCCACTTCATTCTGGGATAGAGGTTGAGTCTTAGAATATAGTAGAAATTGAAATTCATTCAGTCGCCCTTGTACTAGTCTAGGCCAGGTCATGGGAAATTGGATGGAGTCTGTGATCATATAACTGTTGTAATTTTATAAAAACTTAAGGTTATTGATATTTGGTAACTTTCCGCTGTTATTTCTAAGTACCTCTTGGTCTAAAATGATTTGTCCTTGTCAATTGATGTGTTAATTGAATAGAGGGTTCACCTACCGATGAGGGAAAGGTGGGTGCCCGCGCGACCTCGAGATGGGTTGTGACAAGTTAGTATCAGAGCCTAGGTTACCGATCTACTAGGTATAAGAGCAATGCATAGTAGAGTCTCGTAGAATGTTACGGAGACGTCTGTACCCATCCGCGAGAGGCTATAAGGCATCTTAGGAAAAACTCCCTCCATTCTTTCTATTCGTGCTACTTCGATCAAATTGGTATCTCGGCGAGTCCAATTGGTATCTAGGCGATTCTAATTAGTATCTGTGTATCCTTGTTTCATACGCCCTCAAACCATGAACACTCATTCTCATGCATTTGATCTCATACATTATGTGGTGGTATGGTATGAAAGGTGTCATCTCGGTTTAGATGCATGTCCTAGTTCAATTCTAGCTTGGGAAGAAGATTGAGACTTCGATGAGGTTCGTGATATTATGCGTGGCATAGGTGAACTTAGGGCAGACAATGATTTCGCAATGATTAAGTTTTTAGTATTGGTATGCAAGGATAAGAGTGAGTTCGCTAGGGATTACCAGATTCGATGGGTATAGTGATTGTGTGTGGTAGATAAGAGGAGTTGAGAGTAAGTACTAACATGACGATATTGTGAGGGAGCATGGAGAATCCAAATTCTTAAGAGGATTTGGATAGAAAATTCTCAGGCACTAAGAAGGAAATAATTGGTATCTGGCGTGCTTATGAGAATGTGTTTTTGACTATTACGAGAGTGAGATTCTAGTAACCAAGCAACTGTTAGGAGTTATGTCTGGTATCGGATTGAAGCTGAGAGCCTTTGTACTTGTTGTGTGGCCTCGGTGAGTTTTGTTATTCAATATTGTTAACCTGTGGAGTTGAAGGAATAGTCGCTTGAATGGTTAGGTGTGTTTAGGTTCGACAATGGAGACGTTCTAATTTAGTGAATCAGAGATGAGGCTTAAACCTATTCGAGTTATATGGATCATTTTGGAATTCAAAATAAGGAATGGAATAAGGAAACCATGGTAGAGGAAAGTGGGTCATTGTAGACCAAGTATGTGCTTCGTTGGATTTAGAGTTTAGTCAGTTCAGACTCCGATACGTTGAAAGGTAACTCTAAGGTGTAAAGTGTGTGGTGTGATTCTATCCCCAAGGTTGGTTCGGTAATGTACAAGACTTATAATTTGCGGGAATTGATATAGCGGCTTCGGGAATTGGTTAGTGTTAGTCGAGGGTGGCAAGAATTAGGTACACCCTTGGGAGTACTTGAATCTATTTGAATGGTGGTATTATTTTCTAGTATGGAATAGATGAGCTTGTGATTGTTGTGTGATTTGAGGAAGTATGTTACGGAATGGGCAAGTGGTAAGAAGTTGTGACCAGCGGCTGAGTAAGAAGTGAGATTTCAGATAACCGACATGTTGGATTTATCAGAAGTGGCTTGTATGGTACCCCCTTGGATAGTTTCACAATACTTCGCAGTGAATGAGTTAATGTGTGCTTAAGAGAAGAGATTTATAGAAATTCTTAGTATGTTATGGCTATCAGTGTTTCCGAGATGGGATCGTGTTGTGGTAAGTGTTTTATGTTATGAACAACATTGACAAAATGACTTTGGATATTATGGGTCTGAAGTGATTATGCTTGTTAGCTCCATGGATTGTGAGATTTTGATGCTTTCAAAAATATTATGGATTATTGAGGTATTACAATGGAAAGTTTGATAGTTAAAAGATTGATTTATGAGTACATATGTCCTTAGTGTCGAAAAATTCGGGTTGTACCAGGTATGCGTATTGGGAATGTTAAGGAATTCACCAGAATTAGTTATCCAGTGCCTTGAGAACCATTTGGATAAGTTTCAGCTTTTAGAGCCGAGAGCGGTAACTTATGGTTTGCTATGCGCAGTAAGAGTGTGATGGGTTTCGGATCTTGGAATCTGTTTGCGGGATTACTGATATATTCTGAAATGGTGCGTGCATTATGGGTCCTTAGGGTTTGAATGGAAATGGTTAGATCAAGTTTGTAACTCCAAGGGAACTTATGGGTTCGAAGTAATTCAGTTTAATGGATGTGCTAAGGAACGCCTGATTTTGAGGTTGTTATTAGTACTCCTTGTGGTGTCTCAGAAAAGTTAGCCATTTGTTTAGTACAATGGGTTGTAATGATAATGGTTGTACTTCGAAGAGATTCTAGGATTGTGATAAGGCTCTGTTCTGACCATTGGATATTGGCAAATTTTGCTCTATGCGGTACTCGATGGTATTCCTAGGTAAGCTATGGGAAAGATAAGTTTTGACGAAATAGCTTAGAGCTTTCTGGAGGATTTTAGGATTCTCTTTTGAGAAGAATAGGTCCTGGTTTCAGGTTGAATTGTGTACGTCTAAGAAATTGTGATTCACGGAACGACTTGAAATGAAACAAAAAGATTAGCTAGCTCAAAATATCTTACCAGTTCGGAATGTTTTATGATTAGTTGTGTCTAAAGGGTCGCGCTATTTGATTTATGTATGTGAGATCCGTTGTGCATTTTAGAGCCACGGTAATTGGGTTTTTTGGCTGAGTGCGAGCAAGTTGCGGTTTGGGTTTGCATCATGTTAAAAGAGCTTCGTGTTGGTTGTGATAGGATTTCCTTGGTTACCGTAAGCTTGTCCTACTCTCGTTCTTCGCTCGAGGATGAGCGACTGTTTAATTGGTATCTGATGTAACAACCCGTTTTGTCGTTACCTTGATTCTTCTATTTTTGCCCTCGTTTACTCGTTCCCAAGTCTCATTAGAACTATTTTTGACCCGAGAAGATAGTAGTCATGATTTCCTCGGCATCATTTAGAGTTTTGGAGCATCCTTTAGAAAATGTGGCTTTAAGCGATAACCATTTGACCGATGGTTGATTTTTGGGTAAACGGACCCTTTTCAGAAATCTATCGATTTTGAGAGGTCCGGATGATCGGTTGTGACTGATTGGTAGGATTGGTTTGGATCCCAATGCACCCGGTTGCATTTGGGGGACTTGGGTTGGAAAGTTGATAATTAGGCTATCGAGGTTGACTTAGTCAACGAAGCCTCCGATGGAAATTCTGAGGCTAGAAGTGCGTTCGTAGCGCGTTTTTATGTATATCCATATATTTGTTTTGTATGTTTCGGGCGCTGGGTGAATGTCGGATTTTGGGATGAAATTGCGAGACTTAGAAAATATTTCTGGTGTCTGGTGTCCGCTATAGCAGCACCAGGACCGCTGTAGCGGTGTGTTTACCGCTACAGCAGTAAGTTGACTTCTGGCCTTGACCGCGGTAGAGGCCTGCTCAGCTGCTAGGGCGGTACCGCTGGAGCGGCAAAGGCGACTGCTGGAGCAGTCGATGAGCAGTTTTTATAAGTTTGAAAACCCAAAACCATAGTCATTATTTCTATTCCGACTTGAGAGCTTTGTGAAGGCGAATTGGGAGGGTTTTCAATTGATTTCTTCCCTAAGGTAACATTCCTACCTTATTATGGCTCCATTAACCTCTCCTAATCATCTAGCATAATCTAGAATTCATAGAATCTAATGGGTTTTCAAATGGGTTCTTGTGTTAAGTACTAAATCTTTGTTGGTTCCTAGAATATTTCTAAATAGTAAGATTAATGTTGTATATTCTTGAATATGGTGGGAACAAACTAGCTAGATTCATATTTTCCATAAAAAGCTTAAGATTAAAAGAAGGGTTTTTATGGGTTTTCTTCCTGAATGGGTTCTTGGCTTTGAAATACTGGTTGGGTTAGCTTTATTAAGCATGGATTTGATGATCATAAATTATATAAACCTGTAATTCCATTTTTAGAGGTAAAATTTTGGGATTAAAGTTAGGGTTCTTAGACCCAAATTTGGGGGTTTTCACATTAATGATGATTGCGAGAGGTAATTAAGTATTCCTATGATTAAATTAATGGGTTTTGACCCTTTGATATTGAATTTGATATTTTGGTCATAAAATTCCTGATTTGCCCTTGAGACCCGTTTTTCCTAAATTAAAGGTTGGAATTTGACCCGAATAGAAAGTAGCCAATATGGTAATCATTATTCATGGTTTCTTACATAGAATTCATATGTGATAGAGTTTGATTATTTGGAGACACTTTGAAAGACAAAGCGATGTGTGGGTTTGTGGCACCTGTTCGGCTGCCAGGTAGGTTATGGCTTCCCTTTCGTTAGACTCCGGTTAGTTTCATATATTCGTATATTAGAAGGAACGGAGAATGCATGTATAGGAATTGGAGATTTGGGATGGAACCTTAGGATGATGTTGTTGCTTGATTTGTGTGTTCGGGCTAATGGCCTGTAGATTCCTTAGGTTGTTTGATGTGATTTTTCCTTAATATCGGTGGATATATGTGACTTGGACGTAGCGGGTGAAACCTATTGTTGTATCCAATGATGAGAAATTCCCGTAATGTGTGATTATTGTGTTATGCCATTAATAGTGAACCTAGTTAATAAATGGGAGGATAAAATACACCAATGATTATGATTGAGTTCTGAAAAGAGTTGTGACAAATGATTGTGAGTGTAGGGTTAGATTACTTGTTCTAAGCTAATAGGCTGATTTATGAAAGTGGTAATAATGCATATCAATTGATTGACCTGTTGTGTGTTGGGACTAGCGACCTCGTTATATTGTGCTTGACAGTTCTATTGTGTTGGCTTGATGCCATAAGTTGCTGATAGGGATTAGCTATCGTTATCCGTCTTTGTTCGGATATATTATTGGCATACCCACTGTGGTATTTGTGGTTCAGATATATTACTGGCATACCCACTATTGGTATGTGATATAGATATATTGTTGGCATACCCACTGTTGGTATTGTGATATAGATACATTGTTGGCATACCTACTGCTGGTATTGTGGTATTGACATATTGTTGGCATATCCACCGTTGGTATTGAGATATGATACGTTGTTAGCGTACCCCATTGTTGGTACTTGTGATATTGAGCTTGATGTTGATACACGGATTGCACGCTTTCTCATTCATTCATGATGCATGGCCGATACCCGGTGATGATCCGGTATCGTTAATTGAGTGAAACTGATATTTGATAAACTCTTTTACTTGAGTGATTGTGAGAAGGCCGATGTCCAACGATCAATTCCGGAATCATTGATTGTATGAAACTGATATTTGATAAAACTCTCTTACTTGAGTGATTGTAAGAAGGCCGATGTCCGATGATCAATTCTGAAATCGTTATTTGCGTGAAACTGATATTTGATAAAACGTTTTTACTTTAGTGATTGTGAGATGCCCAATGTTCGATGATCCGTTTCGGCATCGTTATTGCATGGCCTATTCTGATGTTATTTCGGAATCGTTGTTAGTGCGTGGACTCCGCGGTCCCCCCCCCCCCCCCCCCCCCCAGAATGGTGCCGGTGAGACTCCATCTGTGAGCAATTAGACAGGGTTATTTATTCAGACTTGACACATTTGGGATTAGATGTTTTACTCAGGCAATGATGTGTACTTGAATCTGGATTCATTGATTGGACTTGTTGAGGTATCCCATGGACCGTCCGTAAGATTAGTTATATGTTTGGTCTCTATGTGATGTAGGTTAACGGGTGTCTTAATGATGAGTTGACTACTAGACTGAAACGATCAATTTAATGATATATGAGTACCGAGACCGTTGTGAGATTGACTGGTGAATTATTAGAGTGAAATTAATGCTTAAAGGTATTGATATACAGTGTGTGATAGATAGACGTACGACTTGATTGGGTTTTCGTTATGTTTATCTGTGGATTCTTTTACTCGTATGTGTTACTAACCATTGTCGGCCTATGATACTTACTCAGTACGCGTGGTTTGCACTAATATTGCACTTGTTACACCCTTTTGGGGTGTAGATTGTTTCAGGTGATTGATCGAAGCATATGTGGAAATACGCGGTGCCTATCTTGAAGACCTCCTCCCACTTCATTCCGAGATGGAGGTTGAGTCTTAGAATATAATGGAAATCGAAATTCATTCAGTCGCTCTTGTACTAGTCTAGACCACGTCCTAGGAAATTGGATCGAGTCTGTAATCATGTAACTGTTGTAATCTTATAAATACTTGAGTTCATTGATATTTGGTAACGTTCCTCTATTATTTCTAAGTACCTCTTGGTTTAAAATGATTTTTCCTTATCAATTGATGTGTTAATTGAATAGAGGGTTCGCCTACTGAGGAGGGAAAGGTGAGTGCTCGCGCGACCTCGAAATGGGTCGTGACATCAAGCCTTTGTAAACACGGCCCCAACGCGAACGCAAAGAATAAAAGACACACCATAAACTAGCAATTTCCAAAATGCTTCTGAACTTCAATTGAACACCCGAAACTCATTTGGAATCTCACAGACACAAACCAAATATTCATTTCAATCATAAAACACACTACTAACCTGCAGCGCACTCAGAATTCCCAAAAGAGGTCGTCTTGACCATGACCAAGGTCAACTCTAATTCTTTAAATTACTAGATTTTCAACCAATGATCCAAATCACACCCGAATGCCTAGTGACCTGAAACAACGGTCCAACTAAGTCAAAAATAGCATTCCGAACCTAATGAAATTGGCAAAACTTTGAAAATGAGGAGTTTATTCTTTATGATGACTTTGGTCAAAACTTAAGAACTTCTAATTTTGCTAAAACTGATTTGAAACTCATCTGATTGCCTCAGGAACCGCGTCACCCATCCCTTAAGTCATAATACCAAGATGATACTTTGGAAAGGGTATTTTGGGAATATAAGTCTAAAAACTCAAAAGGACAAAGCAGGTCATTACACTTAATCTAAGTTTTCATATATCATGCTCTAATTATTTTTACTAGTTATGATGTTCAATTTGATCAAACACATCTCGAATATACAGCTTGTTATTCAACCATTTCAGTTCTGATATCATTATGCATGATATGATACAACAGAGACCAATCCTTTTACCAAATGACTATTGGAAATGAACTCGCCTCACACGCGCCTTTCCTCTCTCCGACAATTGTTTCCCTGACATGAACATTTCGACCACCACCCACAGATCAAGGCGAATGGAGAACACTATATGGATCCTCCTATCATTGTGAGCACTAATCCATAAGATCACCTTATTTAGAGGAATGTCATGCCCCAAAACCCACCCTAGACGTGACTGGCATCCAACGTCATGAATAACATCGGAAGTGTTACGGTTCACATTTCGCAGGTGGGGTTAGCACTCGGAAAGCTATTAAGAACTTGTTGGTGCTCTTTCGTACTTGTTTTGAAAAAGAGTCGCCACCTAATTTTTAGGAAATTAGGAAAACCGGGTTCAAAAGATTTATTCAAATGCCGTGAAAAAACCTTTGTAACCAAAGTTCTAGGTAAGGGTTCTGGTGATCCCTTAGGGACCATAGTATTAAGGATCCGTAGTATACGGTTGACCTTCAAGTTTCAATGTGTGATTTTGTATGAACTGCTTATGTTTTGTTTAATTTCCCATATAAAATATTGTTGTGGCATATCATATTGGCTTTTGAAAGAATTAAAGAATTTCCTTTTAAATAATGGTAGCTCAAGTTCGGATTTAAAATATCCGGGTAATATAATATTGTCCTTCTATTTATAAGGATAGTATACTGGGTATATCCCATCTAAAACTAATGTCATGTGTTTGTATATAAGAAAATATACATGTGTGTGTATATATATATATATATATATATATATATATATATATATACATGTATAGTCTTTTATTAGTTAATTCATTATCCACATTTTGTCTCTTTGGTCAACCGTATCCTCAGAACTATTTACCTAAACTCGGGTTTTGAAGAAAATTCCATTCATTTGAATTCATTTTTTTTTTGTTTTTACTTTTCTTTCTCGAATTTTTAAAATTATGAAACATACTTTAAAGATATATTCAGAGTAATCCATTTTTTGCATAAAAAACATTCTTTTCACTTTTATATACTTTTAACAAATGGAATACAACTCACTTATCTTTTGGATCTACTTTGAAACATGTTCAGGTCCCTACCCGCAACTAATTCCTAGGTTCTAACTTATAAAGGTTTCAATATCCATACAAGTGCATTTTTACATATTCATACAGAAAATAATGTAAAACTTATACTAAAAGGAAGGGAAAGAAGTTTTAGCTTTTTCGGCCTTGGGTCCAAATCATTCGGCAATCTTATTCCATTTGCCCGCTCGTCTGAAGGGAATAGGTCTTCCATGCTCTTCTAGTTTTTCATCCAAAGCTCTAACTCTCCAAGGCTACAAGCATCCGATTCTTTACTTCCTCTTTAAGTGTTGCGCCACATACTTCACTTTATTTGCACCTCGCACAAATAGAAGGAAAGGTAGTTAGTCAAAATGATACGCCACCCATAGGGTGACGTTTATGAACATAAATAATAATATCTCTCGGACTCGTATCAAACTCTGAGAGCTTTAATTATGGAGTCTCGGACTCATGTTTCTTTTTAATCTAGGGAAAAGGACTCCGGAACATGTCGTGGTTGAGAACTAGTGACTCATCAATCATTCTAGTCGCCTTGCCAAACGCAAGTTGGATCCTACTTTATTACTATACTATGAGATCATCATTGCCTAAATCGAGGGATAACCTTTCCGGACAAGCCATGGCCTCAAAAATCATTTTTTCATTGGCCCTAAGTATGGTATCATGTTTGGATCAGTAAACCTTTCCCAAGTATAGCAATCTGTTCTTTATTAACAAAGCAACAACTACTTTGCCAAAATATAGTGACAAAATGGCCTAAAATGCACTAGCAATTCACCCTAAATTGAGGTATCAAAATATAACAGCAATCCTTCTCAAGAGACAGTAACATATGTCAAAGAATAGCAGCAAGCAGGTTGAGATTCCAAAGCACAGTAATAAGGCAACATCCACAATGAAATGTAGCATCATGTCTATTAAGTGTAGCCAAATGTTCATCAAAACAGGACAGCCCATTGTAGCAGCAATAAGTAGCCATAAAAGCTCAACCAAAAAGAGATAGCCACAACTCAGGGCCACAACTTAGGATGTAGCAGTAACGAGTCCACCAAGAATGGAGCAACCCACGACCCCAGGTTACAAAGGCAAAGACCCAAAATGCAGCAGTTCATGGCTCAAAAATGAAATATCAGAAGTAACTAACTACATTAAAATACGGAGACTATTTACCTCAAATGCAACCACTGTTTTACCTTAAAATATGACAACAAACTCACCAAATTGTGTCTCAAATGTAGCATAGCAGCAGCCTCAAAGTGTAAAAGCAAACTCAAAAATCCAAGCACAACCCTCAAGATGTACAAGATCATTGGATATTGGAGTTCGGCACTCCTTAAGTTATGTAAAGACAGACAGGGGTGAAGGATGAGTATTTGTACACAGAAAGGTTGTAACAACATAATATCACATCTTGGTTTAATTTTTTAAAGCATGGTCTTGACAAACAACAGGGGCAGCAAGCATTCCAAACAGCTTAATGAATCAGAACTTACCAACTAGCAAATTAGTACATAGGAACACACAACTCAATATAGTATATGCCTTGAGATAACCTCTAAGACTGATTATGAACATTACAACACTACAATAGGACCTCAAACTCAAAAGGCCTATGCAATCCAAAGGGGTTACCACTATCTGTATTTTCGATGCCGCACAAGGTCAAAATGTTTCTAGAACCTTAGGCAGAGCAGGCTATCGGAGGAGGTTAAACCGAACCCAAAGCTCGACTTTTCAACCATCATAACAACAAGAGGATAAAGATTCAAGTAATGGGATCACTTAAAGGAACTATTTTGAACATGCTGAATCTATACCAGAACTAAGAATGTTTTATAGACACACATCAGGAAAAACAGTTATGGAAAAGTTTGTAAACAGGATGATACTTGTCCTTCCAAATCTTAAACTGAGTTTAAAGAAGATTTCAGCAGCTCATAGGACCATAAATGTCAAGTTAATGTATATTTGATTCACTCGACATAAATGATATAAGCTAGAGACATAGGACAAGGGCAGGCAGATTGCAGAACTGATTATTCATAGATTTCCCTCATGCTATTCATTTAATGATCTTGTCACATACTGATACAATCATCGTGGCATAGATGTTACAACTCTTAACAAATTTAGACAGGTGATGACAACTAACAAGGGACACAACAAGTTAAGATCAGCTTAGTCTTTTAGCTAATGCAAATTATACCAAAGGCAGATTCCCCTATCTTTTAGCATGATTGTCGAAGATTTGGTGTTAAACTCCCTAAAATATTCTGCCATAAACTAAGAAAGGAATTATATTTGATCTAAACATATCTCAAACCAAAATCTACTCCGCTGGTTTTTAACTTCTCATTTATCCTCAAAAGTTTTCAATATCTAATCCAAACTCAAAAGCATGAGTTGTTCTTAGCGTTCGAAACTAATTGCACGATCACATGCTCTAAACTATAAGAATAGTCATAAAGGAAATCAAGAATAGGGTGGATGGCAACTTATACAAAATCTTATTAATCCAAAGAGAATGATTCAACTAGATTCTCAACTTTATTGCCCTCTTTGGTTACCATTTTATCCGACTAAATCAGAGAGTTTGATATAAGGAATCTGATCTTACTAAGTACAAAATATATGTTTAAATGGAGAAATTAAACATGATTAAAGACACCTAAGATTGCAGCCTTAATAGTGTGGAGGAAAACTGTCATGACCCTAATTAGCGATTGTGCGGGCACCTATCTTATTATTACTAGTAAGCGAACCCTTACCCGTTAACCCATTAGTCATTAGCCACTTTTAACTTCTTAAATTATTTATACTTAAACAATCACTGAAACAAGTAAAGGAATAAATAGTCTAACCAAGTCATAAATAATAATTAATATAAGTGCGGAAGTCTTAACTATTACACCCGTAAAATCTTAAAGTCATCGTACAAGGACTCTAACCAATGATGTCTAAAGAATGAAGTATATCTTAAATATTACAAATAATGTCTGGAATGAAAGTAGACATCTGGAAAGAGATATCTTCAGGTGGCATGGCATGGATAGAAGCTCACTCTCGAATCTGATCGACCAAACTAGCTTCAAGCTAGAGATGTAATCCGGATGAAATTTCTGGAACACAATCTGCACTCAAAAAGGGTGCGGCAAGCTATATCAATACAAACACTATGTACCAGTAAGCATCATAGGCCGACTAAGATTAGTTCACGCTTGTAAGTATAAAATCAAAAGATAAACATATAGGCACTTAACAATCAAATTTAAGTCACAGAATATCCCATGATGGAGTCACAGCCTAAGATGAAGCTTCTACCCCATAAGTCTGTCAATTTTCAATAATCTCACTTGATAATCACAAGTCCAAGTTCTTTCCCTAGGTAGAGTCACTAATACACAATTTAACTCTGCCAATGGTCATCATTATATTACAATAGGCATTCAACATCTATACCAAAATTAGAAACAAACGAGCATATAATAATGCAGAATAAAATGTAATGATACAATGCAAAATATGATGATGTGTAATGCAATGCGATGCCATGCACTGGCCAATCACTCGAACTATACACACATGCTAGCTGATGTCACTGCTCAGTAGTCATGACCTGTAGGGGACCCATGGTGTCCATGTACCACTCGTTCCAGATTCACTCCTCGGACCCGAGCATAAACCTCCGCTCCGGAATGAACCTCGGACACGGCCCATATCAATGTACCTCTAATTTTTTAAACTAACCTCGGACCACAAGCCCATAACTAGGCCACATCCTCACCCCCGGTCAAACGTGCCTTTTCACATATATAGTAACACTGTCACATCACTCTCAATGATCAATTCATCAAGTACCATGTATCAAATAGTATCACAAGTTCAACAAGAAGATAATGTTAACTACTTCACTATTTTCACATCACAATGTATGTCTAAAAATATTCCAGTTCATTAGTATGTATGGACTATGAACAATTAGCAATATCAATGTCACAATGCATCAAGCCACAAGTCTTCAGAAATCGTTTCCGAACCATTTCCATCATGTATGAGTGTATGAATGCATAAATGAGTGTAAACATTGTAAATCAATGCAAACCAATAAAGCAACAGCGAAGGTACAAGTCACAAAGCCACAAGTCGTATCAAGATTTGGATCAACTCAATCATGAAATGAATCATACAAACAATCCCAACCAACATAAGAGTCTATGTCTATCTTTACTTCCTCATATAGAAAGTACGCCTCACAACTAAGTCTTGTATCACCAAGAAGCTCCACTTTTCTATATATTATCATCAACCGTAAATCATACATCAAGTTTCATCTACGTATTGTCATAAGTTTATATCACAATTCAGCCTAAACTCATTATCCTTCCTTTCTCCGATAATATGTGTAATAATAATAGAGAACTGAGTACGACACGACAATTTAGGCAATAAGTCTAATCACAATAATAGGGCAACAAGCCACTATCAACAAAAATCAGTCGAATAGAAATTCATCCCGAATCACAGTAGTATGAATACAACTACACCACATATTTCAGTACATAACGTAACGGTGACGAGCCCACAAAATCAGAAGTCATACCAACCTAGCTAATATCCAACCAAAACACCATGTCCGAAGACCTAATCATGCTTTCTCCCATCAATTCTACACAATACATACGTTTCGCTAATCAAAGTCTAACTAAATAAGCCATAACCTACCTCGATTGAAGAACAAGAGCCACGAACTACTCCACACGAGCCTTCAATTTTCGAAGCGCCTCAGAACGGTCAAGGTCTAACAACATGATGCTAAGTAATCAACAAACCATTTTTTTAAACAAGAACAACAATTTGGGGAAGAAAACCCACTTAGTTCTACCATTTTCAATGGATGAATCCATCCTTTAATGGTGAATTTATCATAACTTCTACCTCTACAATCATTAACCTTCAATTCATGGGTTTCTAATCAATTTACCCTTTCAAACAAATTTTAAGACAAAATTTCCATTTTTATTAGAACGCAAAGTCTCAACATGCAATTTCCACCATAAGATATCAAATTCCCTTCCTAGAAAGTGATAATCAATACTCCTAGATGATTAATCAACAACCCGCCAATTATTTAAGGGTTTACTAATTCTAGGGTTCTAGGATTTTCACCCACCATTGATGGACCTTAAAATAATCATGGAACTTGAAGTAGAAGGAAAGGAACAAATAAAGATGGGGACTTACCCTCCAAGATGCTTTCACCAAAGAATGGAATGAATTTTGCTTCTTTCTCTCTTGAAAGCTGACCTTGGGGTCTTGTGGGTAATTGTTCAGAGTTAGGGTATAAAATAGGGCTTTTCTGCCCCCGCCGGCCGCTGCGGCGGTCTCCTAACTGCAATAGCAGTCCCACTATAGCGGCCTCTTGGTCACGATAGCCAACCAGGTGGAACAGTCCGCACTAAAATGGTCATAACTCCCTTATCCAGAGGCAAAACGTGATGATTCTTTTTGCTATGGCTTCGTAACTTCGATACAGATCTAATGGTCAAAACCTCACTCAAAACAAAGGTCATTTAATTAATCTAGATCCATTTCTATCTACAGACCTACGGCAAAAACATCAAATACGAGCGCGACAAAACCCAAACCCATCTGAAACTCTTCAGAACCTCAACAAAACATCTGGACAAGCTCAAAATCATCATATTAACATGTTAGAACGTCCAAAAACTTGACACGGGGTCATCCTAACCCGGTGTTGACCGTGGTATACTCTAACTCACTAACTTAACTAGCCTCTCCATCAATGACTCAATTTACACTCGAAACTTGCGGAAACCAACCCAATGTCTTCATTAAGTCATAGATCATACGAGTGGGACTTGGGGAAGGGTTAACAAGGTTAAATGAGTCAAAAAACTATAATAACTAAACGGGTCATTACATTAGATACCAATTTACCCATCGTTCATCATCGAACGAAGAAGGGTAGTACGAAGGTTGACGAAAACCCAAGGTTATGCATTATAACCACACGAAAAAACTCAATGGCACGAAGTGCGCGCTAATCACTATTCGTTCATTTTATCAGCTAAAACTCTTTCTAACTTTAGCTCAAAGACCCAATTTCCTTATTTCTATATTCGAACCTACCACGAGAATCGCTACAACACATAGGCGTCGTCTAATATATCGGATCCTGATCATACTAATTCCAATTTATAATTCTAACGATTACAACTTCTCTATACCTTTATGATCACCAATGCAAATAACAAATCTTTCTTAGATCAGTAAACTAAGATCACCATTACTTTAATACGACAAAACTTAACTCAGAGATCTCGGAAATAAGCCTTAACTTAGCAAGATGCCGTATAACTCGGGAACACCAACCAACAAACATATATGTACGCTGAATAACCATATAGGTAAATACAAAAATATAGTACAATAAATAATATCATCTCTCACCAGCCATAAGTAACACAATAACCACTAGAGTCTTCGTTTCTGTTATCCAACCAATGTCCCCTATAGCCTATGACATACTAAAACTTACCAATTCATACATAACCCTCGAGTCGACTTCACATTGTACAACCTCAACATAACTCTCAAATTATTAGATCTTGTTTCAACGATCCCCCCTTTTATCCTTAATCAATCTTAGTCTAGATTAGAGATTCAAGCTTATGATTTACTACTTCATGAAATCCCATCTTACTATAGGCAAGACTCACTAATTAAACTAATATTTAAAGCCTATTATTCAATTCTCAATGCTAAGGTAGAAACGCATCTTCTCCAACTAGTCCCCGTACATTTGCACCATTAATTCAAGCCTAAGATGATAGATAATCATAAGATAAGGCAAGGGAACTCACCCCCAAAAGAAACAAATTCAAGAACTCTCTAAGTTACCCTAACTGCTTCTTGAGAATTCTGTTGGATTTAAGAGAATAAATAATTCGGAGTAAGTGTTTTAAAACACGGCTACTGTTTCCCGACAACCACTGCGACCGTCAAACCACCGCTGCAGCGGTCTCGCAATAGCGGCCAAATGCTTACTATAGTGGACCAAAAGAATACCCACCATAGCTATGGCGGCCCATGTTCCGCTAGAGCGACATCGCCATAGCGAGACATGGCCCTCCACGGCGGACATATGAACAAAGACTGACCGCTAGCGGCAAGGGGCTCACCGCTATAGCGGTACAAGCCCCGCCGCAGCAGCCCCATTTGGGCAGTAAGCTCGACTTTTTCTCAGTTTTCCCCTCTATCGCTCAACATTTCATCTGAGGCCTCACACACACAAACAAAACATGCATATTAATGTAAAAACACCATATGGACTTACCCGTGGCCTTGGAATCCCCAACGGAAGTCTAAATTCCTGTGCCACCCCCAATGGACTCAATACAACCAAACAATAATCACAAACCGCTAGCGGAGGGGTTTCCAGCATTCGAGGAAGAATAAGACAAGGAAGTGCAGACACCAATTCGAATCATCTAGACACCAATCGTCTGACCATGTCATAAAGTATAATTAATATAAGTGCGGAAGTCTTAACCATTACACCACCACAATATGAAAGTCATCAGACAAGGACTCTAACCAACGATGCCTAAAGAATGAAGTATATCTCAAATATAACAAATAATGTCTGGAATGAAAGTAGACATCTGGAAAGAGAGATATTCAGTTGGCATGGCATGGATAAAAGCTCACCCTTGGATCTGATAGAGCAAACTAGCTTCAAGCTAGAGATGTAATCTGGATGAAATCTCTAGAACACAATCTACACACAAAAGAGTGTAGTAAGGTAGTATTTGTACAAACACTATATATGGGTAAGCATCATAGGCCGACTAAGATTAGTTCACGCATGTAATTATAAAATCAACAAGATAAATAGATAGGCACTTAACACTCAAATCCAAGTCACAGAATATCCCATGATGGAGTCAGCCTAAGAGGAAGGTTCTACCCCACAAGTCTGTCAATTTTCAATAATCTCACCTGATAACCACAAGTCCAAGTTCCTTCCCTAGGTATAGTCACTAATCCACAATTTAACTCAGTCAATGGTCACCATTATATTACAATAAGCATTCAACATCCATACCAAAATAAAAAACAAACGAGCATATAATGATGCAGAATAAAATGTAATGATGTACAATGCAAAATATGATGATGTGCAATGCAATACGATGCCATGCACTGGCCAATCACTCGAACTGTACACACATACTAACTGATGTCATTGCTTAGTAGTCATGACTTGTAGGGGACCTATGGTGTCCATGTACCACTCGTTCTGGATTCACTCCTCGGACCCGAGCATAAACCTCCACACCGGAACGAACATTGGACACGGCCTATATCAATATACCTCTCATTTTCGGAACTAACCTCGGACCACGAGCCCCATAACTAGGCCACATCCTCACCCCCGGTCAAATGTACCTTTTCATATCAATAATAACACTGTCACATCACTTTCAATGATCAATTCGTCAAGTACCATGTATCAAATAGTATCACAAATTCAACAAGAAGAAAATATTAACTTTTTCACTAATTTCACACCACAATATATGTCTCAACATATTCCAGTTCATTAGTATGTATGGACTATGAACAATTAGCAATATCAATGTTACACCCCGTATCTTCGAAGAAGCACTTATCAAATTTTAAACATAAATACATTGAGTTATGGTTAAGTAAAACCACTTTGGAATATAAGGATCAAGCATTATTAAGTATATTTAACGAGTGAATGATGTATATAAGGTATACCAGAAGGTTTTATAAGGAAATGAGGGGATGAAATGGAGAAGCACGACTTTGGAGAATGGATGGGTGAAGTTTTGTGTGAAAATTTTGATCCAACTTGGGGACGAATATCTCTTGGCATATAAAGTGTTTTGAAGTGAAACAAGATGTTAAAATGAAGTTCGTCGAGTCTAGTTTCCAACTCAACAAACCGCTCATCGATAGGACTTCGGAGTAGAGAAGTATGGACGTTACAAGTTCGTCTAACAAAGCAGAAACGCGTGCTACAGTACTGCTACAGTACCGACTTGCAATAGTACTGCTACATTAAATTGATACAGTGACCCGACCCGAACTTGACCCCTATATAAATGGTAATAACCCCCTTTGTCATCAGATTTTGCCTAGAAAATTCTAGCAAAACAATTGAGGGTGTGAGAATATAAAAAAGTAAGCAATTTTCAAGTGGCGGAATATTAGTTTAGGTCCGGATAGCGCGTGGTTGTGATTGTAGTCTTCTTTTGTGGCGGATTTTGATGTGGATTCGAAGCGGATATCGGAGATATTGCTACTTCAACAAGAGTAAGGTATGGATCTCTTTCTATTTACGCTAATACTGGTTCATTCATGAAGATAGAGTGGTTAAATAATTTTATAGTAAGTGGGTTAGTTACGGAAGTTGGAAAACAACGTATGGGCTGTTTTATGGTATATATTAGTGTTGGAAATGATGTTATTGATGTTGCTATTGTTGTTGTTTTTGTTGGTTGCTGAATTGAGATTTCGGGCTAGGCATACTAGCAGAGGAGATGCTGCCGAAATTTCGGCAGATTCTAGAAAGATTTATTTGAAGGTTTAGGATAAGTATATAACAACGGGCCTAATCATAGTATGAATGGTCTTATATGTAGACTTGCAGGCTTGGACGGATAAGCATAGGTAGTTGGAGGCTGAACCGGTATGTTAAGCCTTGTCCCTTTCTTTCAAAGGCATGATTCTTATGTTATGATCTCGTACATGTTTCCATAACCACCTTGTTTCCAAGAGCTAGAAGTTCATGACTCTTGAAGCTTCTTAGGATGTTAAAGATGAGAATATTTTTATGAGGATTACGATGATGATGATTTTATGTTTAAAAGTTTCAAGTTATGATTTCAACGATGATATGAAGATGTTGAGCTACTTCATGATTTTTTCGATTCTATTCATTGTTGTTGATCTCACCTTATGAATTGTTCCTTCAAGGTGAGATATAGTGATAATGGTTGTTCCATAATATGGATCGGAGGTTACCGACCTTACTTCACTCCGAAAAAGATGTAGCTTTCATCTGAGCTTTCTTGCATACTATTTACATTATGTATATAAACATGGTATATATGGATCGGGCCGCACGTTTCTCGATAATAATTTATATGGATCGGGTCGTACTTTCCTCGGCACTAACGTATATGGATCGGGTCGTACGTTCCTCGGCACTAACTTATATGGATCGGGCCGTACGTTCCTCGGCACTAACTTACATGGATCGGGTCGTACGTACCTCGGCACTAACATATGATGATTATGGATCGGGCTGTACGTTCCAACACACTAACATTTATGGATCGGGTTTCACGTTCCGCAACACTAATATTTATATTATATGTGTATATGTATATATATAGGTGCTTGTGTACATATGATTTTCAGAAGTACAAGTTATCCCTCCCATTCCATGTTACCTGTCATATCCATATATGTCATTATTTATGCCTTACATGCTCAGTACATTAATCGTACTGACTTCTTTCTTCGGGGGCTGCATTTCATGCCCGGAGGTACAGATACTCAAATTGGTGATCCTCCGGCTTAGGACTTCGGCTCAGTTGCTTGGAGAGCTCCATTGTTCCGGAGCTTGAGTCTTTTTGATACAGATCCTTTTGACATAGACTTTGTTATACTTTTAGAGGTCTATAGACATGTGTGGGTTGTGTATATATGGTTTGGTCAGCGATATAGATGTAGTTCATTTTGGATATTCCCGCGTATAGTGGCAGCCTTGTCGGCTTGCATATTTTGTTATGTTTGGTTAACTGTGACTCCTCAGGAGATAGGTTCATTCTGATATATGGTATTATGAATCTACAACATGCTTTTAAAGATTTCCACATTGTCCTTAGTATCAATCTGATTATATCTAATAGGTTCGTATATGAGTGTCCAACTCGGGAACTAGTCATGGCCCATCGGTTTGGGTCGTTACAAAAGTGGTATCAGAGCAGTTCATCCTCGGAGTGTCTACAGACCGTGTCTAGTAGAGTCTTGTTTATCGGTGTGTTGTGCACCACATCTATAAGCAGGAAGCTACAGGACATTTAGGATGTCATCTTTCTTTTTTATCATAGATCGTGCAGTAGAGCCAATGATAGGAAAGCTCGTTCTTGGTACGATTTTTGTTAAATTGCAATATTGTATTGGAGAAGAGGACAAGTTAAGTTAATAGGAGCATAAGTAAGGCTCCGAAGGGGGGCACGAGACCCATTTCACCCGTCGACTCAGGATCGAGGATGTCAAGAGGTATAAGAAAAAGCATCAACTATTCCATTGAGACGGACCCATCGGAGGATGTGGTTCTAGTAGGAGGAGACCCGACTGAGAAATCATATGACAAAGACCTGTTTAAGGGTTCACGAGACTCTTGTAGACCAAGACGTTATTGAGGAAGTACAGAGTTTGGCACATCTAGATTTTTCCTACGTTTCAGTATTATGTTAGGTCAGACTAGTAGACGCTGGAAAGACAAGGATGAAGAGCACACTTCACTCTATAGCCCACCAGATCAGGCTAAGGACCAATCGGCTACATGTATATGAATCTTTTATGGAAATTTTCTATGTGTGTGCATTTATTGTAAATTATTACTTAATAGCGACGAGCTGAAATCCTTAAGGGACCAATAACCAAAGTATTTATAAGTAACTGCGATTAAGAGGCTTTCGCCACCATTGGGAATATTGAAAGTTAGGATTAAAAGTAGTCATACATGCAGATTGAAGGTGATTATTGAGGATTTCAAAGGCCAAAATAGCATTTGCTTAGTCGGAAGAGTAAGAGATCCTTTTTAATCCGGAGGGACATGCATTACGAGAATTTATCGGGACCCGTTAGAACTTCAACTTGTTCTACGTCATGCGATAAAGGTCACGTAGTAGGGTGGATGTGATCGTACCAGCACTAACGCACCGGATCCCATTAGCACTCCAAGATTAAGCGTGCTGGGGTAAGAGAAATACTAGAATGGGTTACCCCCAGGGAAGTATATTAAGAGTATATATATATATATGTATATGTATGTGTATGATATCCCATATGTGGCTGCGCCAACCGGTATGTGTGTCCCAGTAACCGATGTTGCGGTACACTGAAGGCATCAATCGAATAGGGTAGTGAAGTTCAAGTGACAAATGTTACAAGGTAAGTTGAAGTTACTTTCACTACAGGTTAGAGTTGGAAAGCCTTAATGCGATAATATCAGGGAAAGGAAGAAAGTGAATATATAGAAAGTAAAGAGATTAGAATGTCTTGAGAAAAGGGAAAAAACGTGTAAGAAACGAGGGTGAGTAAAGCTTCCAAGAGGGACGACGGGTAAGACAAGGGACTATCTGGATAAAATTCGAAGGTAGGCATGTGAAAGGGATAAAGTATGGTAGTGTGAAACAAAAGATGAATGTATGGGGTTAGAAAACAGACTTCGATAAGTGGGACTAAACGATAGTGATCACAAATAGGGATGTGAAGTAAGAGAGAGAATGATCAGGCCTTGCAACGATACTAAGAGATTTTTAGCTCTCGAGAGGTATATAAAGGGATAAATATGTAGTTATACTAGCACGGTTGCCTCGGAAACGGAGAAGCTTTCCTAAAAGATGATTTAAGAATAGAACGGAATTGCACGTTTAAAGGAATATTTCATGAACTTCCGGGTCAATACTATAAAATAACAAGTGGAGAAGGGCGTTCGAGGAGGAAGGAACTCAAGGAAGGTTTGAGGAGGAAAACAGGAAAGGTACACTAATGGGCTGGTCAAAAGGAGAGGAGAGAAGAAGAAGGGAAAAAAGGAAAATTGAGCAATCACCAAGGACAAGCGAGAGGATAATGAACTAACAAAGCTAACCGGGAGGTAGTACATCACTGACATAGGATGAGAGTGAGAAATACCGAGATTTAATTATGAAGGAAATAGAAGGATGTATGGGAAATATTCATGAGTACGGAATAGCCTTGGCGGAAGGAAGGAAAAGAAAGAAGAGGGCATATTTGCAAGGAATTAATGACATGAACAAGAAATGGCAGAACACTGGAAGAACTACAACACATAGGTGGGACCCAAATAAGTAGTCAAGGAAAATTTCAGATAAGTGAGCTAAGTGAATAAAAGGATTGATAGTGGAAGGGGAAGAGTGTATAATATTAACTCTCAATGATATATTGTAGACGTAGAGTGAAACCGAAAACTCAGAGAATAATTTCAGTGATAATAGTTGTGGAGGAAGACGAAGGATAAAAAGAGCAAAGTGTGACCAAAAGTTCCATGAAATGTTTGGATTGATTCCAATGTCCCCATTAACTCGTTGATTCGGGAAATGTTCATTCATAAAAGGTAGAAGTACAAAGTCCTTAAAGAAGGCAGCGAGAATAGATCTGCAATGCATAAGCGCTTCATTCAAATGCAAAGCCCTCGATTAGCAAAAAGGAAAATAAGTCAAGCTATACAATGAGAGAATTCTGGTATTATAAGAGACCAAAGGAGTTGGAGGACATTGAGGATCGGTGCACTCCAACATTCGAGGATGAACGTTTTTAAGGGGGGAAGGACGTTACACCCCGTATCTTCGAAGAAGCACTTATCAAATTTTAAACATAAGTACGTTGAGTTATGGTTAAGTAAAACCACTTTGTAATATAAGGAGAAAGCATTATTAAGTATATTTAATGAGTAAAGGGTGTATATAAGGTATACCGGAAGGTTTTGTAAGGAAATGAGTGGAAGAAATGAAGTAGTACGACTTTGGAGAATGGATTGGTAAAGTTTTGTGTGAAAATTTTGGTCCAACTTGGGGGACGAATACCTCTTAGCATATGAAGTGTTTTGAAGAGAAACAAAAGCCTAAAATGAAGTTCGTCGAGTCTAGTTTTCAACGAACAAACCGCTCGCCGATAGGACTTCAGAGTAGAGAAGTATGGCCGTTACAAGTTGGGCTAACAAAGCCGAAACACGTGCTACAGTACTGCTACAGTAACCGACTTGCTATAGTACTGCTACAGTAAATTGATACAGTGACCCGACCCGAACTTGACCCCTATATAAATGGTAATAACCCCCTTTGTCATCAGATTTTTCCTAGAAAATTCTAGCAAAACAATTGAGGGTGTGAGAATATCAAAAAGTAAGCAATTGTCAAGTGGCGGAATATTAGTTTAGGTCCGGATAGCGCGTGGTTGTGATTGTAGTCTTCTTTTGCGGCGGATTTTGATGTGGATTCGAAGAGGATATCAGAGATATTGCTACTTCAACAAGAGTAAGGTATGGATCTCTTTCTATTTACGGTAATACTGGTTCATTCATGAAGATAGAGTGGTTAAATAATTTTATAGTAAGTGGGTTAGTTACGGAAGTTGGAAAACAACGTATGGGCTGTTTTATGGTATATATTAGTGTTGTAAATGATGTTATTGATGTTGGTATTGTTGTTGTTGTTGTTGGTTGCTGAATTGAGATTTCGAGCTAGGCATACTAGCAGAGGAGATGTTGCCGAAATTTTGGTAGTTTCTAGAAAGATTTATTTGAAGGCTTAGGATAAGTATATAACAATAGGACTAATCATAGTATGAATGGTCTTATATGTAGAATTGCGGGCTCGGAAGGATAAGCTTAGGTAGTTGGAGGCTGAACAGGTATGTTAAGCCTTGTCCCTTTCTTTCAAAGGCATGATTCTTATGTTATGATCTCGTATATGTTTCCATAACCACCTTGTTTCTAAGAGCTAGAAGTTCATAACTCTTAAAGCTTCTTACGATGTTAAAGATGAGAATGTTTTATGAGGATTAAGATGAAGATGATTTTATGTTTAAAAGTTTCAAGTTATGTTTTAAACGATGATATGAAGATGTTGAGCTACTTCATGATTTTCTCGATTCTATTCATTGTTGTTGATCTCACCTTATGAATTGTTCCTTCAAGGTGAGATATAGCGATAATGGTTGTTCCATAATATGAATCGGAGGTTACCGACCTTACTTCACTCTGATAAAGTTGTAGCTTTCATGTGAGCTTTCTTACATAATATTTACATTATGTATATAAACATGGTATATATGGATCGGGCCGTACGTTGCTCAGCACAAACTTATGTGTATCGGGCCGTATGTTCCTCGGCACTAACTTATATGGATCGGGTCGTACATTCCTCGGAACTAAGATATGATGATTATGGATCGGGCTGTACGTTCCACAGCACTAACATTTATGGATCGGGTTGCACGTTCCGCAACACTAATATTTATATTATATGTGTATATGTATATAAATAGGTGCTTATGTACATATGATTTTAAGAAGTACAAGTTATCCCTCCCATTCCATGTTACCTTTCATACCCATATATGTCGTTATTTATGCCTTACATACTCAGTACATTATTCGTACTGACCCCTTTCTTATGATGTTAAAGATGAGAATGTTTTATGAGGGTTACGATGAAGATGATTTTATGTTTAAAAGTTTCAAGTTATGTTTTAAACGATGATATGAAGATGTTGAGCTACTTCATGATTTTCTCGATTCTATTCATTGTTGTTTATCTCACCTTATGAATTGTTCCTTCAAGGTGAGATATAGCGATAATGGTTGTTCTATAATATGAATCGGAGGTTACCGACCTTACTTCATTTCGATAAAGTTGTAGCTTTCATATGAGCTTTCTTACATACTATTTACATTATGTATATAAACATGGTATATATGGATCGGACCGTACGTTCCTCAGCACAACCTTATATGGATCGAGCCGTATGTTCCTCGGCACTAACTTATATGGATCGGGCCGTACATTCCTCGGCACTAACATATGCTGATTATGGATCGGGCTGTACGTTCCACAGCACTAACATTTATGGATCTGGTTGCACGTTCCGCAACACTAATATTTATATTATATGTGTATATGTATATAAATAGGTGCTTATGGACATATGATTTTAAGAAGTACAAGTTATCCCTCCCATTCCATGTTACCTTTCATATCCATATATGTCGTTATTTATGCCTTACATGCTCAGTACATTATTCGTATTGACCCCTTTCTTGGGGGCTGCGTTTCATGCCCGCAGGTACAGATACTCATATTGGTGATCCTCCGGCTTAGGACTTCGACTCAATTGCTTGGAGAGCTCCATTGTTTCGGAGCTTGAGTCATTTTGGTAGAGATCCTTTTGACATAGACTTTGTTATACTCTTAGAGGTCTGTAGACATATGTGGGTTGTGTATATATGGTTTGGTCAATGATACAAATGTAGTTCATTTTGGATATTACCGCGTATAATGGCAGCCTTGTCGGCTTGCATATTTTGTTATGTTTGGTTAACTGTGACTCCTTAGGAGACAGGTTCATTCTGATATATGGTATTATGAATTCATTCTGATATATGGTATTATGAATCTACAGCCTGCTTTTTAAGATTTCCTCATTGTCCTTAGTATCAATCTGATTATATCTAACAGGTTCGTATACGAGTGTCCAACTCGAGCACTTGTCATGGCCCATCGGTTTGGGTCGTGACAATCAATGTCAAACACAAGGCATCATGCCACAAGTCTTCAGGAATCATTTCCGGACCATTTCCATTATGTATGAGTGTATGAATGCATCAATGAGTGTAAACATGGTAAATCAATGCAAACCAGTAAAGCAACAGTGAAGGTACAAGTCACAAAGCCACAAGTCATATCAAGACTTGGATCAACTTAACCATGAAATAAATCATACAAACAGTCTCAACCAACATAAGAGTCTATGTCCCTCTTTATTTCCTCTTATAGCAAGTACGCCTCACAACTAAGTCTTGTTTCACAAAGAAGCTCCACTTTTCTATATATTATCATCAACAGTAAATCATACATCAAGTTTTCATCTACGTATTGTCATAAGTTTATATCACAATTCAGCCTAAACTAATTATCCTTCCTTTCCTCGATAATATGTGTCACAATAAGAGAAAACTGAGTACAACACGACAATTTAGGCAATAAGTCTAATCACAATAACAGGGCAACAAGCCACCATCAACAAATATAAATATAATAGAAATCCATCACGAATCACCACAGTATGAATACAATTACACCTCATATTTCTGTACATAACGTAATAGTGACGAGTTCATAAAATCAAAAGTCATACCAACCTAGCTAAGATCCAACCAAAACACCATGTCCGAAGACCTAATCATGCTTTCTCCCGTCAATTCTACAGAATACATACGTTTCGCTAATCAAAGTCTAACTAAAGTAAGCCATAACCTATCTCGATTATAGAACAGGAGCCACAAACTACTCCACACGAGCCTTCAATTTTCAAAGAGCCACAAAATGGTCAATGTCTAACAACATGATGCTAAGTAATCAACAAACCATGTTTTAAAACAAGAACAACAATTTGGGGAAGAAAACCCACTTAGTTCTACCCTTTTCAATGGATGAAGCCATCCTTTAATGGTGAATTTATCATAACTTCTACCTCTACAATTATTCACCTTCAATTTATGGGTTTCTAATCAATTTACCCTTTCAAAGGGATTTTAGGACCAAATTTCCATTTTTATTAGAACCCTAAGTCTCAACATGCAATTTCAACCATAAGATATCAAATTCCCTTCCTAGAAAGCGATAATCTATACTCCTAGATAATTAATCAACAACAAAATCAACAACCCACCAATTATTTAAGGGTTTACTAATTCTAGGGCTCTAAGATATTCACTCACTATTAATGGACCTTAAAATAATCATGAAACTTGAAGAAGAAGAAGAAGAAGAAGAAGAAGAAGAAGAAGAAGAAGAAGAAGAAGAAGAAGAAGAAGAAGAAGAAGAAAGGAAAAGAAACAAATAAAGATGGGGACTTACCCTCGAAGATGCTTTCACCAAAGAATTGAATGAATTATGCCTCTTTCTCTCTTTAAAACTGACTTTGGGGTCTTGCGGGTAATGGTTCAGAGTTGGGGTATAAAATAGGGCTTTTCTACCCCCCGTCGGCCGCTGGGGCGGTCTCCAGACTGCTATAGCGGACCTGCTTGAACAGTCCGCACTAAAATGGTCATAACTCCCTCATCCAGAGGCGAAACGCGACGATTCTTTTTGCTATGGCTTTGTAATTTCGATACGGATCTAATGGTCCAAACTCACTAAAAAAAATCGTTTGATAAATCTGGAGCCATTTCTATCCACAGACCTACGGCGAAAACATCAAATACGAAGGCGACAAAACCCAAACCCTCCGAAACTCTTCGGAACCTCACCAAAACTTGTGGACAAGATCAAAATCATTATATTAACATGTTGGAACTTCCAAAACATTGACACAGGGTCATCCTAACCCGGCGTTGATCGTAGTCAACTCTAACTCGCTAACTTAACTAGCCTCTCCATCAATAAATCAATTAACACTCAAACCTTGCGGAAACCAACCCAATGACTTCATTAAGTCAGATCATACTAACGGGACTTAGGGAAGGGTAAACAAGGTTAAATGGGTCAAAACACTATATTAACTAAACGAGTCGTTACAAAAACTTGAACAAACGACATGATTTCAATCCCAAAACCTATCTATAAAATGCTGAAACAACAGAACTGAAATAATGTCATGCTTCATACTTATGCAGCATCCAAGACAAAGCTAAAACACTCATGAAACTTAATTAACTAGTTCATAAATGAGTTTAAATAACAGAAAACAGAGCTAGTAAATAAATTTAAAATGTTAAATGAGAATAGAAACAAAAACAAGATGCAAATACTAAAGATTACATGGAGACAAGAACTAAGCTAAAAAGCAAAGGAAAGGGGAAAATTACCTCTTTGCCGAGCAGCGACTGAGACGATGAGATGAGAGTTGAGTCGATCACCTACCAACACGACAACTAACTCAAACTCGAAAAAATATTTTAACTTGTTCCGATAATTCAAGAACTCAATTTAAAAGAGAAAATTTCTTGTTTTAAGCCAAGTAATTGAGAAGTTCAGAACTAGGGATGTTAAAACCTGCTATAGGTATAAAAACCAATTGTGGTTGTGAAAAACCCCATTTTTGTGGTGTCAAAACCGTATCTGTAGGTGTCAACCTCTGTTCAAAATGAAGAGAGAAGGGCTCTATTTATAGAGGACCAATTTTAGGGTTCTTTAGGTTGCAAAACGATGTAGGACGGATCTCAAATTGAAATTATTGTGGGATTTCCTTTTGAAATCCGAATCATCTCAAGGAAGTTTGAATTCTTCTTCCAAAATTAAAAACAATAATGGGAAAAGGGTGTTACCGTTGAGCTCTGTGAGCAAGAAGACAAAGAAGCATTAAAATCTTTCCTATAACGAGCAAAAAATGGCTGAACCTCGTGAAAGTGAGCTGGAATTTTAGCCAGAAATGGCATTTTCCAACTGTGGTTTACGTTAGGGCTTTAGGGTTTGTTTGGTTTATTTGTTAGAGGAAAAAAAATGAAATATTAGATGTGTGTTAGGGATTTAATGGGGTATTGGGCCAGGTTGTGTGATTTATTGGGCTTGGGTTGTGCATGAATTGATTGGGGAAAGGAGGGACTGATTTTGAGGTGTAGAATTGGCTAAATTTGAGTTGCTAAAATATCCCTTTGTATTTCAATTGTAGCCATGTTTGTGAAAACTAACCAACTCAGCTTAAGTTGAAATCAAATATTTTAAATCACAACCAAGTCTTTGAAATCCAGCAAAATTGAAGTAAATTTTAGATGAATTAATTATCTAATTAACTAATTAAGCTTCTTGACTTTAACAAAGCAAAATAATTAATTGCAAAAGAGGCTAATAATAGTATTCAAGTCATGAATGACCTTAATTAACAATTAAAATGTGTATTTAATTAAAACCCTTATTTTTTGTGCAAATTGATTTTCGAATTGATAAAATCAACATAATCTATACTTAAAGTTTTATGTAAAATATACATAATATATATATATATATATATATATATATATATATATATATATATATATACATACATACATATATATTAGTGTATTTTGCCAATGAAACGGAAAAAATATCACCAAAAGCTGTTTTAGAAAGTATTTTTGATTTTCTGAGAAATTCTTTTACTCTGTTTGCGATTCAAGAAGTTTGACTAGTTAATTCGATTTTTTGGAGGGCAAAAATTGGGTGTCAACAAAAAGAACCCTATAAATCAACAACGTCAAGCCCTTTTTCAATAATCTTTCATTATTTAATTAAACAAGTGATAAATAACTAAATAAAATTTAAGATCACAATTATGAAACAAAATCAGCGGAAGTCTAATATAAAGGATTAGTTATGAACGTGGCAAAAGCCTCAAAAAGTCATAGGAGACTTCAACATCTATCCACAGTATGACACTTGCCTATAGAGCTTGTAAGAAAAATAAACTAACTCAAGACACAGCCCGACACTACTAAGGAGTAATAATTGACTCAATGAAAACCCACAAACAAATTTGTGGGCTCACCAACAATCTCGAAAGCAACAAGTACTCCTAACCCGAGAGATCTGTCTGTGCCTGCTCTTCTTTATTACCAAACATATCATTAAAAACAACAATGGTATGCCTGAGTACTCAATGAGTTCCTCGGGGACAGTAAGTAATATAATGTCACGACCCGACTTGGGGCCGCGACGAGCACACGGTGCTAGCCCACCCGGGCACCCTCTTAGCTTACTCTTATGCTTACATCTAGGTGAGCCACATAATTATACATGCATTTCCATTCATTCGTCAACTAGTCCCATTTGGACAACAGCACATTTATATCATCATAGGCATCTATGCCACATCAATGTACATGGGCTAACGTGGTCGACAAAATGATATACAAAGCATAGGCCGACAAGGCTAGACATATCCAAACACATACACGTGACTACGAGCCTCTAAGAAGAGTATACCATATCACATGAGCGGGACAGGACCCCGCTATGCCCATATTTATATACACAAAAGAATGAATACCCAAAAGCTATGACTCCGGAAGAAATGGAGTTCTGCTATGTAATCTCTGGATAAGCAGCTATGGATCAAGTCTGTCTCCCTGTGCACCTGTGGGCATGACGTAGCGTCCACAAACAAAAGGACGTCAGTACGAAGAATGTACTAAGTATGTAAAGCATGATCAACATCTATATATATAAGCATAAGGAACAACATATGAAATAGCATAAGAGGGGAGACAATAACACCATCATCATTACACTTACTTGCCTTTCATAGGGGCTTCCCATTTTTCATACGTATTTGTACACCTACGTCATCATCCATATTCCATAATAGTACTCGTACCATAGTCGTGCTCACATTCGTATACGTGTCCTTAGTCGTATTCTCATACATAGTCTTATCACATTCATATTCATATTATATACTTAGTCATTTCATATACATAGCATTTTACATAGCATACCCGACCTCATAGGATCGGTGTTTCATACATACTTGGCCAACCAAGGCTCAAGGTTACTCATACCTAGCCCTACCAAGGCTTCAGGGTTATCTGTACCATCTGCAGAGGTGTGCGCGCATTTCGTAATCGTATACACACTTTATACATATTCATATACATATATCCTACCCGGCGTCATAAGCTCGGGGTTTCATTACAGCCTTTCATAGGCACATTTAAGTATAATAGCCTCGTAGGCACCTTTAGCATCATTATTAATATCATCATCATTACTATCGTTATCATTATCGTTACTTCTATATCATGGGCTTACTCGTCGTATGAGGTGCGTAGTACAATCGTAGCACATATCAAGGATCATGAGCTTATGAGCTCGGAATATTAATCATTTGGAAACAACATACTCATATAGAGGAATTAGGGATTTGGCCAAGAAACCATGCCTTATGAAAGAAGGATTAGCCTTACATACCTTTTCGTCGGACTATTCTACGCTTGCACGTCCCCTTCCAATGTTAGGGTTTCTACCTTCATTAATATCATAACAATGGCCATTAGTCATTCACATTATCCACATTATCTAGATTTCTCAACTTGCTTCTAATTCATCCATATTCAAGGTCATAACACCCAACTTCGTCCATCCGTCTAAAGTGTCTAGTTCATGATCATTAATACCATTTATAACACATTCATATCACAACACAACAACATTCGTGATTCAATTCAAACTATTCCTCAAAATGTCACTATTCATCATTCATGACCTAGTTGAACGTATTTTCTACAATCCATGCATTTCAACTCTCCAATATCTTAAACATCATATAAATATCATGAATCTTACCTTAGAAGTTGTAGGAACAAGCTTTAGTTGATAATACTCCACTTTGAGCAAAACCCTAGTTTTTCTCCATTTGGATTTCTTGACTTGGATGACCTTTGATGATGTTCTTACTCTTGATTCACTTTGTTTTATGTTGTTGATGACTTATGATCCTTGAAAACTTGGATAATAAATGTAGAGAGATGTTTTAGAGAGAAGTGGTGCAATGTTGAAATGAAATAAAACAAGTGTTGGTCCCTTTATTTAATGACTTGCAAAATCTGAACTGAAGTGCACAGTGGTCGTCCATGGGGGTTTACAGTCCGTATTCCAGTTTACGGACCGTCCTTCGTGGTTGTCTTTAACCATATTCAGAACCAGAAACTTAAGGCTGCAACATGGTGATTTACGACCATAATTTACGGGTCGTAAATCACTTTACGGTCCGTCCTCCAAGTCGTATTTAGCCATTTCCTCAACTGGCAGAAAGTTGAAGTTTTGCATGCCAATTTACGACCTGCTAGTTTACGGACCGTATACCAACTTACGGTCCGTCCTAGCACTTTACGACCACTAGGCAGTTGCAAATCTGCAAATTCCCATATTTCTTAGACTTCTCATTTTAATCACCCACGTCCATGCACATGCATTGCTCACCTTATATCTCATCTTAACTTAGCCAACTTTCTCATTTCACATCGAATACCTTTGAAATCTCGCCTAAGGTCATCAAACGTCGTTTCTTGCTCATGGACATCATGCACTCATATTCATCACTAGTTCATTCACTTTCGTACCAACGGAAATATTTCCGAGGTGTAACATTCTCCCCCCCTTAAGAACATTCGTCCTCGAATGTTAAAGTCTTTGGGGATTCTATAAAAACTTTGCCAGAGTTTCCCTATAATATGGCACTACCATCCGGCCACAACAACCCATAATATCGATGCCTCACAGGGCCACAACATAATAGCATAAAAATTTGGCCACACACGACCTAAAAGTATAAAAGGAAAACAGGCATACCTTATGATCTTGACGTCTCATCTTGGACCTCTTCCAAGCTCTGAAATAAATGTGGGTATTTGGATCGCATACTTTCTTCCGCTTCCCACGTCATTTGCTCTCGTTTACCGCTTCTCCATAGAACCTTAACTGAGGCCACTTCTTTTTTTTTAAGCCTCCGAACTTGCCTATCTAATATGGCAATGGGTATTTCTTCGTAAGACAACTTTTCTGTCACTTGAACATCATTTACTGGGACGATCCTCGTAGGATCTCCGACACATTTTCGAAGCATCGAGACGTGGAATACTGGATGGAATGACTCCAACTCGGGAGGTAGATCTAATTCATAGGCCACTTTGCCTATCTTTCGTATAATCTCATATGGCCCAATATACCGGGGACTAAGTTTCCCTTTTTTTCCAAATCTCATAACGCCCTTCATCGGCGACACTTTCAAGAACACCCAATCTTTCACTGCGAACTCCAAGTCCCTTCGACGATTATCCGCATAGGACTTTTGACGACTTTGGGCTGCTAACAACCAATCTTGTATGATCTTAACTTTCTCTATAGCTTGCTGGACCAAGTCTGGCCCTATTAACTTAGTTTCTCCGGTTTCAAACAACCCGATTGGGGATCTACACTTTCTCCCATATAAAGCTTCATACGGTGCCATCTGAATACTGGAATGATAACTGTTGTTGTAAGCAAATTCAATGAGTGGCAAATGATCATCCCAATTTCCTCCAAAATCTATCATACATGCCTGTAACATATCTTCAAGAGTCTAAATAGTACGTTCGGCTTGCCCATCGGTCTGTGGGTGAAATGCCGTGCTAAGGCTAACTCGGGTCCCTAAACCCTCTTGGAAAGACTCCCAAAATTTAGCTGTAAACGGAGTCCCTCTATCGGAGATGACAGATACTGGAACACCATGGAGTCTCACTATCTCCTTAAGGTAAAGCTTGGCATAGTCTTCTGCCACATAGGTCGTTCTGACTGGTAAGAAATGAGCTGATTTAGTGAGTCTATCCACAATCACCCATATCGAATCATACTTACGTCGAGTACGGGGTAAGCCTGTAATGAAATCCATATTAATCACTTCCCACTTCCAAGTTGGGATTTCTATAGCTTGTAGCAATCTGCCCGGCTTTTGGTGCTCTATTTTCACTTGTTGACAGTTAGGACATTGGGCTACAAATTCCGCTATATTTTTCTTCATTCCATTCCACCAGTATATGGACTTAAGATCGTGATACATCTTCGTCACTCCGGGGTGAACGGAGTAACGGGAACAATAAGCTTCTCTCAAAATCTGGTGGCGTTGACTTGCCACATCAGGGACACATAATCTGCCTCTACATCGGAGAACTCCGTCTCCTGAAATATCAAAGAATGACTCCTCCTTCTGAGGGAGTGTATCTCTGTACTGCAATAGCATGGGATCCTCATATTGTCGCTTTTTCACTTCCGCTACTAGTGACGAGACAGCCGAATTCTGAATAATAGCTCTGCTGCTACCTGAGTCCACCACTCGGACTCCTAGGCTAGCTAACTATTGCAGCTCACGGGCCATCTCTTTCTTTTCTGGTCGTACATCACTTAGACTTCCCATCGACCTACGGCTAAGGGCATCAGCTACAACATTTGCCTTTCCGGGTGATACAAAATATCAACATCGTAGTCTTTCAGCAATTCCAACCATCGTCGTTGCCGCAAATTTAACTCTTTCTGCTTGAAGATGTATTAAAGACTCTTATGATCTGTGTAAATATCCACGTGGAAACCATATAACTAATGTCTCCATATCTTTAATGCATGGACCACCGCGGCCAATTCTAAGTCATGGGTAGGATAATTCTACTCATGTTTCTGCAATTGCCTTGAAGCATACGCAATCATTTTGCCATGTTGCATCAACACACAGCCTAGCCCAACACCTGAAGCGTCGCAATACATAACGTATCCTTCCAATCCCTCTGGAAGTGTCAGAACTGGGGCAGAAGTGAATCGACCCTTTAACTCTTGGAAACTACGTTCGCAAGCATCTGTCCATTGAAACTTGGCTGATTTCTGTGTCAACTTTATGAGTGGTGCAGAAATAGAGGAAAAACCTTCAACGAATATACTGTAATAACCTGCTAAGCCCAGAAAACTACGAACCTCTGTAGGAGTTGTGGGTCTTGGCCAAGTTTTCACGGCCTCAATCTTTTGACTATCCACTCGGATACCATCTGCTGCAACAATATGCCCTAAAAATGCCACTGATTTCAACCAAAACTCGCATTTGGAAAACTTCGCGAATAACTCTCGAGTTCGAAGAACTCCAAGGACCATACGCAAATGATCCGCATGTTCTGCCTCGGATCTAGAATACACCACGATGTCATCGATAAATACTATCACAAATAAATCCAGGAAGGGCCTGAACACATTATTCATCAAATCCATAAATACCGCTGGCGCGTTCGTTAGCCCAAATGACATTACCCGAAATTCAAAATGACCATATCTTGTTCGAAAGGCTGTCTTAGGGATATCTTTCTCCCTAACTCTCACTTGGTGATACCATGACCTCAAATCAATCTTTGAAAACCATTTGGCACCTTGCAATTGATCAAATAAATCATCAATCCTCGGGAGAGGATATTTATTCTTAATCGACACCTTATTCAATTGCCGGTAATCGATACACATTCTCAAAGAGCCATCTTTCTTTCGGACAAACAATACGGGCGCTCCCCATGGGGATGAACTAGGCCTAACTAAGCCTTTATCAAGTAAGTCCTTCAGTTGCTCCTTCAACTCTTTCAATTCTGCTGGTGTCGTTCTATGAGGAATAGATATGGGTTTAGTGCCTGGCAATACATCAATGGAAAAATCAATCTCCCGCTCGGGAGGAAGGCCTGGAAGCTCTTCCGGGAACATATCCGGAAATTCATTCACTACGAGAACTGACTGAAGAGTCGGCGATTCAGCTTCTACATCTTGAACTCGCACTAGATGATAAATACATCCTTTCGTGATCATCTTCCTTGCCTTTGGATAGGAAATAAATCTACCTTTTTGTAATCCCGCATTCCCTTTCCATTCTAACACTGGTTCTCCCGGAAACTGGAAACGAACCATCTTCATTCGGCAATCAACATTGGCATAACAAGAAGCCAACCAATCCATGCCCATAATAACATCAAAATCTACCATTTCTAGCTCATGCAAATCAATCATGGTACGACGGTCACAAATCGTGACTATACAATCCCTATATACTCGGCTAGCTATTACCGATTCCCCACCGGTGTGCATACCTCAAAAGGTTTGATCGACTCTGGCTCAACTATAAATTGACCCGTAATATAAGGAGTAACATAGGATAAGGTGGAGCCCGGATCAATCAAAGCATATACATCATGAGAGAATACCGATAATATACCTGTGACTACGTCAGGAGAAGACTCAAGATCTTGGCGTCCAGCCAAAGCATAAATACGGTGCTGAGGACCGCTAGTACTAGGGACTCTCCCTCTTCCTCTACCTTGGCCGACTGACGCATGTGAACCTGGCCCCGTAGGGCGTACAGATGCCGAAGATCCAGCTACCGACCCTGATGGTTGGGTCCTACCTCTACCATGTACTGAGGGGCAATCACGCATAATATGGCCTGGTCGACCATATGAATAGCAAACATTTGAATCTAATCGGCATTGACCCCAATGCGACTTCCCACACTGGGAACATCGTGGTATAGGTGGCCTTGACTGGCCTGAATCACCTCTAAACTGGGATCCCGAATAGCTCTGACTCGGCCCGGGATGAGTAGATCTATCAAGGCTCTGGCCTAAAACCCGTGTAGGTGCACTGGTCATAGAATAGCCTGAATGTCTAGGGAACTGTTGCCTGTGTCCGCCTCTGGACTCACTCATTGGGTCCGAAGATCTGGCCCTCTTGCTATGTCCCCGATCTTGCTCATGCTCACTTCTTCGCTGCTGTAGGCTTTCCTCTAAGTTCTGAGCATGTGCCTGAATGCGTGCAATATCCATACCGTCCTGATGGGACGCAGTCAAGCATTTGTCCATCAAATGTGGCCCTAGGCCCTTTACGAATTGATGTACCCTGTCGCCCATATCTGCTACCATGGCCGAAGCATACCTGGCCAAGGAGTTAAAATGGAGGCTATACTCTAGGGCACTCATACTGCCTTGCCTCAAATTTAAGAATTTATCGGCCCTAGCTCGCCGAACTTCTGGAGGCATATAATGACGGAGAAAAGCATCAACAAACTCTTGCCATACAGGGGGAGGTTCTCTCCCCGTGAAGCCATCCATACCGTATACCATTGGACCGAGACATCTCTCAATCTATATGACTCTAACTCCACCGACTCGGTATCTGAAGCGTGTATCAATCGGAGCATCCTCAACATACCATCAATGAAATCCTGAGGATCCTCCTCCGACTTTGACCCAAAGAACTCCGGAGGGTTTAAAGTAATGAAATCACGGGCCCTTGCACTAACAACCCTATCACCCTGCCTCGTACCTTGCCGCTGACTCTGAGCAGCAACCAACTGTGTAAGCAATTGTATGGCCTCTTTGACATCTTGGCCTGAAGCATTGGGGGAGGAGCTGGAGCTCTCTCACGCTCCTCAGTAACCGGCACTGTCTGGGAAGACTGGGATTGGGCCGCACTCTGGGCTCACTTTCCTCTCTTTCAGCCCGCTTTTCTGCCACTGTCTTCCCTTTTGGGATGCCGTAGTCTTTCCCTTTTTGGGCATCTCTGAAATACACAACACACGATTAAGGAACAAGAATTTCTTACATCATGGCTGTATCGCACGATTCTTATGAAGAAGGAAGGTCATTTATTCCGAAAATGTCTGCAGCTTCTTGTTTATAAGTGTGCCGCGCAACACACCCATAACCAAGACTCTACTAGACACGGCTCGTAGACACACCCTAGGATTGAACTGCTCTGATACCACTTTTGTCACGACCCGACTTGGGGCCGCGACGAGCACCCGGTGCTATCCCACCCGGGCACCCTCTTAGCTTACTCTTATGCTTACATCTAGGTGAGCCACATCATTATACATGAATTTCCATTCATTCGTCAACTAGTCCCATTTGGACAACAGCACATTTATATCATTATAGGCATCTATGCCACATCAATGTACATGGGCCAACGTGGCCGACAAAATGATATACAAAACATAGGCTGACAAGGCCAGACATATCCAAACACATACACTTGACTAGGAGCCTCTAAGAAGAGTATAACATATCACATGAGCGGGACAGGACCCCGCTATGCCCATATTTATATACACAAAAGAATGAATACCCAAAGGCTATGACTCCGGAAGAAATGGAGTTCTGCTATGTAATCTCTGGATAAGCAGCTATGGATCAAGTCTGTCTCTCTGTGCACCTGCGGGCATGACGCAGCGTCCACAAACAAAAGGACATCAGTACGAAGAATGTACTGAGTATGTAAAGCATGATCAACATCGATATATATAAGCATAAGGAACAACATATGAAATAGCATAGGAGGGGAGACAATAACATCATCATCATTACACTTACTTTCCTTTCATAGGGGCTTCCCATTTTTCATACGTATTCGTACACCTACGTCATCATCCGTATTCCATAATAGTACTCGTACCATAGTCGTGCTCATATTCGTATACGTGTCCTTAGTCGTATTCTCATACATAGTCTTATCACATTCATATTCATATTATATACTTAGTCATTTCATATACATAGCATTTTACATAGCATACCCGACCTCATAGGATCGGTGTTTCATACATAGTCATACATTATCTAGATTTCTCAACTTGCTTCTAATTCATCCATATACAAGGTCATAACACCCAACTTCGTCCATCCGTCTAAAGTGTCTAGTTCATGATCTTTAATACCATTTATAACACATTCATATCACAACACAACAACATTCGTGATTCAATTTAAACTATTCCTCAAAATGTCACTATTCATCATTCATGACCTAGTTGACCATATTTTCTACAATCCATGCATTTCAACTCTCCAATATCTTAAACATCATATAAATATCATGAATCTTACCTTAGAAGTTGTAGGAACAAGCTTTAGTTGATAATACTCCACTTTGAGCAAAATCCTAGTTTTTCTCCATTTGGATTTCTTGACTTGGATGACCTTTGATGATGTTCTTACTCTTGATTCACTTTGTTTTATGTTGTTGATGACTTATGATCCTTGAAAACTTGGATAATAAATGTAGAGAGATATTTTAGAGAGAAGTGGTGTAATGTTGAAATGAAATAAAACAAGTGTTGGTCCCTTTATTTAATGACTTGCAAAATCTGAACTGAAGTGCACAGTGGTCGTCCATGGGGGTTTACAGTCCGTATTCCAATTTACGGACCGTCCTTTGTGGTCGTCTTTAACCATATTCAGAACCAGAAACTTAAGGCTGCAACATGGTGATTTACGACCATGATTTACGGGCCGTAAATCACTTTACGGTCCGTCCTCCAGGTCGTATTTAGCCATTTCCTCAACTGGCAGAAAGTTGAAGTTTTGCATGCCAATTTACGACCTGCTAGTTTACGGACCGTATACCACTTTACGGTCCGTCCTACCACTTTACGACCACTGGGCAGTTGCAAATCTGCAACTTCCCATATTTCTTAGACTTCTCATTTTAATCACCCACGTCCATGCACATGCATTGCTCACCTTATATCTCATCTTAACTTAGCCAACTTTCTCATTTCACATCCGATACCTTTGCAATCTCGCCTAAGGTCATCAAACGTCGTTTCTTGCTCATGGACATCATGCACTCATATTCATCACTAGTTCATTCACTTTCGTACCAACGGAAAAATTTTCGAGGTGTAACATATAACAAAATTTGTACTTATATAAGATCAGTGATACAATTTCAACGACAAATAGTTAGAAATCTAGAGATATGAATAGACCTACAACTTCACAGCCATCAATGGAGATACCATTATGTCATTAAGTACAATTCCAGTCTTTCTAGTGCTTAGTGAAAACAATTCCAATAGAATAGTTTGAAACCAAAGACAAGATCAATCGTACAACTCATCATTATCAATAGAGACCCATCAAGGCACGCATATATATATATTTTATGATTCAGTATACCATTTATTACCCTTTGAGTCTTTTCAATTTGAAGCCAATATCATCAACAAGCCACTCATAGGCAAACAGGTTCACTATTATCAATTAGCCACTCACAGGAAAACAAGTTCATCCTTCTCAACAAGCCACTCATAGGCAAACAAGTTCATTGTTTTCAATAAGCCACTCACAGGAAACAAGATACGAAACAAGCCACTCACAGTCTAATCAAAGTATGAAACAAGCCACTCATAAGAAACCAAGATATGAAAGCAAGCCACTCACACGCAAATCAATCAATCGATACTCCAGGCTAGGAAACTACGGAGGCTAATCTTCCTCTGTACAAGAAAAGGAATAAATGCACCATGCTATACTCCTCAAAGGTCAATCGTCCTCTGGACTGACACAACAATAGATACTCCGGGCTAGGAAGCAACAGAGTCTAATGGTCCTCTGGACTAGCACAACAATAGATACTCCAGGATAGGAAGCAACGGAAATCAATCATCCTCTAGACTGACACAGCAATACTCATATCAATACGTTAGGATCCATAACGGCTAATCATCCTCTGGACTAGCACGGATTGCCCATATAGGCCCAAACACAAACAATTACAATCATAGCATCGAAGTTGAATCTCGATCATGGCATATAAGTTGATTAACAAGTCATATCATGACAGTCACATTATTACATATGGATTATGTTCATCATCCCATCATAGCGGTACAACGAGCCATTTTAGTTGTGGAAAACTGAGTTCACTTCTTTAAACAAGTTTCAAGTTCAACACAATCCATTATAGAACTGTAACACCTCGTACATTTAAACTAAGTCGTGTCTATGCCTCAGGGATCTTGAAAGCAAAACAGGGGAGTTTAAGTCAAAAAAACAGACTCAGTTCTACATGTGGCATTCGATGGCCAGAGGGATGAACTGCCGATTGATCAGCGGCCCGCCAAAATGCACCGTTCCTAGGAACCTCGCTTTGCAAACTCTCTGTACTTTCTCAGACTACTGACAGTACGGTCAAATCGATGGACCATCGACACGTCGATGGACTGTCAATGATGCACCGTCAAAACAACTCGACGGACCGTCGACCCGTTGACGGACCGTCAAGTGCACCATCAATCCTCCCCGATAGCAATTATCATAAATACGACACTTCATTCTAGAAAATCAATTTTCACAACTCCTAAGCCCTAGCATGAAGGTTCTCTTCTCCCATCAATTCAAAACATCAAGGTAAGTCATTACAAGCCCCTCAAAGTCAATTCTACATGTATTCATGTAATCTAACAAGGGTTTATCATTCCTAACCTAGGGTTTTGTAGGAAAACCCATCTAAATGTTCAAAGTTTGAGCTTTTGGAATTCTATTACACGATTTAGAGCGTTTACATGTATGTAGGGTTTCTATCTACAAAGGGAGCATCATTGTTCTTCCCTATGCCAGGTCCTTCCAAGAATATATGAAAGCTCATCAAAAATCCATGAAAACTCATACTTTGCGCTCTATGGGCTCTTAAATGCAAGATATGAGCTTTTATGTATATTTTCATAAAATACTACGTGCATTCATGTTTTCATACAAGTTATACTATGTACTTATATCCATGCTATGCTATACTCACAAATCATGTTTACAAGCCATGTTTATGAATCAAGTTTACAGGTCATGATTACAAGCCATGTTATACATACCATTGGCCTAGATTCCAACTATATCCATGTTCCTGTTTTTGGGAGTAGCATGGGTTTACCGAGAAGCCTCAGATAGCCTGAAACTACATATGCCAACGTAAGGAAAGGTCGCTCCGCCTAGATTAGGACGATACCTTCAGACAGTTGAATTGGATCCATTTTCAAGTCATGCTTACGTATCATACCCTTGCAAGGTGTGGGGTTACTCTGCTCGTCGGGCCAGGTACCCAACTCCACGTACCCATATGGTGATTTCATGTTGTCGGTTATACTATGGCTCTCCCGCAATATATGTATGTATATATATATATATATATATATATATATATATATATATATATATATATATATATATATATATATATATATATATATATATATATATATATATATATATATATACATTCTACTCATGTTATACATTTACTCATGTTAGATGATACTCATGTTCATGTTCATGTTCAGCTTACAGTTTTAATTTCAGTTCTATTATTTCATGTGCCATGTCTATTTCATTCAGTAGTTTTACATACCAGTACAATTCAAGTGTTCTGACGTAGCTTTTATTTGCCTGGGGGCCTATATTTCACGATTGATGAGGCCAAAGTGCATAGTACAATTCGCTCGCACTCTGGAAAATTCTAGTATAGTTTAAGATATCATCTCACAGAGATTAGAACCACCTAGGCTACAGATGTGTATTGTCTGGGTACTATTTGAGAGAATCAAATTGATGAAAGGAGAGGTTGAAATTATAAATTACTTAAAATAAAATGAAAAACTTATTAGAAAAGTTAAAAATAAAAGAATTGGGAGCCGTTGAATTCACTTGATACAATTATAACAAAATCTCATTCTATTAAATTCCACAAAAGAATAGAAAAAACTTATTTGACTTGATTTGTGTTATGAGGAATAAAGACCTCTTGCGATTAACCCTTAAAATCACTAAACTTATTTGAGTCAGTCCCTCCGCGAGAATTAGAATGGAAAGAAATACGATAGAGACCCCTCAAATCATTAAACTTATTTGAGTCAATCCCTCCGTCAGAATTAGGACCGAAAGAAATAAGATAATAATTTTAAACCAAAAAAATTATTTGAATTAATCCCTCTCTGAGAATTAGGACTAAAAGAAGCAAGATCAAAGATTTGAATATCAAGACATGAAAAAATTAAAGTAAAGATAATATTATAACATCATACCAAGCTTCTTCAACTATCCCAACAAAAAGAAACTACTTCAACTATCCCAACAAAAAGAAACTACTCCATTAAAGAGTATGTAAGAAAGAAATTAAAAATAAAATACTACTCCTACAAATATAAAATTAAAACAAGAGAAGTAGAGCAAAGACTATTTCTTATGTCGTTCTCAAGATTGGATTAGATAATTTCTAAGCAAAGTGATGCCTATATTTATAGGAAAATATAGTGTATCCCCCTACAAATGCATTCCTTGAAGTAGGGCTCACATCGGTGACCTTACTTGACAGGTGTGCATATGAAAGTGGCGGTCACACCCGTGGATTTCAACACTTGACGGGTGTGAGTATAAAAGTGGTGGTCACACCCGTAGATTATACAACTTCTTTTTTTATGCCAATACTTGACGGGTGTGAGTATGAAAGTGGCGGTCACACCCGTAGATTTCAACACTTGACGGGTGTGAGTATGAAAGTGACAGTCACACCCGTGGATTTTGCAACTTCTCCCAATGTTGCCTTTATGTAATTCCCACATGTGAAATTTCACGGTTGTGAACATGGACTTGTGGTTGCACTCATGAAATATTTTCTTATCTTTTAGCATTTGCTTATTTTTCATTCTTCCGAGATATTCTTTTTCCTGCAAGATTCTGTCAGAAAATATGCTAGAATAAGATATAATTATTCATGTTTTATTTTAAAAGATATTTTTTTATGTATAAAATTACATGAATAATTTACCCATCAAATTCCCCCACACTTGAATCCTTGCTTGTCCTTGAGAAAAGAACATAAACTAAAGTAGCGACTAAAATTTTAAGTAAAATAATGAGATTTTTTTTTACAAACAAAAACCAATTAAGATTACATCACGAGTTCAAATACTTTTAACCGCTTTCATATTTATCTATTGAGAACCAAAATTACAATATTTCCTGATCCCAGTGTGTCTCACCAAATGAAGAAAGATGCCCATAAATCACACAATATATAAAAAGGGGCATAGATAGAAAAATTCTCTCTTTCTCTCTCTCTCAACAAAGAAGTATCTCAAGCTACTCGAGATTTCCATAAGCTTGCCTATCATGTGATTCTCCACTAATATAAGAGTCTTTGAGTTGAGATCATGTGGGAATTTTATTAGGTTGTCAAGTGGGTTTAGGGATGGTTAGGATATATATATGGATAAAAGTGACTCGAGTCCCTTATAAGCACCACAATACTTTACCATTTAATCACCATTGCTTTCCTTCTTTAAAAAAAAAAAAAAATCAACCTCCATGCATTTTTCATTATTTCTTATTTTTCAACCCTCTTTTTATTTTTTCTCTTATTTTGCTTACAAGTTGTCATAAGTTTTTCTTTTGTTTCTTTTTTTTTTTTTTTGGAATGATAGCATTCTTAAAAGATCAATAAGCTCAACGATCGGCATTACTCTTTTCTTTCTTTCTTAACTACTCCTCCGCACTTGCTTTTGCAATCGATTTAATTTTTTCAGCGGCAAAAAGGGAATAGAATGAATAAAAAGATGTGACAACAAATATTAGGCCAATATTGAAGTTTTGCTTATCAAGAAAATAAGGGATAGTTCATTTAGGCTCAAGGGGGCTGGCTACGGATAAAAATAAATAAGGTAGGTCAATTTGGTGATTATTTAACAAGGAAGGCCTACTTTCATTTCCCAACTCAAAAATCTACCTAGAATTTCTCCTCAAGCCATATTCAAGGCAAGTTCTAGATTTTGAATAAGCAGGAGAACTGGGCAATATAACCTAACAACACAATACACTCAGGAGTAGAAAAAGTATAATTTTAATCATCAATAAATAAATATGAGTTTGGAAAGGTATTCATATTACCCATGAATGATACTCAATCAAATCTGTTTTATCAAAATCCTATTCTAAGAAAATCAAGTTTTAGCCTACTTATGTAGTATTAAATATCCTAAAAAGTGTTCAGTTCAAAATATTACAACCATGGCAAAGAACTGAACAAAGAAATCCATGGAAGTGTAGAAAGAAATTATGCTATAAATGAAAGAAAAACATATTCAAATTATCTATATATATATATATACCTCCACACTCAAATATTATCATGACAAATAACTCCATTTATTTTTCTTTTTTCTTTGGGCGCTTGTGAAATCCAACCCCAGTTTTGAATCAATGTTTCTTTTTTGCTCCTTGGGGCTCTTTTTGGAGCTTATTTGGCCATGAACATCATAAAATATTTCTCTTTTCCTACATCCCACTCTTTTTTGGCCTTGTCTCGCGGGGACAAATAAATGTGCATGATGATCCTTGACTCCATTTTACATTTTTCATGAGGATTGTTTTATGCATTTTTCTGCAAATTCCCAATAACAAAATCCACAAAATCGTAATGATCAGAAGAAATTGAAGAATAACAGTTAAAGGATATTTCATTTGTGCTTGTAACTTCTTCATTATCATTTTCTTCGAAATTAATCAATTTATGTGGAGAAGAAATATGCGGTATGCATTCATCACTTGTTGAAAAAAATTCAATCAAACCTTTATTGACAGCTTTCTTCACTAGATTAGTATTTTCATCATAAGCGGTAGATACTTTTTCACAAGGCTCATTTATTTTATCAATTGATATATCCTCACATGGCATAGTTTCATTTAAAAGTTCACCACCACTATAGGAGATTAATATACTTACTAATTGATTTAATTGCATTGTTAAATTCATAATGACTTTAAGATTCTGTGCATATTTTTCATCGATATGTTTTTATGAAATTATGCACAGACTTTTTCAAGCTCACACTCTCCTCTTGAAGTGGTTCACTGTCAATAATTTGATTCCCTTGTGAGTATTGGTTGCATTCCGGATTACAACCATATTCACTGGAATCAATTTACCTGAAAGAACTAGAAACAATGTAAGATTGTTCATAAGAAGGACCAAAGAAATAAGTATTACCTGTTTAGAATTCATGAACAAGGTGACTTCCACCACAATATTCACAAGTCACAGACCTTTGACTGACTTTATTAATTAATTCTTCAAGGTCGTCCATTCTCCCAGAATCCGCATAAAAGAATGTGTCACTTGTTTGGCATTCGAAGCTTTGATGGTTGTCACCACAATAGTCACAAGTAATGGCCTTTTGGCAATATTTTTCTATCAGCTCAACAAGACTTTCACTTGGTTGGTTGAATTTCATTTTTAAAGTGTGTGAAGTGAGTTCATATTCAAAACATATTTTTGTTTTTTGTTTAAAAAAAAAAAAATTAGTCTTTTTCCCTAACATTTCTTAGGTACTAGTATACTTGAAACTTTTTTTAAAAATAACGTGAATAATAATAATGATAATAATAATAATAATAATAATAATAATAATAATAATAATAATAATAATAATAATAATAATAATAATAATAATAATAATAATAGTAGTAGTAGTAGTAATAGTAGTAATAATAACAATAATAATAACAATAATAATAATAATAATAATAATAATAATGATAATTATAATAATAGTATCTTCAAGTTTTGTTCCCTAAAACTTGTCAGGAATTAGAGTACAAAGTACCTGAAGAAGTAGTACGAGAAAGAACTCTCAAAGTAGTAATAAGACAATTAATTTGACGTAGATGATTACCAATCCCCAGCAACGGCGCCAAAAATTTGACGAGGGAAAAGTGCATAGTAAAATTCGCTCGTGCTCTTTCAAATTCTAGTATAGTTTAAGATATCGTCCCACAGAGATTAGAACCACCTAGGCTACAGATGTGTATTGTCTTGGGTACTATTTGAGAGAATCAAATTGATGAAAGGAGAGGTTTTGAAATTATAAATTACTTAAAATAAAATAAAAAACTTATTAGAAAATTTAAAAAGAAAAGAGTTGGGAGTCATTGAATCCACTTGGTACAATTATAATAAAATCTCATTCTATTAAATTCCACAAAAAAAATAGAAAAACTTATTTGACTTGATTTGTGTTATGAGGAATAAAGACCTCTTGCGATTAGCCCTTAAACTCAATAAACTTATTTGAGTTAGTCCCTCCGCGAGAATTAGAACTGAAAGAAATAAGATAGAGACCCCTCAAATCATTAAACTTATTTGAGTCAATCCCTCTGTGAGAATTAGGACCGAATGAAATAAGATAATAATTTTAAACCAACAAAATTTTTTGAATTAATCCCTCCGCGAGAATTAGGACTAAAAGAAATAATATTGAGATTTTTTAATCGATAAACTAGCTTGAATTAATCCCTCCGTCAAAATTAGGACTAAAAGAAGCAAGATCAAAGATTTGAATATCAAGACATGAAAAAAATAAAGTAAAGGTAATATTAAAACATCATACGAAGCTTCTTCAACCATCCCAACAAAAAGAAACTACTCCATTAAGGAGCATGTAAGAAAGAAATTAAAAATAAAATACTACTCCTACAAATATAAAATTAAAACAAGAGAAGTAGAGCAAAGACTATTTCTTATGTCGTTCTCAAGATTGGATTAGATAATTTCTAAGCAAAGTGATGCCTATATTTATAGGAAAATATAGTGTATCCCCCTACAAATGCATTCCTTGAAGTAGTGCTCACATCCATGACCTTACTTGACGGGTGTGAGTATGAACGTGGCGGTCACACCCGTGGATTCCAACACTTGACGGGTGTGAGTACGAAAGTGGTGGTCACACTCGTGGATTATACAACTTCTTTATTGATGCCAATACTTGACGGGTGTGAGTATGAAAGTGGCGGTCACACCCGTAGATTTCAACACTTGACGGGTGTGAGTATGAAAGTGACAGTCACACCCGCGGATTTTGCAACTTCTCCCAATGTTGTCGTTATGAAATTCCCACATGTGAAATTTCACGGTTGTGAACATGGACTTATGGTTGCAGCCATGAAATATTTTCTTATCTCTTTGGCATTTGTTTGTTTTTCATTCTTCAGATATATTCTTTTTCCTGCAAGATTCTGTCAAAAAATATGCGAGAATAAGATATAATTATTCATGTTTTATTTTAAAACTTATTTTTTTATGTATAAAATTACATGAATAATTTACACCCATCAACGATGTAGATTTACTGGATGACGGATCACGTTAGGACTCGGCACGTATCAACTTTTGGTAAGCCCCATTCTATTCGGGGTTTTAGCTTTACTTATGTTATTTCAGTCATGTAGTTAAGGTTTGCCGGGGGCCTTGTCCCGATAAACATTTTAGTAGTCAGATTCATATCAGAGGTTTCATAGACTAGTCATTTATGTTATGTCACATATTCAGAGTCGTCTAGCCATTTTGGCTCATTGTTATTATGTTCATTCAGACAACTCCGCATTATGATATTGTCACCACCCGAACCATGGCCTGGGAGCGACGCGGCACCCGGTGCCTAACAGTCTATGACCGAGCGAACCCATGCCTGCTGAATCTAACAGTTGTATCATGGAATCATGCAAGATATAATACGAAGCAAGAGAATGCTCTACTCAATTATAATAATGAATGCGGAAATAAATGCTGTGAGGAAAAAACCAACACAACTGACTAAAGTTTGTATCTAGGAAACCTCTATGATCAAAATACTGAAATAATAACTAGGTCAGGACAAGACCCTGACATGCCTCAAATGCTAATGAGCTAACTAATACTCGTTGGGAATGGATGGGAAGCCCTAGATGAGAGGGGCTCACCAACTAGCTGATGTACTCAAAGCGCTGGAAGCTAAGCGATTGCTGTATCCTTCTGAAAGTCAGACTCTGCAACGTGAAGTACAGGCCCATGCATAAGGATGTTAGTGCATTTGAATTGTACAAGTATGATAAGCAACTGAAGCAATAATAAGGGATATGAACAATAAAGTATAATCAAACTGAACGCTCATATCATGAGCTGATCTGTATAGAAACCACCTGTGCAAATATCATGTAACTATGGCCTCAGGCCCAATAAATAATGAGGTCTCAAAGCTATGGCCTCAGGTCCAAAATAATTACATATCCATATGAATCATAACTATGGCCTTAGGCCCAAGCAAACATGAAGCAACAGGTGTAAAACTGACTACTGGCTCTGTAACCTGACTGATGACTTAGACTGCATTCTGAGACTAGTAGATTGAATTACAAGTCTTTTAGATTAAGCTAGGGCCCATAGCATGCATAACAAGTATGAACATAATCATAAAACTGAGCTCTAACCCTAGGTTATGAAAATCAAGAACTAGGGCAAAATCATGAACTGGATGGATTTCTGTGAATTATGATAATTGAGTTATGAGGATGATAAAACAATGTTCCTCATGTAGATAGTATGCTTAACATACTTGGAATTGCTCCCAAACTTGAGTAATAATCTGGTCTTGGAAAAAGGGTTCCAAGGTTTTGCTCTTTATGCTCTTTAATTGGGTTTTCTTGAAAACCCTATGTTAAGAACATGGTTTCATGGTTAGATTAAGAGCATATATGATAGAACTTATTTGGAAGAGTTTGGAATGACTCACCTTGTTGTTTTAGATTGTTGGGAGAGGAATACTTCGTTTCTAGGGCTTGAAATTATGAAAAACGAAATAAAACAATTGAAGGCTGATATTTATAGATTCTGGTGCGGGCTGGGAAATACCGGCCAAAATACGGTCTGTAAACTGATTTACGGTCCGTAAACCTGGACCGTATTTCAGCATGCTCCAAACAGAAATACTGTTTCAAGTTTTCTTCTAAAATACGATCCCACTTTAGGGGCTGTATTTTAAAATACGGTCCATATTTAACAATATGAAATTCCACTAGACAAATTCTAGAATGCACAGTGATTTGGGGATATCACTATACGACTTGAAATACGGGTCGTATACCGGTTTACGGTCCGTATTCTGGGGCGTAAATCCCCATCTGACAGCTGAAGTGAAATTTCAAATTCTCACATTCTTTATCTAGTTTCTAAGTCTGGGATCATGGTCAAGGCTTAAGTTAAAGGACTGAGGTGTTACAATATCTCCCCCTTGGGGTCATTCGTCATCGAATGATGAATTTTGGTCAAAAGGGATTGCTGAGACATGTGCATACTAACTGTCATGAGCACATGAAGACTGAACTGAAAGGGGCTGGACTGAATTATCTGTTGAACTGAGTAACTATTAAACTGACTGTCAAACCGGCTGAATACTGATAATGGAAACTATAGAAGGAAGGATCAGAGAGGGGAAGTACGATACCTTCACAGGTTTCTGCTGATTCTTCAAAGAGATGGGGATATATGGACTTCATGTCTTCCTCGGCTTCCCATGTAGCCTCTTCAACTTTCTGACTTCTCCACAAGACCTTTACTAAGGCTACCTTTTTAGTTCTCAACTTGCGAACCTGACGATCAAGTATTTTCACTTAGACTTCTTCGTAAGTCAAACTATCATTGACTGCTATGTCATCAATCGGGATAACCAACGAGGAGTCTCCCACACACTTTCTCAACATGGACACATGAAATACTGGGTGTACGGCAGCCAAGTCTTGTGGCAATTCAAGCTCATAAGCTACTAGACCAACCTTTCACAAAATTCTGTATGGTCCCATATAGCGGGGACTAAGTTTCCCCTTCTTACCAAACCTCATGACACCCTTCATAGACGAGACTTTGAGAAATACCCAATCATTAACTTTAAACACTAAATCTCTCCGTCTCACATCTGTGTAAGACTTCTGGCGACTCTGAGCCGTCTTCAGACACTCTTGAATTAACTTGTTCCATAGTCTGATAGACCAAATCTAGTCCCCACAACTCTGCTTCACCAACTTCGAACCAATCAATCGGTGATCTACACCTCCGCCCATAAAGAGCTTCAAAACGGTGCCATCCCGATACTAGCATAGTAACTGTTGTTGTAAGAAAACTCAATAAGAGGTAGGTGATCATCCCAATTACCGACACATGCCCTTAGCATATCCTCAAAGATCTAAATGGTGCGTTCTACCAGGCCATCTGTCTGAGGGTGAAAAGTTGTACTAAGGTTAACCTTTGAACCCAATCCTTTCTGAAAGGATTTCCAAAATTTTGCTGTGAACTTAGCACCGCGATCTGAAATGATGGACACTAGAGTTCCATGAAGTCTGACAATTTCGCGAAGATACAACTTGGCATAGTCCTCCGCTGCATCTGTGGTCTTAACTGGTAAGAAGTGCGCTGACTTCGTAAGTTTGTCCACAATCTCCCAAATTGAATCATGCTTCCTAGCTGAACGAGGTAAACCTGCTACGAAATCCATATTTATCATCTCCCACTTCCAAATAGGAATATCAATATTCTGAGCCAAGCCACCAGGCCTCTGGTGTTCGGCTTTCATTTGCTGACAATTTGGACACATAGCCACAAAATCCACTACATTCTTCTTCATGTCATTCCACCAATAAATCTCCTTAAGATCGTGATACATCTTTGTGGAACCTGGGTGAATGGAATACCTGGAGTGGTGAGCTTCAGACATAATTCGCTCTCTAAGCCCGTCTACATCTGGAACACATAATCTGCCTCGATATCTCAAGGTTCCGTCATCTCCCCCTTGTTCGAAAGCCGTCGTCTTATGCTTGTGAATCCCCTCTTTCGGCTGCAACAAGTAGGGATATTTATACTGCTTCTCTTTAACTTCCACGACTAAGGAGGAACGGGCTCTATTCTGAACAACCACACCGCCATCCTCAGAGTCCAATAGTCGAACCCCAAGACTAGCCAAACGGTGGACTTCCTTGGTCAAAATTTTCTTATCTGCATCAACATGAGCTAATATTCCCATGGAACGTCGACTGAGAGCATCGGCTACAATATTCGCCTTTCCTGTATGATAGAGAATATCCACGTCATAGTCCTTAAGCAACTCGAGCCATCTTCTCTGCCTAAGATTCAACTTTTTTTGCTTGAAAATATACTGCATGCTTTTATGGTCTGTGAAAATATCCACATGCACTCCATACAAATAATGACGCCATATCTTAAGGGCAAAAACTACGGTTGCCAACTCTAGGCCATGAGTCGGATAATTCATCTCGTGAACCTTGAGCTGACGAGATACATAAGCTACAACCGTACCATGCTGCATTAAGACACAACCGAGACCCACGCCTGAAGCATCACAATAAACTACGAACCCCTCAGTCCCTTTTGGCAAGGTCAAAACCGGAGCTGAAGTCAACCTTCTTTTCAACTCCTCGAAAGTGCGCTCACAAGCATCTGACCACTGAAACTTAGACTTCTTCTGAGTCAATCTAGTCAACAGAGCTGAGATGGAGGAAAATTCCTCTACGAAATGCCTGTAGTAACCAGCCAAACCCAAGAAACTATGAATATCTGAAACAAAGATAGGTCTGGGCTAACTCTTGATAGCCTCAATCTTAGTGTTATCAACTCGAATACCCTCTCCAGAAATAACATGGCCTAAGAATGCCACAGACTTGAGCCAAAATTCACACTTGGAAAATTTTGCGAATAGCTCACAATCCTTAAGTGTCTGCAATACTACTCTGAGGTGCTGAGCATGATCTGACTCGCTGCGGGAGTATACTAAAATGTCATCGATGACGACAATCATGAAGTGATCGAGATACGGCTTAAACAGTCTATTCATAAGATCCATGAAGGCTGCTGGCGCATTCATCAAACCGAAACACATGACACAAAACTCATAGTGCCCATATCTGGTCCTGAAAGTTGTCTTAGGAATATCTTCTTCCTTGACCTTAAGCTGGTGGTAACCAGATCTAAGGTCTATCTTAGAATAAAACTGGGCACCCTGAAGTTGGTCAAATAAGTCTTCTATTCTAGGAAGGGGATATCTGTTCTTGATAGTGACTTTGTTAAGTTGGCGATAGTCTATACACATACGCAAGGAACCATCTTTCTTTCGCACGAATAGAACTGGTGCGCCCCATGGAGAAACACTGGGGTGGATGAATCCCTTATCTAAGAGGTCTTTTAATTGAGCCTTCAGTTCTTTGAGTTCTACTGGAGCCATTCTATATGGCGGAATAGAGATAGGCTTAGTGCCATGGATTCGATCAATTTCGAACTCTATTTCCCTATCAGGAGGGATTCCTAGAAGGTCCTCTGGAAATACTTCTGAAAACTCACTGACCACTGGAACTGACTGAAGAGTCGGGGTCTGGGCATCTGCATCCCTAACCCGGACTAGATGATAGATATAGCCCTTAGAAATCATTTTTCGGGCTTTCAGATAAGAGATAAACTGACCTCTGGGTGCTACGAATCACTGGACCAAACTAAGCCTGGCTCATTTGGGAATTTAAATTTGACTCTTTTGGTCAGACAAAAAACTGATGCATAATAAGAATATAGCCAATCCATCCCTGTGATCACATCAAAGTCTACCATTTCTAACTCGTGAAGGTCTGCTATTGTCAACTTATGGTACACTCTCACTGGACAACCCTTATACACATATCTGGCCAGAATTGCCTCACCAACAGGTTTAGACACTTCAAAAAGTTTGGGCAATAGTTCTGGTTTGACTCCAAACTTTTTAGCAATAAAAGGGGTTACAAAAGAAAAGGTGGATCCTGGGTCCATAAGTGCAAAAACGTCATAACTAAAAACGGTGATAGTACCTGTGACAACATCGGTACGACCCTCAGCATCCTGTCAAGCACCTAAAGCATACAAGTGGTTTGGACCTCCACTTGCATTCCCTGATCTAGCTGGGGCTCTACCTGATTGAGCCTGAGTGTTCTTGTTTGCAATCGAATTGGTGGACTGAGCTATGGTCCCACCTGTACCTTGCTTAGCAAATGGACAATCTCTCAAAAAGTGACCTGACTGGCCACATCCAAAGCAACCATCCATGCCCGAACGGCATGTCCCTGAATGTCTCTTCCCGCAAGTATTACAAACTGGGTGGAAGCCATGACTGCTCGAATTTCCTTTAGATTGTGAGCCTGACGCTCAAAAGCTTGCTCTCTTCTCCTCTCTGAACTTAAGAGCTGGAGCACTGGCTGATGAAGGAACGGGTCCAGATGACCTGTTGTTGAAGAATTTTCTATTCTTTCCACCATTTCCGCTGAACTGCCCAGTTGACTTAACCCTCTTGTTAAACTCTTTGTCTTTCTCTTTCTGCACAACTTCCTCCCCCTTGAGCCTTGTTTCATTTCCTTGCACAAATGCCAATATCTTGGCGATAGTCATACCTCCATTCTGGGTAGCAATATTCGCCCCATCATATAAATGAGAATCAAGACCAGTGACAAACCTTTTTACTGTTGTTACACCTCGGAAGTTTCTCCGTACTTGTATGATGAGTGGAATGAAGAAAAGTTGAGTGAATGATGTTTTGTTAATTCGGGAATGGCTAATTAAGAATTTTTGGAAAAAAGAAAGTCGCGAAAAGTTTTTCAGCCAGTGGTCGTATATGGCACTAAACGGCCCGTAAAGTGATTTACGGTATAGTGCAATCGTCCTCCAGCTTGTCAAAAATCCCAACTTTCTGTAAATGTTGAATATGGTTAAATACGACCCAGTTTACGGCCCGTAAATTGGTTTACGGACCGTAAACCAGGTCGTAAACTACCATGTCCATCAGCCAAAACTTTCTGTCTTTGAAATGGTTAAATACGACCACAGTGGACGGACCGTAAATCAAAATACGGTCCGTATATGGTGGTTTACGACCACTGTTCATCCCGACAAGTTTTCATTAAAGATCAGATTTGGAATTATTAAAAGGGAACTTAAGCCCATTCCACGTCATTTTTCATCCAACACTTCAAGAAAACTCTAGAGTGTTCTTCGACACTTCAACTCTAAGAATAGCAAGAAAATCCAAGGAAACCTAAGATTATCAACACCAAATTCATGAGAATAAGTGTAAGAACACATCAAAGGATCTTCTAAGTCAAGAAATTCCCAAGAAGGTGGAACTAGGGTTTTCGCCAATTGAAGTATTTCAACTTAAGGATTGTTCAACCATCCTCCAAGGTAAGTTTCATGATTATTCCATATTGTTTGAAGTATTGGAAAGCTTAGACACTTGAAACGTAGAAGAACAGAGAAATGGGTCATTATTGAGTAAATAGTGACATAAATGAATGATAGTGGAATCGAACTATGAATATTGAAGTTTTGTGAGTACTAATACGTTATAAATGATGTTTATATCATAAAACAAGCATTAAATGCATGAAAACGTAAGGATGAGCTAGAAGTAGAAATAAGGGAAAATTGGAGGAAAATGGTGGATTTTGCCAAACGCACGTAAATGACGATTGTCGATTTTGATATTGCGAATAATATTATGAATATTAGGAGTTGATATAGAACGTGAGAAAAGTAGCATGAGCGAAGGAAGCGTTGTCCGACTTCTCGTAGAATTAGCGACACGTTCTTATAGTCAGTTACTAATGTTGATACGAATTCTCTTATGAAGGTAACGACGTGATATCGACGGAGAACAAGTGAGCGATATCTTAGCTAAACGACCAAGGTATGTGAGGCTAGTCCTTCTTTCTAAAGGCATGAATCTTTTAACTTGAATCCCTATTTATTTCGTGAGTTCTTACATTCTAAGAAGTTAAAAGCTTATACTTATGAATGTCTATATGAGATAAGTTATACGATATGATGACACTAGAATGACGATGATGTTATTCCTTGCCTACACTCACCTTATGTACTAGTCCTTTCAAGGTGAGGCAGAATGTCCATGACGGTTCCATAATGTAATCGGGGGATCACGACCTTACGTCACCCCGATAAAGTAAAGTTGATCATGAGTCAAATATACGCATTACGATAAGATAAGTATTTTACGATAAGCATATTACTATGAGCATTTACATTGAGCATGTCATGAGCATTTCACACCGGGCCTAGTTGGCCGGGCAGACACCGCTTCGGCGGGCGGCGATACGGATACACCACGACCTACAGGCGTGGGCAGACACCACTAGTGGGCGGCATGAGATGGTACCCCGGATACGGGAGGCCTAGACGCGGGCTAATATTATTGATTATCACACCGTTCCGACATGGACGGGCAGCTTGCATATGATGCATACATGTTATGATGATGAGTAAGACAGCATGCATTACTTCATGTATGATTATCAGTCAGATTCAGTTGTCTCATATTGATGTTATCCTCATATTACTGATGTTTCCTTTCATTATGTACGCCTCTCATACTCGGTACAATATTCGTACTGACGTCCTTTCTTCGGATGCTGTGTTCATGCCCACAGGTAGACAGGGAGGAGAGTTTGGCCCAGGTCCTCAGTAGCTGTCAGCTGTTAGATAGCACTCCATTGTTCGGAGGTGCATATGGCTATTCTTTTGATATACATTCATATATGCATATTTTGGGCATGATGGAGTCTTGTTCCGTCCACGTATTCATTATGTTAGTAAAGGCTCGTAGATACGCAGTGTGTGTTAGATGGTCTCACAAGAGGTTTTCATATGTATGTTTATTATTTTGATGGCCAAGAGGCAAATGTGTATAAAGTATTTATGTTTCGATTAAATATGATTTTTCCAACAATTGGTATGTAAAATTGATAAAAGAGTATTAAATGAGCAAGATAAGTAGTAGAGTGAGCGGTGCTCGGTAACTAGCTCCGGGTACCCGTCGTGGCCCCTAGCTGGGTCGTGACAGAAGTGGTATCAGAGCAGTTCGCCCTAGGAAGTGTCTACGAGCCGTGTCTAGTAGAGTCTTGTTTATGGTGTGTTGCGCGCCACGCTAATAAACAAGGGGATACAGGGCATTTAGGAAAATGACCATCTTTCTTCTCATGAGATCGTGCGATAGAGCCATGTCTAGGATTATATCATTCCTAAAAGTGCGTTATGGTTTCAGAAAATGCCGCTGAAAGGAAAAGCTACAGCTGCCCAGAAAGGCAAAGCTTCGATAAAGAGGCAGGCGGAAAGAGAGCCTCCGACAAATGTAGAGGAAAGTGAATCGCAAAGTGAGGCCGTGCCCAATGTAGAAGAGCAGGGAGGAGCCTCAGCTCCGATTCCTCCACCGGGTGCTTCGGGTCAACAAGTGTCTGAGGCCATACATTTATTGACGCAGTTGGTTGCCGCTCAGGCACAACAACAGAATGCGGGCCCAAGTGATCGTTCAGCTAGTACAAGAGTCCGTGATTTCCTTACTCTAAATCCTCCAGAATTTTTCGGGTCGAAGCCGGGTGAGGACCCACAAGGTTTTATCGATGAAATGCTGAGGATGCTAACACTTATGCATGCTTCTGAGACTGAATCTGTAGAGTTGACCTCATATAGACTTCGCGACGTGGCGGTACTATGGTATAAGAATTGGGTGATAACAAGAGGGGAGAATGCACCACCTCCCGTGTGACAAGAGTTTGTAGATGCCTTTATTCGTCACTACTTGCCACCTGAAGTCCGCCGAGCTCGAGCGGACAGGTTCTTGAATTTGAAACAAGGAAGCATGAGTGCCCGAGAGTATAGTATGCAATTCAACTCATTGGCCCGGTATGCTCCGACTATGGTGGCTGACATGGGGGACCGAGTCTATAGATTTGTGAGTGGTTTAGGACCACACTTGTTCAGAGATTGCCTGACAGCCTCTTTGCAAGACGGGATGGATATTTCCCGGATACAGGCCCATGCTCAGAACCTCGAGGAACGACAACAACAACAGAGAAGTGATCGTGAGGGTGACAGAAGATAAGGTAAGAGGGCTAGATCTTTGGGGGAGAGCAGTGAGTACCGAGGGGGACCGAGACAGACATATTCTAGGTACTCAGGTAAGGCAGTGACTAGTGCACCTCCTAGATTCTCAGATAGGAGGGTTGACCGTTCTTTTCAGTCAGGCCAGGGGCAGAGTTCGAGGGCCTCAGATTCGCAGTCTAGGGGAGACTTTAGCCAGAGGAGACCTTCAGTACCGCGGTGTAGCCAGTGTGGCAAACTACATTCCGGACAGTGTCGTCAGGGTTCGGATGCTTATTATGCTTGCGGGAAAGTTGGTCACATGATGAGAGATTGCCCCTCAGCGAGAGATAGAGCTGGGACTCAGCCTACAGGTTCAGCAGCGGGTTCTTCTTTAGCACGCGCGACAGCACATACTCCTCAGACTATAGCAGGTAGGGGCAGAGGTAGAGGGGGAGCATCTACTTCAGGTGTTGTTCAGCCCCGTGTGTATGCTATAGCTGGGCGACAGGAGCTTGAGTCTTCCCCAGATGTTGTCACAGGTACCTTGACTATATTTTTCCGTGACGTATATGCTCTGATTGATCCAGGTTCTACCTTCTCATATATTACTCCGTATATCGCTGATTGTGTTGGGGTAAGACCTGAGCCAATTAAACCTTTCGAGGTATTCACTCCGGTTGGTGATCCAGTAATAGCGAGGCAAGTATATCAGAACTGTGTAGTCATTATAGGTGATCGTCAGACAAGGGCTGATCTAATTGAACTTGAGATGATAGATTTTGACGTAATTATGGGTATGGACTGGTTGGCATCATGCTATGCTAATGTTTGTTGCCGGACAAAGGTAGTTCGATTCCAATTTCCGGGAGAGCCCATACTCGAGTGGAAGGGTAATACCGTTTCCCCAAAGGGTAGGTTTATTTCCTACCTTAAGGCGAGAAAGATGATAGCCAAGGGTTATATTTGTCATCTAGTTCGGGTTCATGACACGGAAGCGGAAGTGCCAACTTTCCAGTCTGTCCCGGTACTGAATGAATTCCCAGATGTGTTTCCCGACGAGTTACCAGGCCTTCCTCCAGAAAGGGAGATCGACTTTGCTATTGATGTACTACCAGACACCGAGCCTATTGCTATTCCTCCATATCGACTGGCTCCAGAAGAACTGAAAGAGCTGAAAGCACAGCTAAAAGATTTACTTGAGAAGGAGTTTATAAGGCCTAGTTCCTCGCCATGGGGAGCACCAGTCCTGTTCGTAAGGAAGAAAGACGGTTCTCTACGAATGTGCATCGACTACAGGCAGTTGAACAAGGTGACAATATAGAATAAATACCCTCTTCCTAGAATTGACGACTTGTTCGATCAATTGCAAGGTGCTAAATGGTTCTCCAAGATAGATCTGAGATCGGGTTATCATCAGGTGAGAATTAGGGAAGCAGATATTCCCAAGACCGCCTTCAGGACAAGATATGGTCACTACGAGTTTCGAGTAATGTCGTTCGGGTTGACGAATGCCCCGGCGGTGTTCATGAATTTAATGAATAATGTGTTCAGGCCGTTTTTGGATCTCTTTGTGATAGTGTTCATCGATGATATTTTGTTGTACTCTCACACAGAGTCAGAACATGCAGATCATCTAAGAATTGTTCTTGGCGTTCTTCGAGATCGGGAATTGTATGCAAAGTTTTCGAAGTGCGAGTTTTGGCTAAACTCAGTGGCATTTCTAGGTCATGTTATTTCAGATAATGGTATCCGAGTCGACACTCAGAAAATAGAAGCTGTGAAGACTTGGCCAAGACCTACGATGCCTACAGAAGTTCGTAGTTTCTTTGGGTTAGCAGGATACTATAGAAGATTTGTAGAGGGCTTCTCATCTATTTCAGCCCCATTGACAAAGTTAACCCAGAAGTCGGCTAAGTTCCAGTGGAGTGATGCCTGTGAGCGTAGCTTCCAAGAGCTGAAAAATAGGTTGACCTCAGCGCCGATGCTAACACTTCCAGAAGGATCAGATGGCTATGTAGTGTATTGTGACGCCTCAGGTGTGGGATTAGGATGTGTATTGATGCAGAATGGGAAAGTTATTGCATATGCTTCGAGACAGTTGCGAAAACATGAACAGAATTACCCCACTCATGATCTTGAGCTAGCTGCGGTCATTCATGCATTGAAAATATGGAGACACTACTTATATGGTGTGCACGTGGACATCTATACGGATCACAAAAGCCTTCAATATATTTTCAAACAGAAGGAGTTGAACCTGCGGCAAAGGAGATGGTTAGAATTACTGAAGGATTATGATGTGAACATTCTATATCATCCAGGGAAAGCGAATGTAGTAGCAGATGCACTTAGCCGCCGATCGATGGGTAGTTTATGTGGAGATCCTTCGGAAAAGCGAGAAATGGTTCGTGAAGTCCATCGGTTAGCAAGTCTCAGCGTACGGCCCATTGATTCAGGAGATACATGTATTAGCGTCAATGACCCCACTGTTTCATCATTGAATCTAGAAGTGAAGGAACGGCAATATGAAGATCCTCAGTTAAGCCACTATCGAGATCTATCTCAGGAAAAGGAAGAGTCTCCATTCGAAGTTTCCATAGAAGGGGTTCTTAGATATCGAGGCCGGCTATGTGTACCGAATGTGGCAAACTTGCGCCAACGGATTTTAGAGGAAGCACATTATTCCCGGAATTCTATTCATCTAGGTGCAACCAAGATGTACCACGATCTCAAATTGGTATACTGGTGGGATGGCATGAAGCGAGACATAGCAGAATTTGTAGCACAGTGTCTGAATTGCCAGTAAGTGAAGGCCGACCATCAAAAGCCAGGAGGGTTATTGCAAGCAATGGAAATTCCTACATGGAAATGGGAAGAAATTAACATGGATTTTGTGGTAGGATTACCCCGTACGCGAGAGAAGTATGATTCTATATGGGTGATCGTGGATAGACTCACGAAAGCAGCTCATTTTCTCCCCGTTAGAACCACATATTCAGCGGAGGATTATGCTAAATTGTATCTCAAGGAGATTGTACGACTTCGCGGTATTCCTTTGGCCATTATCACAGACAGAGGGGCACAGTTCACAGCCAAGTTCTGGAAGTCCTTCCAAGAAGGTCTAGGTACCCAAGTTAAGCTCAGCACGGCGTTCCATCCGCAGACTGACAGACAAGCCGAGTGCACTATTCAGACCTTAGAGGATATGCTACGGGCATGTGTATTGGACTTTGGCGGTAATTGGGATGAGCATTTACCTCTTATTGAATTTGCCTATAATAACATCTATCATTCCAGCATTCAAATGGCCCCGTATGAAGCCTTATATGGAAGAAAATGCATATCTCCAATTGGATGGTTTGAAACCGGAGAAGTACAATTGATAGGCCCCGACTTGATCCAACAAGCAGTTAAAAAGGTTAAAGTGATTCGAGACCGATTGTTAACAGCTCAAAGTCGCCAAAAGTCTTATGCAGATAATCGCCGACGAGATTTGGAATTTCAAGTGGGCGATTGGGTGTTCCTGAAGGTATCGCCGATGAAGGGAGTGATGAGATTTGGCAAGAAGGGAAAGCTAAGTCCCAGATATATCGGACCCTACCAAATCATTCGTAAGGTGAGTCGAGTAGCCTATAAATTGGACTTTCCTTCAGAGCTCGAATCCGTGCATCCAGTATTCCATGTTTCGATGCTCCGCAAGTGTATTGGAGACCCAACAAGAATAGTTTCGGTTGATGATGTGCAAGTAACAGAGAAGCTAACATACGAGGAAATGCCCATTGCCATTTTGGATAAACAAGTACGAAGGCTTCGGAATAAAGAGGTTGCTTCAGTCAAAGTTCTATGGCGGAACAATAATCGGGAAGAAATGACTTGGGAAGCGGAGGAGAAGATGAAATCTATGTACCCCCATTTGTTCCAATCCCCAGAAGAGATTCAAGATGAGACGTCGATGGTGTAAGGTATGTATGTTTTAGTTTTATGTTTTTGGTCGTGTGTGGCCATAAATGTGTTGATATTGTGATATAGCCTTGTGAGGCGAAGATGTTGTGGGTTGTTGTAATGGAAAGGTAGTATCCAATTTACAAAGGAAACTCTGGCAAAATATTTCCAGAATCCCCGAGTGTCGAACATTCGAGGACGAATGTTCCAAAAGGGGGGAAGAATGTTACACCTCGGAAGTTTCTCCGTACTTGTATGATGAGTGGAATGAAGAAACGTTGAGTGAATGATGTTTTGTTAAGTCGGGAATGGCTAATTAAGAATTTTTAGAAATAAGAAAATCGCGGAAAAAATTTTCAGCCAGTGGTCGTATATGGCAATATACGGCCCGTAAAGTGATTTACGGACCGTCTAGTGCAATCGTCCTCTAGCTTGTCAAAAATCCCAACTTTCTGTAAATGTTGAATATGGTTAAATACGACCCAGTTTACGGCCCGTAAACCAGGTCGTAACCTACCATGTCCATCAGCCAAAACTTTCTGTCTTTGAAATGGTTAAATACGACCACAGTGGACGGACCGTAAATTAAAATAAGGTCCGTATATGGTGGTTTACGACCACTGTTCATCCCGACAAGTTTTCATTAAAGATCAGATTTTGAATTATTAAAAGGGAACTTAAGCCCATTTCACGTCATTTTTCATCCAACACTTCAAGAAAACTCTAGAGTGTACTTCAACACCTCAACTCTAAGAATAGCAAGAAAATCCAAGGAAACCTATGATTATCAACACCAAATTCATGAGAATAAGTGTAAGAACACATCAAAGGATCTTCTAAGTCAAGAAATTCCCAAGAAGGTGGAACTAGGGTTTTGGCTAATTGAAGTATTTCAACTTAAGGATTGTTCAACCATCCTCCAAGGTAAGTTTCATGATTATTCCATATTGTTTGAAGTATTGGAAAGCTTAGACACTTGAAACGTAGAAGAACAGAGAAATGGGTCATTATTGAGTGAATAGTGACATAAATGAATGATAGTGGAATCGAACTATGAATATTGAAGTTTTGTGAGTACTAATACGTTATAAATGATGTTTATATCATGAAACAAGAATTAAATGCATGAAAATGTAAGGATGAGCTAGAAGTAGAAATAAGGGAAAATTGGAGGAAAATGGTGGATTTTGCCAAACGCACGTAAATGACGATTGTCGATTTTGATATTACGAATAATATTATGAATATTGGGAGTTGATATAGAACGTGAGAAAAGTATCAAGAGTGAGGGAAGTGTTGTCCGACTTCTCCTAGAATTAGCGACACGATCTTATAGTCAGTTACTAATGTTGATACGAATTCTCTTATGAAGGTAACGACGTGATATCGACGGAGAACAAGTGAGCGATATCTTAGCTAAACGACCAAGGTATGTGAGGCTAGTCCTTATTTATAAAGGCATGAATCTTTTAACTTGAATCCCTATTTCTTTCGTGAGTTCTTACATTCTAAGAAGTTAAAAGCTTATACTTATGAATGTCTATATGATATAAGTTATACGATATGATGACACTAGAATGATGATGATGTTATTCCTTGCCTACACTAACCTTATGTACTAGTCCTTTCAAAGTGAGGCAGAATGTCCATGACGGTTCCATAATGTAATCGGGGGATCACGACCTTACGGCACCCCGATAGATTAAATTTGATCATGAGTCAAATATACGCATTATGATAAGATAAGTATTTTATGATAAGCATATTACTATGAGCATTTACATTGAGCATGTCATGAGCATTTCACACCGGGCCTAGTTGGCCGGGCAGACACCGCTTCGGCGGGCGGCGATACGGATACACCACGACCTACGGGCGTGGGAAGACACCACTAGTGGGCGGCATGAGATGGTACCCCGGACGCGGGAGGCCTGGACGCGGGCTAATATTATTGATTATCACACCGTTCCGACATGGACGGGCAGCTTGCATATGATGCATACATGTTATGATGATGAGTAAGACAGCATGTATTACTTCATGTATGATTATCAGTCAGATTCGGTTGTCTCATATTGATGTTATCCTCATATTACTGATGTTTCCTTTCATTATGTACGCCTCTCATACTCGGTACAATATCCGTACTGATGTCCTTTCTTCGGACGCTGTGTTCATGCCCACAGGTAGACAGGGAGGAGAGCTTTGCCCAGGTCCTCAGTAGCTGTCAGCTGTTAGATAGCACTCCATTGTTCGGAGGTGCATATGGCTATTCTTTTGATATACATTCATATATACATATTTTGGGCATGACGGAGTCTTGTTTCGTCCACGTATTCATTATGTTAGTAGAGGCTCGTAGATACGCAGTGTGTGTTAGATGGTCTCACAAAAGGTTTTCATATGTATGTATATTATTTTGATGGCCGAGAGGCAAATGTATATGAAGTATTTATGTTTCGATTAAATATGATTTTTCCTACAATTGGTATGTAAAATTGATAAAAGAGTATTAAATGAGCAAGATAGTAGTAGAGTGAGCGGTGCTCAGTAACTAGCTCCGGGTACCCGTCGTGGCCCCTAGCTGGGTCGTGACAACTGTGGCCCTCATGCTAGGAACAAGCTCAGTAGCATATTTTGCCAGACTCATAAACTTCAAGTAGTAATCCTGAACAGTCCTCGCATTCTGTTTGAGCTTTAAGAACTGCTCAGCTCTGGCTTCTCGAACCTCAATAGGCATAAAATGGTCCAGAAAAGCCTCTACAAACTTATCCCATGTGGCATCAGAAGCATCATTACCTCGCGATAATTCCCAAGTCTCGTACCAGGCATTTGCTACTCTTTGCAGCTGGTGAGCTCCAAACGTAGCTGCTTCTGTCTCCGTCACAGTCATCATTCTATAAACTTCTGAAGACCTTCAATGAAATATTGAGGGTCCTCTTCCTTCTTTGTCTCCAAGAAGACTGGGGGCTTCATTCTCAAGAACTCTTTAGCCCTAGAGGATTCTCCATGATTTCCAGAGTTAGACCCCGCTTCCTGACGCTAGGCCTGAGCAGCTACTAACTGTGTGAGCATTGTAATAGCACTCCCAACATCCACATTAGTTGTTCCAGTCCAAGGAGCCAGAATCTCTATCGGAGCTGGAGCAGTAGGAGTAGTCTCTGGCATAGGCATCTGATCAGAATTGGCTCGGATAGCCTCTCGACGAGCAGCGTTGGAAGCTGCCCTTAAACTGTTAGTAGTCTTTCTCTTTGGAACCATAATCGTTTGAAATTACGTAAACGTACGAATTAGGAAAACATCCTGAAGTTATAGCTTAAGTTGCATGATCTAGAATACAAAGAAGTGAGATTTCCTTAATATGTCCTGGTGGTCAGTTGTTTATATACATGCGGCCGTCATACATATAAAGGAGACCCCATTGGACACAGTTTCATAGACTCCCTACGACACGGAACCAACCAACCTTACTCTGATACTAAGCTTTGTCACGCCCCGAACTATGGCCTGGGCCCGACACGGCACCCGGTGCCTGACTGTCTATGACCGAGTGAACCCATGGCTACTGAATCTAATAGTTGTATCATGGAAGCCTGCAAGATATAATTCAAAGCAAGAGAATGCTCTACTCAATTATAATAATGAATGCGGAAATAAATGTTGTGAGGAAAAAACCAACACAACTGACTAAAGTTTGTGTCTAGGAAACCTCTATGATCAAAATACTGAAAGAATAACTAGGTCAGTACAAGACCCTGACATGCCGCAAATGCTAATGAGCTAACTAATACTCGAAAAACTAGTAATGGACGGGAAGCCCTAGATGAGAGGGGCTCACCAACTAGATGATGTACACAAAGCGCTGGAAGCTAAGCGACTGTTGTATCATGCTGAAAGTCAGATTCTGCAACGTGAAGTGCAGGCCCATGCATAAGGATGTTAGTACATTTGAATTGTACAAGTATGATAAGCAACTGAAGCAATAATAAGGGATATGAACAATAAAGCATAATCAAACTGAATGCTCATATCATGAGTTGATCTGTATAGAAACCACCTGTGCAAATATCATGTAACTATGGCCTCAGGCCCAATAAATAATGAGATCTCAAAGCTATGGCCTCAGGCCCAAAATAATTACATATGCATATGAATCATAACAATGGCCTTAGGCCCAATCAAACATGAAGCAACAGGTGTAAAACTGACTACTAGATCTGTAACCTAACTGATGACTTAGACTGCATTCTGAGACTCGTAGATTGAATTACAAGTCTTTTAGATTAAGCTAGGGTCTATAGCATGCATAACAAGTATGAACATAATCAGAAAACGGAGCTCTAACCCTAGGTTATGAAAATCAAGAACTAGGGCAAAATCATGAACTGGCTGCATTTCTGAGAATTATGATAATTGAGTTATGAGGATGATTAAACAATGTTCCTCATGTAGATAGTATGCTTAACATAGCTGGAATTGCTCCCAAACATGAGTAATAATCTGGTCTTGGAAAAAGGGTTCCAAGGTTTTGCTCTTTATGCTCTTTAATTGGGTTTTCTTGAAAACCCTATGTTAAGAACATGGTTTCATGATTAGATTAAGAGCATATATGATAGAACTGATTTGGAAGAGTTTGGAATGACTCACCTTGTTGTTTTGGATTGTTGGGAGAAGAATACTTCGTTTCTAGGGCTTGAAATTATGAAAAACGAAATAAAACAACTGAAGGCTGATATTTATAGGTTCTGGTGCGGGCTTGGAAATACGGGCCAAAATACGGTTCGTAAATTGGTTTATGGTCTGTAAACCTGGATCGTATTTTAGTATGCTCTAAACAGAAATACTGTTTCAACTTTTCTTCTTAAATACGATCCCACTTTACGGGTCGTATTTCAAAATACGGTTCGTATTTAACAATACGAAATTCCACCAGACAAATTCAAGAATGCACAGTGATTTGGGGATATCACTATACGACTTGAAATACGGGTCGTATACCAGTTTACGGTCCGTATTCTGGGGCGTAAATCCCGATCTGACAGCTGAAGAGAAATTTCAAATTCTCACATTCTTTATCTGGTTTTCTAAGTCTGGGATCATGGTCAAGGCTTAAGTTAAAGGTCTGAGGTGTTACAGATATTATGGTATTTTTAGACCTATGATTTATGGTCCCACGCTTTATTTAACTTGTGCATGTTCATAGTTATTTCGCATCAGTTCATGCCCATGTTGAGTCAGCAAGCCATGTGGTTAAATAGATCACATCCACTCAGGCATCGTGTGTCATGTTACCCCCAGGCAATGGTTCAAGGCGAGACAAAGCTTGGTATCAGAGCCTAGGTTCAAGTGTCTTAGGCAGTCTATGAAACCGTGTCCAATAGGGTCACTTTTATATGTGAGTGGTGTCACGACCCAACCAGTGGGCCACGACGGGTACCCGGAGCTGACTACCGAGCACTACTCATCATGCTAACCATCATACCCAGCCTGTACACGCATAACCACCAAGACAACATATATATATACACACACACACACACACACACACACATAGGCCCTCACAGCAGCAAAAGGATATACAACAATATACTCTGGGGTGGTCATAAGACATCTACTACCCACACATATGTATCTACGAGCCTCTAACTGGAGTACTGAACATAAAGACGGGACAGGACCCCGCCGTTCCCGAATATATATACACAAAATAATATATGCCAGAACTGCACCTCCGGAGTAGGGAAGTGCTCCTGGGCAAGTTGATCTGGCTCCTAAAAATCTGGGCCGTATCCCTGTCTACCTGTGGGCATGAACACAGCATCCAAAAAGAAGAGGACGTCAGTATGAATAATGTACTGAGTATGTAAGGCATACATAGTAACATAATGAGGGAATATAGAAAGCATAAGAAGAAAAAATGAGTGTAACGGCTTGCCTCTTAAGGCGGAATCATGCACGCTCACTTTCTACCATTATAACATATCACACATACATACATAAGCTGTCTAAATCAATAACATCATTAGCAAGCGTCTGGGCCTCCCGTGTTCGAGGTAATCATGTCACGCCGCCCACTAGTGGTGTCATGTCCGGCCAAGTAGGCGCGGTGTTATCATAAGCCGCCCGCCTTAGCAGTGTCATGGCCGGCCATCTAGGCACGGTGTAATCATAAGCTACCCGCCTTAGCGGTGTCATGCCCAGCCATCTAGGCCTGGTGTAATCATACATATATTTTTATCATAAAGTATGCATAAGAGCTCAAGTAAGCACTGTAATTCTATCGGAGTGACGTAAGGTCGGTAACCTCCGATTACATTATGGAACATTATGATCGTCATATCTCACCTTGAACGAACTAGCATTATAAGGCGAGGATATCCGTGATGAATAGCATCAAGGAATCATGTAAAGATCATTAACATCATAATAGGATCATATCATTTTCAAGGAACGTATCTCATCTCCATCTCGTAGGAGTCTTTTAATACTCTGTAGCTTTCATCTTTTGGAATGTAAGAAGGTCATAGAAATATAGAAAGAAGTCATGCCTTTGAAGGAAGGGGGCTAGCCTTACATACCTTTATATCTTTTTAACACTATTGTCTACTTGCTTGCCTTTCGAGCTCGCGATGCCACCTTTACGAGAATTTGTACTAGGACTAGACAACTGGAAACATACTTAAGCGTAGGTTAAATCAATTAAGAGTCAATGAAAATTTGGTGACATTTCCTTTGTTTCAACAACTTCCTCCATAAAATAAGACAACCCTCAAACATCAATAAGAGCACTCATAACAACATAGCCAATAAATTCTTCAAGTTAAACATTGTTTACTTTTTAAAGCCACCTTCAAAATCACCCATAACCATATCTATAATACAACTTCATATTCATTCTCATATAATACTCCTTTAACATCATTTGTATTATTCACCACAAGATTGTACTCACAACACGTCAAGAGCTATTATTCAAGTTAAGTCATTATTCAAGAATATCACTATTTCCCTATTTGCACTCCATATCTTCTTCCCTTCCATAATCTAAGTCTTTTAACCTCTCAATATTCTTAATAACACGAATTGAACATAATACTCACATTTGATGATGTAGGAATGGACTTTGGATGAGAGTAGTTCACTTGAAGAAAACCTCAATTCAATACAAAAGGACTTCTTGATCTCTACAAACCCTAGTGAGCATCCATATTCTTGATTTTTACTAATTCTTGGTATTTACTCCTTTATTTCCCTTGGATATATGATAATATGATGAGAGAAGTATTCTAGAACCTTCAAGACTGGGAGAGAGAATGAAATCTAAAAAGTTGGGGCTTGACTCGTCAATTTATAGCTGAACTGGAAAGTTCCAGAAAAGAGGTTCGATGAGCTGGTCGACGACCCATCGACGTGTCGACGGTCCGTCGACTTACACCTAAGAATCTCTGATTGCAAAAACATACTGACGGTCGGGTTGACGGTCCGTCAACTTGGCCCGTCGACTGGCGCCTACAGGTCTTAGTCTGCAGAAACATATTGACTGTGCACAGTGACCGTCCGTCGACATGTCGACAGCCCGTCGGCACTGATTGGTGTCTGAAGATTTTCCTAAATCAGTTCAAATTGCGTTGCTTCGATTTGTTCAACTTCTAATCCCGTAAATCACCAGGAATACCTGCTGGTACACCGTGTTCGATCTTCTCTACCTTCAAATGTCTTCGGAATCTTAATTGGAATCATCAAGTATCCCTTTTTACTGGTAGGGACATCATATACACCTTAATTTACGTTAGTCTATTCACCGTACAGCGACATGAAATTTTCTGAGGTGTAACACCCCCCCCCCCCCTTAGGAACATTCGTCCTCGAATGTTAAGTTCTCGGGGATCCTACAGAAATTTTGCCAGAGTTTCTCCTGTAATATGGAACTACCACCCTGTCACAACAACCCACAATAACATCGCCTCATAGAGCTACAACACAATAGCAAGAAAATGTGGCCACACACGACCAAAAGTATTTAAAAGAAAGCATTACATACCTTATGATAATGGAATTTCATTTTGAATCTCTTCCGGGGGTGGAAACAGGTGTGGATACTTTGACTTTATGTTTTCTTCCGCTTCCCAAGTCATTTCCTCTTGGTTATTGTTTCGCCACAAGACCTTAACTGAGGCTAACTCTTTATTTCTAATTTTCTGTATTTGCCTATCTAGTATAAGAATGGGTACCTCTTCATAAGCCAACTTCTCTGTAACTTAAACATCATCTACAGGCACGATTCTAGTAGGATCTCCGACACACTTACGAAGCATTGATACATGAAAAATTGGATGGACTGATTCAAGTTCATGAGGTAAGTCCAGTTCATAAGCTACTTGGCCTATCTTGCGGACTACCTTATAAGGGCCAATATATCGCGGACTCAATTTTCCCTTCTTACCAAATCTCATCACACCCTTCATCGGTGATACCTTCAGGAATACCTAATCATTAGCTTGGAATGCTAAGTCTCGCCGACGGTTGTCCGCATAAGATTTCTGGCGACTTTGGGCTGTCAACAATCGATCTCGGATAACCTTGACCTTTTCCACCGCTTGTTGAATCAACTCCGGACCTATTAGTTGTACCTCTCTTACTTCAAACCACCCAATTAGAGATCTACACTTCCTTCCACATAGAGCTTTAGATGGAGCCATTTGGATGCTGGAGTGGTAGCTGTTGTTATACGCAAACTCAATAAGTGGCAAGTGATCATCCCAACTACCTCCGAAATCTAGCACATATGCCTGTAACATATCTTCCAAGGTCTGAATGTTGCGTTCAGCTTGTCGATCCGTGTGTGGATGAAATGTTGTGCTGGTCTCACCTGAGTACCCAAACCCTCTTGGAAAGACTTCCAGAATTTAGCGGTAAATTGCACTCCACTGTCTCTGATAATAGATACTGGGATACCATGAAGTCGCACTATCTCCTTAAGATACAACCTTGCATAATCTTCTGCCGAACATGTAGTTTTGACCGAAAGAAAATGGGTTGATTTTGTAAGTTTGTCCATGATTACCCATATAGAATCGTATTCATGCCGAGAACGAGGCAAGCCCACAATGAAATCCATGTTTATTGCTTCCCATTTCCAAATTGGGATTTCCATCGCTTGTAATAATCCTCCGGGCTTCTGATGGTCATTCTTCACTTGTTGACAATTGGGACACTGGGCCACAAATTCTACTATATCTCTCTTCATTCCATCCTACCAATAACGGGTGGATAGAATAACGGGAGTAATGAGCTTCTTCCAAAATCTGACGACACAATCCTGCCACGTCTGGCACACACAGTCTTCCTCGATACCTAAGAACTCCATCTACAGAGGCTTCAAATGGTGACTTCTCTTTTTCAAGAAATATATCTCTATAGTGTCTCAACTTGGGATCTTCATATTGGCGCTCTTTTACTTCCATGTCTAGAGATGAAACAGCTGGGTTATACAAAGTAACTCTTGTGTCGCCCGAGTCCATTAAGCGAACTCCTAGGCTAGCTAGCTGGTGGAGCTCATGCACTAATTCTTTCTTCTCCGGAGGGGCATCACATAGACTACCCATTGATTTGCGGCTAAGTGCATCAGCCACCACATTCGCTTTTCCAGGGTGATATAAAATACTAACATCATAATCCTTCAATAGTTCTAACCACCGCCTCTGTCGTAAATTCAACTCCTTTTGCTTGAAGATATATTGGAGAATTTTGTGATCCATGTAGATATCAACATGAACGCCATACAAATAGTGTCTCCACATATTTAGTGCTCCAATAACCGCAGCCAATTCGAGGTCATGGGTCGGATAGTTCTTCTCATGCTTCAGCAACTACTGGGAAGCATAGGCGACGACCTTACCGTGTTGCATCAACACACAACCCAACCCCACACCGGAGGCATCACAATACAAAACCTAACCATTGGCCCCTTCTGGAAGGGTTAAAACTGGAGCTGAAGTCAACCTATCCTTCAATTCCTAAAAATTGCATTCACAAGCATCGGTCCACTGAAATTTTGCTGACTTCTGAGTTAGCTTCGTCAGTGGTGCAGAAATAGAAGAAAATCCTTCCACAAATCTTCTATAATAGCCTGCTAAACCCAGAAAGCTTCGAACCTCTGTAGGGGTTGTAGGCCTTGGCCAAGTCTTTACAACGTCAATTTTCTGAGTATCAACTCGAATACCGTTAGCTGAAATGATATGGCCCAGAAAAGTTACTGAATTCAGCCAGAATTTGCATTTCAAAAATTTAGCATACAATTCACGAGCCCGAAGAATTCCGAGGACAGTACGCAAATGATCTGCATGTTCTGCTTTAGTCCGGGAATATACTAGGATGTCATCAATGAACACCATCACAAATAGATCTAAGAAAGGCTTGAACACATTATTCATCAAATTCATGAACATCGCTGGGGCATTTGTCAACCCGAATGACATTACTCAAAATTCATAATGACCATATCTTGTTATGAAAGATATCTTCGGAATGTCTTTTTCTCTAACTCTCACTTGAAGATAACCTGACCTCAGATCTATTTTGGAAAACCACTTAGCACCCTGTAATTAATCAAACAAATCATCAATTCTCGGAAAAGGATATTTGTTTTTTATCGTCACCTTGTTCAGCTGCCTATAGTCAATGCATATTCGCAAAGAGCTATCTTTCTTTCTTACGAATAAGACAGGTGCTCCCCACGGTGATGAACTGGGTCTAATGAATCCCTTCTCAAGCAAGTCTTTCAATTGCGCCTTTAGCTTTTTCAACACTGCAGGATCCATTCTGTAGTGAGGAATAGATATAGGTTTGTTATTCGGCAACACATCAATAGCAAAATCAATCTCCCACTTTGGTGGGAGGCCTAGAAGTTCATCTGGGAACCCATTTACTACCGAAACAGATTGGAGAGTCGGTGGCTTTACTTCGGTGTCATGCACTCGGACCAAATGATAAATATAGTCTTTGGCAATCATCTTCCTCGCTTTGAGATAGGAAATAAACCTACCTCTTGCAGATGCTGTGTTACCCATCCATTCAAACATTGGTTCGCCCAGAAATTAGAACTGAACTATTTTCATTCTACAATCCACATTACCATAGCACGAGGCCAACCAATCCATTCCCATAATCACATCAAAATCCAGCATTTCTAGTTCAATCAAATCGGTTGTCATCTGGTGATCACATACTACAACCACATAATTTTTGTATACATGTCTAGCTATTACCAGATCATCGACTGGATTAGATACCTCGAAAGGTTTAATTGGCTCGGATTTCACCCCGATACGACCCGCAACATAAGGAGCGATATAAGACAATGTAGAACCCGAATCAATCAATGCATAAACATCATGAGAAAATATGGATAGTATACCTGTAACCACATCAGGGGAGGGCTCAAGATCCTGTCGTCCGGCCAAAGCATAGATACGGGGCTGGGGCCACCTGAACTGGATGCCACCCCTCTGCCCCTACCACGGCCTGCCGAAGCCTAGGGAATCTGCCTTACGAGGTGCACGGATGAAGAAGCACCGGCTACTGATCTTGTGGGTTGGACCCCACTTCTACCATGCCTCAAAGGACAATCACGCATCACGTGCCCAGTCTGTCCACAAACATAACAAGCATCCGAGCCTTGGCGACACGGGCCTGAATGTAACTTTCTGCACTGACTGTATCGTGGAACCGGTGGTCTCCTCTGGCTAGGATCACCTCCAATCTGGGGACCTGAGACCCTCGAACTCTGACCCGGACCTGAATAAATGGGGCGATCAAATCTCCTACTCACGAATCGAGGAGGTGCACTGGTCGCGGACTGGACCGAATACCTAGAATATTGCTGCTGTTGACCCCCACTATACTCACTACTTGCGGATCTGGCCCTCTTACTCTGCCCACTATCAATATCGCGCTCACCCTTTTGCGGTTGTTGTTGCTCTTCTAAATTCTGGGCGTGGGCCTGAATACGGGAGATGTCAATCCCTTCTTGCAATGAAGCTGTCAGGCAATCTTTGAACAAATGTGGCCCTAAGCCATACACAAATCTATGTACTCTATTTCCCATATCGGCCACCATAGTGAGGGCATACCGGGCCAACGAATTGAAACGAAGAATATATCCCGAGCACTCATATTCCCTTGCTTTAGATTCAAAAACCTGTCAGCTCTGGCCCTTCGCACCTCGGGTGGCAAATAATGGCGAAGGAAGGAATCTATAAATTTTTGCCAACCCAGGGGAGGTGCATTTTCCTTCCTCTAAGCTATCCAATTATTATACCATAAAATAATGACATCCCACAATCTATAAGACGCTAACTCCACTGACTCAGTATCGGAAGCATGTATAATCCTCAGCGTCCTCAACATCTCATCTATAAAATCCTGCAGGTCTTCATCCGACTTTGACCCGAAAATTTTTGGTGGGTTTAAACTCATAAAATCACGGGCTCTGGCACTAGTGGCTCTATCACCCGGACCTCCACTCTGCCGCAGAGCCTGGGCGGCAACTAGCTGTGTCAACAACCGAATGGTCTCGGTCATCTATTGACCTGAAGCACCCGATGGAGGGACTAGAGGCACTGGAGCTGGAGCCCCTTCATGCTCCTTCGAAACAGATGGAGTGTGAGAGGTATGAGACGGAGCCTCATTATGGGATTTACCCTCCCTCACATGTATCGGCGGCTCCTGTTCAACCCGTCATTCTGGCGCAGTCTTGCCCTTCTGGACGGTTGTTGCCTTTCTCTTTATCGGCATCGCTGAAATCATGACGCACAATTAGAAAAGGGAAAGATCTCATATTATGTCTCTATCGCACGATCTACGGAGAAAAAATCGGTCATTGTTCCTAAATACCCCGTAGCCTCTTGTTTATTAGTGTGGCGCGCTTCACACCCATAAACAAGACTCTACTGGACACGGCTCGTATACACATCCTAGGACAGAACTTCTCTGATACCACTTTTGTCATGACCCACCCAGTGGGCCACGACGGGTACCCAGAGCTGACTACCGAGCACCACTCATCATGCTAACCATCATACCCAGCCTGTACACACATAACCACCAAGACGACATATATATATATAACACACACACATAAGCTCTCACGGCAGCAAAAGGATATACAACAATATACTCTGGGGTGGTCATAAGACATCTATATCACACCCCACCCTTGGTAGGGCATGATTGGCACCCCGCACCTTACGGAAGCCGAGCGAACCAACTTATAACTTATATTCATCGTGTCTCAAATGGAAACAATAGGATCGATAGGGTAAATGCGAACATAATATCATGCATACGTATATGTACATTGGACCCATGATGCCAACATTACTATCGTCACACTATGACTAAGTTGTACACAGGAACTGTCTGCAAAGCCTGCATGAACATGACTGAAGTAGACAAGTCGGGACAGGGCCCCCGACATACCCTAGACAAAATCATACATATATATATATCTAGACTCGGTAGTGCTCCAGGAAGAAATGGAGCTCACCAATCAAACTGGTACCTGAAAGCAGCCTACTGCGGAAGACCTTCATCTCGTCTACTTGCACCTACGGGCATGAACGCAGCGTCCACAAGAAGGGACGTCAGTATGAACAATGTACTGAGTATGTAAGGCATGAATGGTAGTATGATATCAGAGTGAAGAAAACATAAGATAAAGTAAGTAATTATACCCCGTACTCTTCTTAAGATCGCTGTCATGTAAACTACTCGTCTACAGGAAAAACATGTCATACACATCCATACACAACATACATACATATGTATTCACATACACTTACTATACATACATCTATCATATCCGTACTCGGCCCTTGCGGGACTCGATGTTATCCGTACTCGGCCCTTGCGGGACTCGATGTTATCCCTAGCTGATCAGTGGGATGCAATGCATACATACATACATACACACACACACACACACATATATATATATATATGCATAAATGAAATCAACATCGTCATTAGCATTACCATTATCATCAATCCTTGAAGGATCAACCATCGCAAGATGAAATCGATGACGTCACGGGAGTCTCGAGAATCATAAACTTAGGTAGCACTGGAAATAGAATCGTTATCATCGCTATATCTCACCTCAAAGGAACGAGTAACATGAGGTGAGACTATCAACAATAAGTACGATTAAGGGATTCATGAAATGGCTCAATAATCTCATAATGCCCTCAAATCATAGCTTCGGAGTTTCAAGAGAAGAGAATCATTATCATCGTCACAATCATCATAGAACATTCTCCATTTAACATCATAAGAGGCTTTAACAGTCATGAACTTCGAGCTTTTGAAAACAAGGCGGTTATAGAAACATTTACGGAATCATAACATAGGAATCATGTCTTTGAAAAAAAGGGACGAGCCTTAACATACCTGTTCCACCTCTTACTAGCTACGCTTATTTGTCCAAGCTCGCAAGTCTACATTTAAGAGGATTTACACTAACGTTAGCCTCTTCATCGCGCACTTGTTCCAAGTTTGAAATCAAACTATTTTATATTCTGCCGAAAATCGGGCAGCATCTCCCTTGTTTATATGCCTAGCCCGAATTCTCAATTCAACAACCAACAACAACCAACAACAACCACAACAATACCAACATTAACCATAATATTTCCAACACCAAAATACTTCATAAACATCCCATATGGTCTTCAAATGTCAAATATATATATATATATATATATATATATTATTACATTCTTATAATATACCCTTCATCCTGAACCCGAGCCTAAAAGTTGTTTAGCACGTTCGCTCCTCGTGGTGGCGCGTTCGCGCTGTGTTGGCCTTTGGCCTTCTGCGCATTCGCGCCACTCCCTGGCGCGTTCGCGCAGACCATTTTCTGGTCTGCCAGCCCGAATTGTAAGATCCATATCTCCTTACCTCGATGCCCTATCGCGGAGCGGTTTGTTGTGTTGGAAACTAGACTTCCCGAACTTCACTTTAGACTTTTGTTTCACTTCCAAACTCTAATATACTAAAACATATTATTTCTTCCAGTTAGACCAAAATTTTCGTACCAAACCTTGCCCAATTTTCCTTCAAGCCTCGGAAGCTTAATCTCCTTAGTTCACTGGTTTTCCAATCCTCCTATAACCCGTTACGCGAACTCGGACTCTTATAATCGTAACACGAGCACCTTTGATCTTGCATCTTCTCGACAATAACTCGATGTCTGCAATTGAATAGCTAATACCTAACGAATCCCAACGTACCGAAACTACGGGGTGTAACATCCTTCCCCCCTTAGAAACATTCGTCCTCTAATGTTGTAGTATTGTCAACCCACAACACCGTCTTTGATTCCTTAAAACCGTTATTCTTCCCTTAGGGTCCGATTACCGTTTGCCTAGACCATAACTTGGTTCAGTCTCTTCTCATCTTCCCTTAACTCTTGTATTACCTTCAGTCAGCTTCTTTCACTTTTTTGTCTTTATGTACATAGTTGGAAATTAACTAGCATCTCGCTCTCGTCCTATCTCTATTATTGTAGCCTTGACTTGCCGTGTCGTAACTACTCATCATCTTATAAGTATTCTCTTTTTCTCGCTCCTTATTTCCCTGTTAGTGGGCAATTACCTTTCTCATAGATGGATCCTCTTTGCGTTTACTCCTTCGGTGCCATCTCGGGCTACTCTTTTTTGATATCTATTGGTCTTGGATATACACTATACTGACTCTTTGTAGTTCATTGGTCAACTTCATTAGTCCTTACATCCTTGTCACCATCTCTCTTACCCTTACATTCCGAGTGTTTATCCAACATGACCTTGACGCTAGTGGGCATAATGGTTGTGTTTCTTAAACTATTCCTCCCAGTTCCTTTCCAAGACAAATTCCATCGATCCAAAGTACATATATACATAATGGTTCTTCACCCTTTACTATCCTTCGCAGTACCATTATACTTATGGCAAACCTATAATCCGAGTTCAAGCTAAATCCCTGGGGCTCCTGCCACAACTTTTTCGTGCTTCTCGCTCCCAAATCTCGCGATACAAACCCAGAAGCATAGGATTACGGTAGTTCTTACTCCACTACGATTCTCTGACGATCACTTCATCTGTCGTTATTCCTTATTGGCTTTCTGATATGACCTTTTTGCAATTGTAGTTGGGCATAGCTTCACGTTGACAGTTCATATAATTCCATAGCATATACTCTCATGTTCAGTATAATTAGCGATCCATGAAGTGTTTTCTAATATCCGATGAACTCTTTTATTCCCATTCATAAGAGCAGCGTTCTTCCTCTCTTTGGAAATTACCAAACTACTAATCGTGGTTGCTTTTGTTACAATAGTCGTCCCTTTCGGTGCTAAAATATATTTTTTTTTGGTTGTCATCCTTGGATTCGTCATCCTCTCTGTCATCCTTTAAGAAAGCTTCTCTATATCCGAGGCAACCATATCAATATGACTACACATTTATCCCTTTATCTATATGTATATCTCTCGAGAGTTGGAAATCTCTTAGCATCGTTGCAAGGCCTAATCATTCTTTTTCTTACTTCACATTCCTCATCGTGGTCACTATCTTTTTAGCCCCACTTAACAAAATCCGTTTTCTGACCCCACACATTCCTCTTTTGTTCCATACTACCACACTTTAATCCTTTTCACATGCCTACCTTTGAATGTTTACCCAAATAGTCTCGCGCTTGCCCGTCGTCTCTCTTGGAGGCCTCACTCACTCATGTTTCTTACTTCTTACTTTTTCAACATTTTGATCTCCTTACCTTCCATATACTCACTTTCTTTCCTTTCCAGATGTCATTACATTAGAACTCTCCAAACCTAATCAGTCACTACTACAAAAAGGACATTTAGTGGCAATTATTTAATGGCAATATAGTAATTGCCGGCATTTATTCCATAAAGTTAAGTAATAAGCGTCAATTAAACAATTGTCGAGAATTAACACTTTTGTAGTGGCTATTAAAAAGAATTGTCACTAAAGTTTATGCCTCTAATCAGTAGTAATATTTTTTTTAATTATTTTCCTTCCATTTTTTGGCTCGCTATGTATTCCCTCCAAACAATTAGGTACTCTTTCAGCCAAAAAATAGTTTTCCCTAGAAAACTAATTAACCTTTCAACCAATGTCCGATGAACAACCTAGACTTTTTCTGCGACAAGCTCTTCGCTCACTGTCCCTTTCCAACGACTGGTAAGTTTCCTTCATTGATTGCTCTCGATGATGGTTGGGGTGTCTCTCTCTCGCAGTCAATGTGTACAATATCTTTAATCGTATGATATTGTGAAAATTAGGGATTTCTCTATTAAAAGGGAATCAGTAATCAATTATTAAGAAATTTCAACATTTGTTGTATGATATGATGGAAATTAGATATTTTTGTGTTATGATTTGTAAATACTGATGTTCCTGCAGGGAGAATCTCTGTTTTTTTTGTCACGACCCAACTAGGGGCCGTGACGAGTACCCGATACTTGTACCGAGCACCCCGTATCTATCATTTTACCTCTATTCCTCAGTGGGCCGTATGAACTATACCATATATTTTTTTTCGTGAACATTAACATTAGTAGCTATTTATAAACATAGGCTAATAAACTTTGTTAGCACGTTATACAGCGACGAGGACAATCCAAAGTACAAAACATCTAACTGTCCATATCTGTCTACGAGCCTCTAAACAAAGTGCATATATACATAGGAAGGGCCGAGTTCTGCCGTGCCCGATTATATACACAAAAGTAGTACCAATAGGCTGAAGCTCCGGATCAACTGGAGCACTCTCAAGGAACAGCTGGTGAAGCTCCTAGGGATTAAACCCGTCTGTCTGTTGACCTGCGCGGCATGAAACGCAGCGTCCGCAAAAAGGGACGTCAGTACGAATAATGTACCGAGTATGTAAGGCATAGAAACAGCATACTAAGCAACATTAAATATAATTAACAACATCATGGGCTCATAGAACGTGTGAGGAGGTAAGAAATTAACCTGTACATAGGAATGCCTTTTTGGCCAGATACCATGCATGCTTGACTTTTCCCCCGCTAAATTTTCTTTTGTTTTAAAAAAAAACATTTCTTTTTCATAGACATAGAAAATAGAACTCATATCATGTCATGTCATATCATGTCATATCATATCGTGTCATATCGTGTCATATCATATCATATCATATCATATCATATCATATCATATCATATCATATCATAGCGCCGAACAACGCCCGTATATCCCGCGTCCGGGATGATATAACGCCAGCTGACCAGGTGGCAACGCGTCTATAGCGCAACATATATCCCTTCCCCTCATATCTCCCTCCCTCCCCCCATGTACATATACATATCATATACATATATCATATAAGCATGCCGGAGAGCCCAAGGAAAAATCATGTTCATCATAATCATCACAAAAATATTCTCATTAGAATAGTTACAATACTTATCGTTCGATAAACGAAACAATTAAGAAAATCCGGGAATAATGGGCCCACCTCGGGTCAAATGAGGTGGCTTACACGATTTACATACGTTACATTTCATGACGTCACTTGTGAGAGTCTTAAGGTAGTCGGGTCCTATTTGTGCAAGTTCTAGATGTTTAGGCAATTTTTCAACATTTCATACAATATTTAATTCAATTCTACTGAATGAAAAAGGGTCAACTTTAAACTCGGATTTCTAGGAATAGGATTGTCCCCGAGGCTCGTATCCACCCTATTATGCCTAAGACATGCCAAAGAAGGAAGGGTGAAGCCTTACATACCTTTTCCGCTTCATACACGTCTCCAAAATCAAGTTTCAAATTCGCCAAAATCTACAATTTGGTCACAATTACCAAATGTTAATTGTAAGGCTTTAAGATTTCAATCTTAACCAATACTTGTCTACAAAAATTTGGGCAGCATCTCCCCTATAAATACAACATCCCCGAGATTTAACTCGGCTCAAATATCAACAACCATACCAACAACAATATCAATAATCATCACAAAACACAATATAGCATAACTAGTCTCCTTTCCAACATAGTGTAATAGTTTTCATTCCAACTTCACATTTTCAATTCAATACCAACATTCTCATATTCATTTACTAATCAAGATCACTCCAATACAATTCGGAACATTCCATATCATTTTACAAAATATTCACAAAATATACAAAATATACAAAATATACAAATTTTCCACCAAACCATAATCCATCTAAAACTTCTAATCTTCAACATACATATTCATAACATATTTCCACCTTCCAATTTCATCAACCATAATCATAATTTGCACCTTAACAATTTCATTTTCATAATTACATAAATCTACCATAAAATCACAAAACTTCCCATAACAACTTAACAACCAACCTTTCATGCTAATATGGACTTACATCCCTCCAAATCCACCAACCAACATAGCCATTCACATTTAAAACTTCATTTCCATATTTACATAAAATTACATTAAAATCACATAAGTTCCTATAATCATTTTCCAACAATTTTTCATGCCATCTTAAACCATTTTTCCTCCACATTCTACAAGTGAACTACATTTATTTCCATCCAAAATTCTCTTCAAATCTCATTCCATAATTCACAATGCCAACGGACGAATTTATATCGCTATTTTCCCGTTCTAATCCGTTAAAACTTTAAATAAACTTGTTAGCAATGAAAAGGATCCTTATCCATACCTTAAGAATTCAGCCACCACGTTATCACCCTCCTCCTTGGTTGATTTTTAGCTCAAATTGAAGACAGCGCAGTGTACAACACTTTTCCCTTCATGAGCTTCGCGATTCGGGGCTTAGATTTTGGTCAAAATTGATTTCTCTCTAAATTTCTCCTCCCTTTCTCTCTCTAGAATGTTCTAAATGTTTATGGGTGTGATTTGGTCTGAAATGTGGAGAGAAAACCGAAACTTTTCATTAAATGACAACAGAAATGGGCCTGACCCGATTTGAAGTCGGGTTGGGCCGAATTCACTGTTCATCTCGACCTTTCTGCCTTAAAATGTCCATATCTCCTTGTACCGACGTCACCTGGGAACCCACGACCTATGGTTGGAAAGCTAATTCAATTATCTACAACTTCTATTTCTTGGTATTTTTCCAAATTCCAAACTTATAATACCGTTTGTGCCCCTAAAGGTCAGATCACCCGAAAACGTTTTCTTAAAAATATTCGTTTGGAAGACTTCCACTTTGATTTGGCCCAAGGGTCCTTCTTGAGTTGTGTTTAACTCCACATATGTGATTCATATGACTTTTCAGATGTCTCGAAAAAATCTCGATGTGTGGGCCCCACTTCAGCAAATAATCTGACGTTCAAAAATACGGGATATAACATTTTTTGTCATAAATATTTATCAATTAAGTACTTTGAGATACAAATAGAAAAGGGGCAGAAACCTCATATTGGGTTCACGCCTCTTTCTCTTCTCAAATAGCAAAGGGGCTGAAACCTTAGTTAAGTACCTTTGCAAGGTTTTTATTTGGAAAAATTGAAATATAGTTCACTATGTATTAGTTTGTTCTGGTATTTTATTGTGTTTTGATTCTTTGAAGACATGTGAAGTTTATTTCTATCAACTAGGCCTCAATGATATGAATTGGTGAATTTTGAAGTTTGTTTATGTCAAAAAATTGCTAAAAGGTGAATTTAGAGTTCTTTTTTTTTCAGCAGGATATGAGATTTGTAATGTTAGAATCATAAAGAAGTTGGAGGGGTACTTATGAAAGACGAGCTAGACATGAACGTTCATCAACAATGTTGATAAACTCCATGTTAATAGTAGAGGGGTTGGTCCATTATCCATCGAGCTATTTTTAACAAGTTGATTACTGAAAACTGTTATAGTGATTAGGGGAAAATTGCACCAGCTGGTGAATTGACGGCATCGATATTTGTTCTCCATGTAAGTACTCTTTTCTCTTGGTTAATTTAATAATCCAAATCATGGCAGGTTTGGTTTATGACCATGTTTTGATAAATATAATTTTGGACACTAATTTGGCCTCATATGGGTTTGATAACACATTGTATGGACACCGAGACTTATGCAGTGAATACACTCGACAAGACCTAGGAGAGGGACACTTTAGATTAAAAGAATTTTCAGATTCTTACTAGTAATGTTTTGTGAAGTTCTGCCCCCTCCATTTCTTCTCATTAGTAGCATGGTTTTCTTCTCCTCGGTGGTATGTAAAGCACAAACTAGAGTAAATCGCCTATGCAACATGGTAGATGAAAGTATTCACTTGTTTGATCTGTTTCTTCAACCTCGTGGTTATTGAAAGTTCATATTAGAGTAAATCGCCCGTGCAACTTCTTAGATATAATTATTCACATTTGAGGTTTGAGCTTGTTACCGCTATTAATGATTTAGTTACTTTTAAGCTGTGTAAGTTTTTTAAACAAAGGACTAGATCTTCCTGCTAGTTGTTTGTTTAAACAACTTCACTGCTCAAATAAATGCTTAACTTTGTGGAGCTAACGCTTTTAAAAAGGCACTATAAAAGCATGAGCTTGAGTATGAATAGTGAGGCAACAGAAACATGCCAAATAACTCTACTAGCTCTTGGTTTCAGATAAATATGCCTCTATTGACAAACATGTTATATCTCAATACCTGTTAATGGGAGGAAGCTCTGTCTATGTACTTTCAAACTTGATGTCAAGGCTTGCTTTAGAATCCCTTTTTTAACTCTCACGAGTTGAATATAATATAGTAACCTAATAAATGGTGTGAAGATGGTATTGAATTATTCTGGATTTTCAAGTGGACTTTCATGGTAGGTCTTTTGGTTATATTGAATCCTTTTAATTGGAGACTATTGTTTCTGGGTTGCTTTTGCTATAATCCAACTTCATTGAATGCTTTATCATGTACTTTTTTCCTCTCATCACACATCTGTGTGATGCATTCAATTATTGTATTCATGAACCTTCATGTCATCTTCTAAGGTTGATGAACTTTATTTGACATTCATTTTATTTTACTATTTCAGGACACTTGAAGGACTTCATTTTGATCAGAAGTTGAGGCAAATGTTTGTGGACTATCTACGGTGTTGAATTAAGACAATTTGATGACATTAGTTATTTGATGACATTAGTGGTTGTTTTGTTTATTGTATATTTGATATATTACTTTTTAGAATAAACATGTCTTTGACATTTGTATTTCATAATTTAATTTTATGACAAGTGAATGTTGTTTTATTAGTTGTCTTTACATTGACCGTTAAAAGTCTTTTTTAATGGTGAAAGATAGCAGTTTAGCGACCACAACAGTAGATGCTAAAATGTGGATTACAAGTGCCACTAAAACTAGTTCTTTTTACCAGCATTTGTGTGAGTTTTTAGTGGCAATAACAAAAGTCGCTAAATGTTTGAACTGAGATGTCTCTTGGGTAGTTTTAGTAGCTATTATAATAGCTGGTAAACAAATGCCTCTAAAAGTAGTAACTTTTAGCGGCAATAATTAGGGTCTTTACCAGCATTCGGGAGAATTGCGGCAAAAACCTTTAGCGACGCTGGATTCAACGGCAAATGGTCAATTGCCGGTAAAGGTTTCTGCGGCCATTTTTATTGCCGCTAAAGTAAAAATAAATTGTCGCTAAAGACCAATTTTGTAGTAGTGTGTAGTGAAAGTAACATCAGCTTACCTGGTAACGTTCTTCTGTCACTTGAACTTTATTACCCTGTTCGATCAATGCCTTCCATATACCACAACGTCGGTTGCTGGGATACCCATACCCACTGATACAGCCATAAATAGGATATCATACGCATACATATGTATTTTCTAACGCCTCGCTTGCAAGGTATTTCCAAACGCTACTTAAAATCATCCTAATTCTAGAGCTGTGATGCACTTTCTTTCTCTTCACCGGTCTAGTCTGCCTCGTCCTACACGACCTCTTAAGGTTTCCAACCACTCCGCACACTCTAATTTCCCTTAGGCTACTCTAGCTTCTCATTTGCCTCTTATGTCTAAATTTATAGGACTTTTAGTACACTTCCCAGGGGTTCACCCATCCTAACATTTCTCTCACCCCAGCACGCTTAACCTTGAAACTCTGATGAAATCCAGTGCGTTAATGCTGGTACGATCGCATCCACCTCACCGCATGACCTTCATCACATAATCTGGAGCAAGTTGAAGTCTTAACAGATTCCAAAACATTCTCGTAACACATCTCCCTCCAAATTAGAAAGGCTCTTTTACTCTTCTGACTATACAATTACTATTTTGGCCTTTTCAATCCTCAATATTCACCTTTCACCTATGCGTGTGACTACTTTCCATCCTAGGTTTCCAGATTCCCATTGGTGGCGAAAACACCTTGGTCGCCGTTACTTATAAACTCTTCGTTATCAGCCCCTTTGGATTTTCGCTCACCGCTCTTAAGTGCTAGTCTACAACAATTACACATACATAGAAAATTCCAATCAAGGCTCATATACCTGTAGCCGATCGATCTCTAGTCTGATCTGGTGGGCTATAAGGTGAAGTGGGCTCCTCGTCATCGTCTACCCACCATCTGCTCGTCTGGCCTTTATCATCTCTCTCATCTGAGTCCGAGGGATATAGATAACCGGGTAACTCCTGGTTTACCGACGGCCAGGATAGAGGGCTAGAGTAATCCGTAACACTCACCGGGGAGGCTAGTCTGACGTAGTGCTCTACTATAGGAGCAGCTGGTACGGCCTCCGGGATCTTCTCCTCCGGTGTCCCAGGCGAATACTCAGATGGATCTATCTCATAGCTGTCCTCTGGGGGGTCCTCCTCCCTGGGAGTCAAAAACTCTGGAGGAATCGGCGCTGGGTCCTCCGACGGATCAGTCTCAATGGAATAACTGAGGCTCCTCCGACTCGGTCCTGGAGCCTGGAGTCCTGGATATACTCTAGGGGCCTTCTTAGCACCCCCACTATCTGAAGCTGATCTATTCATCTCTCGTCAGTCTGCACTTACCTACAGGAAAAGGATCAGAAGCGATCTTTCCTAGACTCTGGCCCTATCGCACGATCTAAGATGGAAAGAAAGGTCAATGATTCCGAGATGCCCTGCAACATCCTGTTTATAAATATGGCCGGCTTCACACCCATAAAGAGGACTCTGCTAGACACGGCTTGCAGACAACCCTAGGACAGAACTGCTCTGATACCAATTTATCACACCCCACCCTTGGTAGGGCGTGATTGGCACCCGGCACCTTACGGAAACCGAGCGAACCAACTTATCACTTACATCCATCGTGTCTCAAATGGAAACAATAGGTTCGAGAGGCTAAATGCGAACATAATATCATGCATACGTATATGTACATTGGACCCATGATGCCAACATTACTATCGTCACACTATGACTAAGCTGTACACAGGAACTGTCTGCAAAGCCTCTATGAACGTGACTGAAGTATACAATGTCACGACCCAGCCCCGTGGACCGTGACTAGTGCCCGAGCTGGACACCCATATGTACCTGTCAACATAGTCAGACTAATACTATAGGTCCTCAATCAATCACAACTTAATAACATACGCACGCCGACGAGCCTGCCACGATATATATTATTATTCTACACAAGCCGACAAGGCTGCCACTACACATCAGAATATTACGCAAGCCGACAAGGCTGCCACTACGAAACGATGATATATGCAAGCCGGCAAGGCTTACTACAACAGAACAATTATATACGCAAGCCGGCAAGGCTGCCACAACAAAACGATAAAATATATAAGCCGGCAAGGCTGCTACAGCGCTAGAACATCCATAATGACCATATAAGCACAACTGACCCTATTTGGACACAACCCACATACATGTCTACAGACCTCTAAGAGTTTCAACAGTGAAATATGACGGGACAGGGCCCCGTCATACCCTTAGACAACATATACATATATACATCAAAAGGAAGTCTGTACCAAAATCTAGACTCCGGAACAACGGAGCTCTCCAAGATAGCAGGAAGGGGAGTCCTAAGCTGGCGGATCACCAAAACGAGTATCTGCACCTGCGGGCATGAAACGCAGCCCCCCGAAGAAAGGGGATCAGTACGGAATATGTACTGAGCATGTAAAGCATGGAATACAGTAAACAGGATCATAACTGAAATAAGAAGTACGAAAAATGAGTACAATAATCAGGATACCAAAATACTTGCTTTTGAAACATAAATCATGCATGTCAAGTCATATATCATATCCGGCCCCATTATGGGACACGGTGAACGTGGTCGCCACCCCGTCTTTGGCGCCATAACACAGCATACTCCAGAATATAGTATAACTCCGTAACACAGCATAACACCATAACACAACATAACACCATAGCACAGCATAACACCATAATATATATATACCGTACCCGGCCCTCTAGTGAGGGACTCGATGAACAATGCAGTGGAAATGTGCACGATAACAGATCCTGGCCCGGGACTCGGTGAAAGACATATTGAGGCATGCACGAGCAGAGTAGTGAGAAACCATATGCAGTTTAGATCATTATCAAGACTCAATGGAACAATCAATGCGAGTTATCATTTAGAAATCAGAACAATGGTCATGTCCAATACCTTTCGAATGTTATTCAGGGCATATCAGCTAGCTCTCGACTATTATCACAATGTATAGCAAAGGGCTTGGAAGCCATAGTCATATGTCAATAATGTATGAAACATCTTATAGGAATCCAACCACAAACTGTCATAAAGTTCCTAGAAATAGAAACGGATGTATATCGACTAGTATTCAACATCCAGGGAATAGAAGAGGGAGGCACAATCTCTCGGGAGTTCTAACATCTCTAAGTAAATAAAATCGTAAATTACATCCAAAGTATAGGAATAGAGTTACCCCAAAGTTCATATCATTTCACTTAGATCTAGGACATGCCAAAAGAAAGAAGGGACAGCTTTACATACCTGTTTGCGACTATTCGTAACTCGTTCGTCTCGTCACTCTTTTAGTCTATTTAATATAAGAGTAACGTTATCGTTAGTAACTATATTTTCTAGTCCACAAATCCATATCCTATTCTTCTATAGAACTTACATTTCAGTTTATATATATACTCCCGTTTAGGGTTTTCTATTATCTAAAATTTAGCGAAAATCCGGCAGCACTTCCCCTATATGTTCACCTATCCCAAATTTCCAATTGCTCTCCTGTTGACACAGAAATATCAACAACAATATATGGATACAATTATATTTTCAACTCCTTCAATTCAACAAAAACAATAATATGTTCATACGAACATAACTTCAATTTTAACTTTCTAATCCCTTCGCCATATAATCCATCATAATCACAACTATAACGCAACTTAAAATAAATTTCCCATGCCTAATTAGAACAGCCCCTACACGGCTCAATTTATCTTTCAACACCAACATCTACAACTTCTTATATTCATCACATACCTACAATTTATACAAGCTTAAATTGCCTCCAAAATGGGTATAAAAAGTGATTAAATCTTACCTCAATCAACTTGGCTCCTTAACCTTGCTAAACACTTGGATAATTTCAACATTTTGAGGCATAAATTCTCCCCCTCAACCCTCCATTGCTCGGCAAATCTCTCCTTGGCCTAGAGGCCTTTCTTTCTTTTTCTTTTTCTTTGCTTTGTTTTGTTTCAATTTTTGTTTGATGAATGATATTTGATGAATGCCTAAGGGTATATATGTGAGGCTTCTAAGCCCCACACGTGCCCCTTATGTGGCATGAGTTGGTGGCCTAACATTTTCATTTCATTTATTTTTTTTTCAATTAAATTAAAAAAATTGGGTAGGGCCCACTTAATTAATTAGTTTTAATTAATTTAATTAATTATTAATTTACACTTAATAATCTAAGCACAATTAATTAATCCCTAATCTCTAATAATATTTTTATACTAAGTAAAATTTATAAACAATTTATGTTCTAATTAAAACTGAAAATTAAAGATTCTCATTTCATGTCCGAAAATAATTCCGCCTCCAACTTGAGTCGATTTACTTACGAATAATTCGATGTATAAATATACGGGGTATAACATACAAGTCGGGACAAGGCCCCCGACATACCCTGGACAAAATCATACACACAGATATATATATATATATAGACTAAGCAATGCTCCAGGAAGAAATGGTGCTCACCAATCAAACTGGTACCTGAAAGCAGCCTACTGCGGAAGACCTTCATCTCGTCTACTTGCACCTGCGGGCATGAACGCAGCGTCCACAAGAAGGGACGTCAGTACGAACAATGTACTGAGTATGTAAGGCATGAATGGTAGTATGATATCAGAGAGAAGAAAACATAAGATGAAGTAAGTAATTATACCTCGTACTCTTCTTAAGATCGCTGTCATGTAAACTACTCGTCTACAGGAAGAACATGCCATACACAACATACATACATATGTATTCACATACACTTACTATACATACATCTATCATATCCGTACTTGGCCCTTGCGGGACTCGATGTTATTCGTACTTGGCCCTTGCAGAACTCGATGTTATCCGTACTCGGCCCTTGCGGGACTCGATGTTATCCCCAGCTGATCAGTGGGATGAAAGGCATACATAGATACATATACACACACACACACACACATATATATATATGCATAAATGAAATCAACATCGTCATTAGCATTACCATTATCATCAATCCTTGAAGGATCAACCATCGCAAGATGAAATCGATGACGTCATGGGAGTCTCGAGAATCATAAACTTAGGTAGCACTGGAAATGGAATCGTTATCATCGCTATATCTCACCTCAAATGAACGAGTAACATGAGGTGATACTATCAACAATAAGTACGATTAAGGGATTCATGAAATGGCTCAATAATCTCATAATGCCCTCAAATCATAGCTTCGGAGTTTCAAGAGAAGAGAATCATTATCATTGTCACAATCATCATAGAACATACTCCATTTAACATCATAAGAGGCTTTAAAAATCATGAACTTCGAGCTTTTGAAAACAAGGCGGTTATGGAAACATTTATGGAATCATAACATAGGAATCATGTCTTTGAAAGAAATGGATGAGCCTTAACATACCTGTTCCGCCTCTTACTAGCTACGCTTATTTGTCCAAGCTCGCAAGTCTACATTTAAGAGGATTTACACTAACGTTAGCCTCTTCATCGCGCACTTGTTCCAAGTTTCAAATCAAACTATTTTATATTCTGCCGAAAATCGGGCAGCATCTCCCTTATTTATATGCCTAGCCCGAATTCTCAATTCAACAACCAACAACAACCACAACAATACCAACATTAACCATAATATTTCCAACACCAAAATACTTCATAAACATCCCATATGGTCTCCAAATTTCAAATATATATATATATATATATATATATAGATAAATTATTACATTCTTATAATATACCCTTCATCCTGAACCCGGGCCTAAAAATTATTTAGCGCGTTCGCTCCTCGTGGTGGCGCGTTCGCGCTGTGTTGGCCTTTGGCCTTCTGCGCATTCGCGCCACTCCCTGGCGCGTTCGCGCAGACCATTTTCTGGTCTGCCAGCCCGAATTGTAACATCAATATCTCCTTACCTCGATGTCCTATCGAGAAGCGGTTTGTTGTGTTGGAAACTAGACTTCCCGAACTCCACTTTAGACTTTTGTTTCACTTCCAAACTATAATATACTAAAACATATTATTTCTTCCAATTAGACCAAAATTTTCGTACCAAACCTTGCCCAATTTTCCTTCAAGCCTCGGAAGCTTAATCTCCTTAGTTCACTGGTTTTCCAATCCTCCTATAACCTGTTACGTGAACTCGGACTCTTATAATCGTAACACGAGCACCTATGATCTTGCATCTTCTCGACAATAACTCGATGTCTGCAATTGAATAGCTAATACCTAACGAATCCCAACGTACCGAAACTACGGGGTGTAACATCCTTCCCCCCTTAGAAACATTCGTCCTCTAATGTTGTAGTATTGTCAACCCACAACACCGTCTTTGATTCCTTAGAACCGTTATTCTTCCCTTAGGGTCCGATTACCGTTTGCCTAGACCATAACTTGGTTCAGTCTCTTCTCATCTTCCCTTAACTCTTGTATTGCCTTCAATCAGCTTCTTTCACTTTTTTGTCTTTATGTACATAGTTGGAAATTAACTAGCATCTCGCTCTCGTTCTATCTCCATTATTGTAGCCTTGACTTGCCGTGTCGTAACTACTCATCATCTTATAAGTATTCTCTTTTTCTCGCTCCTTATTTCCCTGTTAGTGGGCAATTACCTTTCTCATATATGGATCCTCTTTGCGTTTACTCCTTCGGTGCCATCTCAGGCTACTATTTTTTTATATCTATTAGTCTTGGATATACACTATACTGACTCTTTGTAGTTCATTGGTCAACTTCATTAGTCCTTACATCCTTGTCACCATCTCTCTTACCCTTGCATTCCGAGTGTTTATCCAACATGACCTTGTCGCTAGTGGGCATAATGGTTGTGTTTCTTAAACTATTCCTCCCAGTTCCTTTCCAAGACAACTTCCATCGATCCAAAGTACATATATACATAATGGTTCTTCACCCTTTACTATCCTTCGCAGTACCATTATACTTATGGCAAACTTATAATCCGAGTTCAAGCTAAATCCCTGGGGCTCCTGCCACAACTTTTTCGTGCTTCTCGCTCCCAAATCTCGCGATACAAACCCAGAAGCATAGGATTACGGTAGTTCTTACTCCACTACGATTCTCTTATATATATATATATATATATATATATATATATATATATATATATATATATATATATATATATATAGCTTCGATTTCTTTGTACCGACGATCACTTCATCTGTCGTTATTCCTTATTGGCTTTCTGATATGACCTTTTTGCAATTGTAGTTGGGCATAGCTTCACGTTGACGGTTCATATAATTCCATAGCATATACTCTCATGTGCAGTATAATTAGCGATCTTGCATCTTCTCGACAATAACTCGATGTCTGCAATTGAATAGCTAATACCTAACGAATCCTAACATACCGAAGCTACGGGGTGTAACAATCTACTACCCACACATATGTATCTACGAGCCTCTAACTGGAGTACTGAACATAAGGACGGGAGAGGACCCCGTCGTTCCCGAATATGTATACACAAAAGAATATATGTCAAAACTACACCTCCAGAGTAGGGAAGTGCTCCTGGGCAAGTTGATCTGGCTCTTAAATTCGGGGTCGTCTCCCTGTCTACCTGTGGGCATGCACACAGCGTCCAAAAAGAAGAGGACGTCAGTACGAACAATATACTGAGTATGTAAGGCGTACATAGCAACATAATGAGGGAATATAGAAAGTATACGAAGAAAAGATGAGTGTAACGGCTTGCCTCTCAAGGCGGAATCATGCATGATCACTTTCTACCTTTATAACATATCACACATATATATATAAGTTCTCTGAATCAATAACATCATTAGCCCGCGTCCGGGCCTCGCGCGTCTGGAGTAATCATGTCACGCCGCCCATTAGTGGTGTCATGTCCAGCCAAGTAAGCCCGGTGTTATCATTAGCCGCCCGCCTTAGTGGTGTCCTGCCCGGCCATCTAGACACGGTGTAATCATAAGCCGCCCGCCTTAGCGGTGTCATGCCCGGCCATCTAGGCGCAGTGTAATCATACATATATTCTTATCATAAAGTATGCATAAGTGCTCAAGTAAGCACTGTAATTCTGTCGGAGTGACGTAAGGTCGGTAACCTCCGATTACATTATGGAACATTATGATCGTCATATCTCACCTTGAAGGAACTAGCATTATAAGGCAAGGATATCCATGATGAATAGCATCAAGGAATCATGTAAAGATCATTAGCATCATATCATTTTCAAGGAACATATCTCATCTCCATCTCGTAGGAGTCTTTTAATACTCTTTAGCTTTCATCTTTTGGAATGTAAGAAGGTCATGGAAATATAGAAAGAAGTCATGCCTTAAAGGAAGGGGGCTAGCCTTACATATATTTATATCTTTTTAACGCTATTGTCTACTTGCTTGCCTTTCGAGCTCGCGATGCCACCTTCATGAGAATTTGTACGAGGATTAGACTACTGGAAACATACTTAAGTGTAGGCTAAATCAATTAAGAGTCAATGAAAATTTGGTGACATTTCCTTTGTTTCAACAACTTCCTCCATAAAATAAGACAACCCTCAAACATCAATAAGAGCACTCATAACAACATAGCCAATAAATTCTTTAAGTTAAACATTGTTTACTTCTTAAAGCCACCTTCAAAATCACCCATAACTATATCTATAATACAACTTCATATTCATTCTCATATAATACTCCTTTAACATCATTTGTATTATTCACCACAAGATTGTACTCACAACACGTCAAGAGCTATTATTCAAGTTAAGTCATTATTCAAGAATATCATTATTTCCCTAATTGCACTCCATATCTTCCTCCCTTCCATAATCTAAGTCTTTTAACCTCTCAATATTCTTAATAACACGAATTGAACATAATACTCACCTTTGATGATGTAAGAATGGACTTTGGATGAGAGTACTTCACTTGAAGAAAACCTCACTTCAATACAAAAGGACTTCTTGATCTCTACAAACCCTAGTGAGCATCCATATGCTTGATTTTTACTAATTCTAAGTATTTACTCTTTGATTTCCCTTGGATATATGATAATATGATGAGAGAAGTATTCTAGAACCTTCAAGACTTGGAGAGAGTATGAAATCTGAAAATTTGGGGCGTGACTCGTCAATTTATAGCTGGAACTGGAAAGTTCCAGAAAAGCGGTTCGACGAGCGGGTCGACGACCCATCGACCTGTCGACGGTCCGTGAACTTACACCTGAGAATCTCTGATTGTAGAAACATACTAATGGTCGGGTCGACGGTCCAGCAACTTGGCCCGTCGACTGGCGCCTGCAGGTCTCAGTCTGCAGAAACATATTGACTGTGCACAGTGATGGTCCGTCGATATGTCGACGGCCCATCAGTACTGATTGGTGTCTGAAGATTTTCCTGAATCCGTTCAGATTACGTCGATTCGATTTGTTCAACTTCTAACCCCGTAAATCACAAGGAAAACTTGTTGGTACACTGTGTTCGATCTTCTCTACCTTCAAATGTCTTTGGAATCTTAATTAGAATCATCAATTATCCCTTCTTACTGGTAGAGACATCATATACACCTTAACTTATGTTAGCCTGTTCACCGCACAACGACATGAAATTTTTCGAGGTGTAACAAGTGGGCCCACACATATAAACAGTTGACCACCAAGACATCTAGGATCTTCTCACTTCTTTCACACTCTAGAATCGTGCAGTTAGAGCTATGCTTTCAGGAATTCCTTTAACTCGTGCGTATTATGTATTTCAGATAATTCCTGCGAAAACGAAGTACACTAAAAGGACCACACCTACCATTTAGAGGGCTACCGCTAACGTTACTCCTGTAGTGGAGCCTTAGACTCAGAGAGTTGCATTAGATACCTAAATCCCAGCTACAGAGAGGCCTGTGGAGGTTCGTACCATCACTACTCTACAGCCCAATGCTACTGACATGGATGTTAGGGGAGCCATTCAGCTACTCACCCAGATTATTTCTAATCAAGCCCAACACCAGAAAAGGGCTCTTACCGCTAGTGCTAGTAGTGGATCGGACAGTTCAAGGACCAAGGAATTCTTGAACGTAAATCCTCCAGTGTTCACAGGGTCTAAAAATGAGGAAGATCATAGAACTTCATTGATGGACTTTAGAAAGTGTTTCGGGTTATGCATGCTACTGAGATAGAGGCAGTAGAGTTGGGAGCTTATCAATTGCAGGATGTTGCCCTTATTTGGTATGAGAGTGGGAGCAGTCATGCGGGGAAGATGCGTCTCCAGAAACGTGGGATGAGTTTTTAGATGCTTTCATTGACCACTTCTAGCAAATTAAGGTTAGAGAGGTGAAGGCTTACGAGTTTGAGAGACTCAGGAAGAATGGTATGAGTGTGAATGAATATTATCTCAAGTTTCTTTCCTTGGCTAGGTATGCTCAGTATATGTTACCTAATATGAGGATCATAGTTAGTCATTTTGTGTTGGGGCTTATACCAGATTTGCATGGTGATGCTAATATTACTGTTCAAAATGACAAGATGACCGTCACCAAGATGGTTGCACTTGTGCAAGGTAATGAGGAAAGACTAAAGGAAGAGGAAGCTTTTCACAAAGAGAAGGACAGGGAATTCAATAAAAGAGCTAAATCTGCAGGTAACTTCAGTCATGGGGGAGGTTGAGCCAGGAAATTCTTCAAAAAAACAGATCAGTAGGACCTGCTCCATCTACAGCTAGTGCCCTAGCCCCAAAGTTCAGGATTGATCAGAAGAGATAGAATTCCAGGTCGTCTTACTCATATTCTCAGGCTAGTGTGGGTCAGAAGACTTATGACATTCCGATTTGCAGCAAGTGTGGTAAGAGACACCCAGGGTATGTCGCATGGATATAGATGTTTGCTATGGGTGTGGCTAGTAGGGCTATTTTCAGAGAGATTGTCCATCAGTAAGACAGGGTATCGGAGGTAATGTGGCTCAGTCCACAAATTCAGCGGCACCTTGAAATTCTCAAGCCCAGTCAGGGCATGGTGCGTCTAAGTCTAGAAATGCAGGCAGAGGTCAAAACCGCTTATATGCTTTAGTAGGTCATCAGGATACATAGGCATGTACAGATGTTGTCACAGGTACACCAATAGTTTTCACTTGTGACGTCTATGCCCTTATTGACCTAGGATCCACCTTATAATAAGTGACCCCATTTGTTGCTAAGAAATTTGGGATTGAACCAGAAAAGTTGCATGAACCCTTTGAGGTGTCCACCCTAGTTAGGGAATTAGTTATAACTAGACGTATTTATAGGGGTTGCCCAGTTTTAGTCTATCACTGCAGAACCATAGCCGACTTAGCAGAGTTGGAGATTGGTTATCTTCATGTTATGCCACAGTGAGTTGTAGAATCAAAATAGTGAGATTTGAGTTTCCTAACAAACCAGTTATAGAGTGTAAGGGAAATTCAGTAGTACCCAAGGGTAGGTTTATTTCCTATCTAACAACAAGAAAGATGATTTCCACAGGGTATATTTATCACTTAGTCTGAGTCAGGGTTACAGATCCCTAGACTCCAGCCCTTCAGTCCACACCAATCGTTAATGAGTTTCCAGAGTTCTTCCCAGAAGATCTTCCCAGAGATCTTCCTGACAGAGAGATTGACTTTAGAAATGATCTACTTCCTGACACTCAACCAATATCTATTCCACCATACAGAATTGTTCCAGCAGAGTTAAAAGAGTTAAAAGCCCAGTTGAAAGATCTCCTTGACAATGGATTTATTAGGCCAAGTGTTTCACGTTGGGGTTCGCCAATCTTGTTTGTCTAAATGAAATATGGTTCCTTATGCATGTGCATTGATTATCATCAGTTGAACAAGGTCGCTATTAAGAACAAATACCCTCTTCCAGGATAGATGATTTATTTGACCAACTTGAAGGTGCCCACTGCTATTCCAAAATTGACCTCAGATCAAGATACCATAAGTTAGAGGTTAAGCAAGTTGATATTCCGAAGATCGCTTTCAAAACCCGTTATGGTCATTTCGAATTTCTTGTCATGTCATTTGGATTGACCAACGCACCAGCTGCTTTTATGGATCTTACGAATAGGGTCTTCAAACCTTACCTCGATTTATTCGTTCACTGATGATATTTTGGTGTATTCCTGTAGTGAGACTGAACACGCAGAACATATCAGAATAGTGTTGCAGACACTTCAGGATCGTGAGCTTTATGTTAAATTCTCAAAGTGTGAATTTTGTCTCAAGTCATTAGCGTTACTCCAGCACGTGATTTCAGTTGAAGTCATGAAAGTTGATTCTCAGAAAACCGATACCGTAAACAATTGGCCTAGACCCACCTCAATTTTCGACATAAGAAGTTTCTTGGGTCTGGCAGGCTATTATAGACGTTCTGTAGAGGGATTTTCCTTTATTTCAGCTCCGTTGACTAAGTTGACTCGTAAAAATGTTAAGTTTCAGTGGTCAAATACATGCGAGCAAAGCTTTGAAGAGTTGAAAAAAAAGTTGATTTCTGCTCCAGTTTTGATGCCACCAAAGGGAACCGAAGGGTTCACTGTATATTGTGATGCTTCAGAATTGGTCTCGGATCTTTCTTAATGCAGCATGGTAAGGTTGTAGCTTATGCATCTCATCATCTTAAGACTTATGAATCCGACTCATTATCTAGAATTAGCAGTCGTGGTTTTTGCACTTAAGATATGGCGTCATTATTAGTATGGAGTGCATGTTGATATTTTCACTGATCATAAAAGCCTGCAGTATATTTACAATCAAAGAGAGTTGAATCTTAGGCAGAGAAGACGGCTCGAATGGCTTAAGGATTATGATATGGATATCCTCTACCACCCAGGAAAAGCGAATGTAGTAGCCGATGCCCTTAGTCGGAATTCCATGGGAAGTCCATCTCACGTTGAGGCAGATAAGAGCGTTATGATAAAAGAATTTCATCGCTTAGCTAATCTAGGAGTTTGACTCCTACACTCCGAAGATCGTGGTGTTATTGTTCAAAACAGAGCTAATTCCTCCTTAGTGCTAGAAGTAAAGAGAAGCAGTTTAGTGATCCCTACTTGTTATAGCTGGAAGAGGGGATTCACAAGCATAAGACAACAACTTTTGAACGAAGGGGAGATGATGGTACCTTGAGGTACCGAGGCAGATTATGTGTTCCAGATGTAGATGGGCTCAGAGAGTGAATTATGTCAGAAGCTCACAACTCCAGGTTTTCCATTCACCCAGGTGCCACTAAGATGTATCATGATCTTAAAGAGATTTATTGGTGGAATGATATGAGAAAGAAGGTAGCAGATTTTGTGGCTAAGTGTCCAATTGTCAGCAAGTGCAAGCCGAACACCAGAGGCCTGGTGGGTTGGCTTAGAATATTATATTCCTGTTTGGAAATGGGGGATGATAAATATGGACTTCATAACAGGTCTACCTCATTCATCCCGTAGACATGACTCAATTTGGGTAATTGTGGACCGACTTACTAATTCAGCGCACTTCTTGCTAGTTAAGACCACCGATTCAGCAGAAGATTATGCCAAGTTGTATATTTGCGAGATTGTTAGATTACATGGGACCCCAGTGTCTATTATTTCATATCGTGGTACTCAGTTCACAACGAACTTCTAGAAATCATTTCAAAAGGGATTGGGTACCAAGGCGAACCTCAGCACAACTTTCCACCCTCAGACAGACAGCTAGGCAGAGTGTACCATTCAGACTCTTGAGGACATTTTAAGAGCATGCGTCCTAGATATTAAAGGTAATTGGTATGATCACTTGCCTCTCATTGAGTTTGCTTATAATAACAGTTATCATGCTAGTATCAAGATGTCACCGTTTGAATCTTTGTATGAGCAAAGGTGTAGATCACCTATTAGTTGGTTTAAAGTTGGTGAAGCAGAGTTGTTGGGACCAGATTTGGTCTATCAGGCTATGAAGAAAGTCAAGTTAATTCAGGAGCGTTTGAGAACGGTTCAGACCCGCCAGAAGTCTTATACAGATGTGAGGCAAAGAGACATAGAGTTTCAAGTTGATGATTGGGTATTCCTTAAAGTCTCACCCATAAACGGTGTTATGAGATTTGGGAGGAAAGGGGAGCTTAGCCCAGATATATTGGACCTTATAGAATCCTGCAAAGGGTTGGTCAAGTAGCTGATAACCTTGAATTGCCATAAAAGTTGGCTACTGTTCATCCAGTATTCCATGTGTCTATGCTGAGGAAATGTGTGAGAGACTTGTCATTTGTTGTTCCTGCTGATACTATAATGGTTAAGGAGGGCCTAACCTATGAAAAGATCCCTGTAGCAATCCTTGATTGTCAGGTTTGCAAGTTGAGGACTAAGGAAGTTGCCTCAGTTAAAATTTTGTGAAGGATTCAGAAAGTTGAAGAGGCTACATGGAAAGCCGAAGAAGACATGAAATCCAGATATCCCGATTTATTTGAAGAGCAAGCAGAGAACGCTCAAGGTAACCCTTCAATAATCCATGCCATGTCTTATGTTTCATACTCATGTCATGTATCCAGTGCCCATGTTCCTTGTCTTAGTATTCATGTTTCCATGTAATTATGTCATGTTAATTCAATCTCCATGTTTCATGTCATGTTTCCTTCACGTTCATGTACTCGAGTAATGTCCAGTCCTAATCTTAACCATGACCTATCATTCGAGGATGAATGATCCCAAAGGGGAGATATTGTAACACCTCGTACCTTTAAACTAAGCCGCGTCTATGACTCAGGGATCCCGGAAGCTAAAAGGGGGAGTTTAAGTAGAAAAACAAGACTCAGTTCTACAGGTGGCATTTAACGGCCAGAGGGACGGACCGTCGATTGATCGACGGCCCGTCAAATGCACCTTCCCTAGGAATCTCATTTTGCAAACTCTCTGGACTTTCTCAGACAACTAACAGTAAGGTCGAATCGATGGACCGTTGACACTTCGACCGACCGTCAATGATGCACCGTCAAAAATAAGACTCGGACCGTCAAGTGCAACATCAATCCTCCCCGAAAGCAATCAGTATAAATACGAAACTTCATTTTAGAAAATCAGTTTTCACAACTCCCAAGCCCTAACACGAAGGTTCTCTTCTCCCATCAATCCAAAACATCAAGGTAAGTCATTTCAAGCCCCTCCAAATCAATTCTAACATGTATTCATGTAATCTAACAAGGGTTCATCATTCCTAGCCTAGGTTTTATAGGAAAACCCATCTCAAGGTTCAAATTTTAAGCTTTTGGAATTCTATTACAGTTTTGGAGCATTTACAAGTATGTAGGGCTTCTATCTACGTGAGGAGCATCATTGTTCTTCCCTACGCCATGTTCTTCCATGATTATACGAAAGCTCATCAAAGACTAGGGTTCTAGATATGTTCAAGATAACCCTAAGTGCATGTACCATGATATACCATGTTTGTATTAATAATTCGTTATTGTATTCTTGATATTCTATTAGGTTATTGAGAATCTGTCCATAATCCATGAAAACCCATACTTTGCGTTCCATGGGTTCTTAAATGCAAGATATGAACTTTTATGTATATTTGCATGAAATACTACGTGCATCCACGTTTTCATACAATGGAGCCTCGAAAAGCACTGTTGAGAGGAAGATGCCACGAATCATGTTTACAAGTCATGTTTATGAATCAAGTTTCCAAGTCATGATTACAAGCCATGTTATACAAACCATTGGCCTAGATGCCAACTATATCTCTGTTCATATTTTTGGGAGTAGCATAGGTTTACCGAGAAGGCTCAGATAGCCTGAAACTACGTATGCCAACGTAGGAAGCGTCGCTCCACCCAGATTAGGACAATACCTTCAAACAGTTGAATTGGATCCATTTTCATATCATGCTTATGTCTCATACCCTGGAAAGGTGTGGGGCTGCTCTGTTGGTCGGGCCAGGTACCAAACTCCACGTACCCACGTGGTGATTCTATGCTGTCGGTTATACTACTTCTGTCCCACCAGATACATACATACGTTTTACTCACATTATACATTTATTCATGTCAGATGATGCTCATGTTCATGTTCAGCTTACAGTTTCAGTTTCAATTTGAGTTCTATTATTTCATGTGCCATGTCTATTTCATTCAGTAGCTTTACATACCAGTACAATTCAAGTGTACTGACCCCCTTTTTATTTGCTTGGGGGCCTGCATTTCACGATGCAGATTTACTGGATGACGGATGAGTACATTAGGACTCAGCACGTATCAGCTTTTGGTGAGCCCCATTCTATTCGGGGTTTTAGCTTTACTTATGTTATTTCGGTCATGTAGTCAAGGTATGCCGGGGGCCTTGTCCCGGTAAACAGTTTAGTAGTCAGATTCATGTCAGAGGTTTCATAGACTAGTCAGTTATGTTATGTCAGGTATTCAAAGTCATTGTCACGACCCAAACCGATGAGCAGCGACGAGCACCAGACCACTACAGATCGAGCACCCCTAAACTCACTCCCACTCTATACTAAACAACTTGGTGGCCCACTTTGACTGATATTCCACTGGTACCGTTCGCAGTAGCATTTATACAATAGATCTTACCTCAGAATTCCACGAAACATGCCTATGGATATGCATATGTAAGCAAACTAGCAGAGGATGACAATGCAGACCAACTTGGTCACCGTATATACTATTCACAAAATTAAGGGACAACTGAAAGCACATGACGACCCCCACTATATATACACTGTCTACAGACCTCTATGGAATATAGACTACAAAAAGGACAGGACAAGGCCCTGCCATACCCATATATCTGCATACCAGAAATAGTATACCAAAAGGCTGCAACTCCGGATCGAGTGGAGCGCACAAACTGCAGCTGGGAGGAGATCCTACTGTCTGGCTCGTCCGGGTGACTACCTGAACCTGCGGGCATGAATGCAGCGTCCACAAGAAAGGACGTCACTACGAATAATGTCCCGAGTATGTAAGGTATGAATAATAATATAATATGACATATGGAGCATAACATGAGGTAACGAAATAACCTATACATATGATTGCCTCTTAAGGAAGATACCATGCATGCTTAACTTTAAAGAAAACATTTCTCATATACATATATGTAGCATAATCATTAGCCCGCGTCCGGGCCTCTCGCGTCTGAGGTAACCATCTCACGCCGCCCACTAGTGGTGCTGCCCGTGCGATATAGACACGGTGTATAAGCCGCCCGCCTTAGCGGTGCTGCCCGACCATCTAGGCACGGTGTAATCATCATCATATACTGAACATGAAGCATGCATAGGAGCTCAAGTAAAAACTGTAACTCTATCGGAGTGACGTAAGGTCGGTAACCTCCGATTGTATTATGGAACAACATGATCGTCATGTCTCACCCTGAAGGAACTAGCATTATGAGGTGAGACTATCAATAATGAATAACATCAAGGGAAAACATAGAATAAGATCATAAATCTCATAAAGCGTCAATTCATAAACTTGGAATCTTTAGAAATTGAGTCATCAACATCATTATTATCATAAAACACATCTCATATCTATCTCATACAGAACTCTTAATAATCTTGAGCTTTCAACTCTTGGGACGTAAGAAGGTCATGGAAATATAAGGAAGACAATAATATAAGAATCATGCCTTTGAAGGAAAGGGGACTAGCGTTAACATACCTTTTTGGTCACCTTAACTTTAACTACTCAATGCTTATCCTCCCAGGCTCATAAATTTATATTCAAGAAAATTTATACTATTGTTAGACTCACCTTTATACGCTTGTCTTAATCCTTCAAATAAATCTTTCTAGAATCTACCGAAATTTCAGCAGCATCTCCTATGTTTATATGCCTAGCGCAAAATCATAATTCAGCAACCAACAACAACAACATCAATACCAACATTAACAATATCACTTTCAACACCAACATGTGCCATAAAACAGCCCACACGCTGTTTTCCAACTTCCATAACTAACCAACTTACTATACAATTATTTAACGACTTTATCTTCGTAAATAAGCCTTAACTAATACCAAAAGAGAAAGATCCATACCCTTTTCTTGTCCAAATGATAATATCTTCAAGATTCCACCTTGAATCCAAGCCAAATCCAATGCAAAATAATACCGTGATCACAACTACGCACTATCCGAGCCTTGATTAAGCAAAATCACTTCAAACCCTCAACCTTTTTATGACATAATTGCCCTTTGTGTTGCTGCTCTCAATCTGATTTTTTTTTTTTGGTGAAAAAAATGGGGTTTATCCCCTTTTATAAGGTCCAAATTATGGTCGGGTCACTATAGCAATTTACTGTAGCAGGTCGGTACTATAGCAGTTACTGTAGCATGCGTTTTTACTTTGTCAGCCGAACTTGTAACGTCCATAATTCTTTACTCCAATGTCCTATCGATGAGAGGTTTGTTGCGTTAGAAACTAGACTCGACGAACTTCATTTTAGGCTTTTAAAACACCTTAAAACACTTTATATGCTAAGAGATATTCTTCCCTCAAGTTGGATCGAAATTTTCACACGAAACTTTAACCATCCTTTCTCCAAAGTTATACTACTCCATTTCTTCCACTCATTTCCTTATAAAACCTTCCACTATAACTTATATACATCATTCACTCATTAAATATACTTAATAATGCTTGCTTATATTCCAAAGTGGTTTTACTTAACCACAACTCAACATACTTATGTTTCAAATTTGATAAGTGTTTCTTCGAAGATACGGGGTGTAACAGTCTTCTAGCCATTTTGGCTCATTATTATTATGTTCATTCAGACTATTCTGCATTATGATATTATGGTATTTTCAGACTTATGATTTATGATCCCACGCTTTACTTAACGTTTGCATGTTCGTAGTTATTTCGCATCTGTTCATGCCCATGTTTAGTCAGCAAGCCATGTGGTTTGCTCGGTCACATCCACTCAGGCATCGAGTGTCGTATTATGCCTAGTCCATGGTTCGGGGCATGACAAGAACCTTCACATGAGATAGTCAAACCTTTCAATTTTCAAGTTACACATCCCTTATGGGTTAATTCCGATTCAAACACCAAAGCTTTATATCTAACTTTTCAATCATCCTTTAAAGGGAAAAACAATCAAGAATACACACACACACACACACACACACACACACATATATATATATATATATATATATATATATATATATATATATATATATATATATAGTACAAATAAGGTTTAATGTGGATTTGTCCCTCACGCACACAAACTACAACCAAAGAGTTCATAAAACCATTTAGAAGAGTATGTCCAAAAAGGGGCATGCCTCAAATCCCGCTAAAAGCTAGCCAAAAAGGAATTCCCAAGGTTCAACAATCAATCTACAATGGATTTAGATGAGAAAGATTAAAGCTTTATTCATACGTTTTGAAAACTAGGGCTCTTCTAAGCCTATAAACGTGTTCTTGAACCTTATGTGAATCATTAGTGGATTCCAATCGTGTAGTATAATATATACTAGCCTAAAATTCATTAATTAAATCAGAGAAACTGAAGTTCATACCTTTTAGACGAAGTTCTACACGCCCATTCTTCTCCTCTCTTGAGTTTTTAAGAATCTAGGATTTGGAGAGATGAGCTAAAGTTAATTTGATATTAGATTGATGAAACAATGATGATAATTGATCAAGAACTTACCTTATATGTTTTGGGGAAACCCTAGGGTTGTTTCCTCTCAAAAAGTCGGCCAAAACGAAATGGGAATGAATATAACGAAGTGGAAAACTTATAAAATTTGGAACCAGAAAAATAACGGGCCGCGGCACCCTTACGTCATGGACCCATCGCGGATTAGACCACCTGGGGCACCCCTACCATGCAATGGTGCCGAATAAGGCAATATTTTGGTCAGAACCATGTTTTGATCGCGACACTCTTGCGACGAGACTGCCGACCTTTTCTCAGTAAAATAGTCATACCCTTTTGTACATAGCTTCTCTGGAGCTGGGAGACCTACCGTTGGAAAGGTATTTCAAAGACCTACAACTATCATGTTTTTAGTTTTCTCAAATTCCTAACACAAATACCGTAAAACTGTACATAAGTGCAAACTATCTCAGATTTGGATGCATTTAGAAGCCCTTAAGAACTCCACCTTTTGGTTTGACTTCAAAACGACAGTTTATCACTTGAATTCATCCCTAATGAATTCATATAGCTAAGATATATGATGTTAGGTGTATTTATACACTTTTCCGCCATCTTTTACCCATACTTATACTGTCTTTTAGAGCTAAATGCATTAAATACACCTAACATCTATTAACTATGTGATATGGGACTAATTTGTGCTTTATTGTGGAATCTAGGTGGTTTAAGTTGAAAAATGCTACAGTGTGAAGATGAAGAGATTTTGAGCAAAATTGAAGAAGAGGAAAAAGAAAAGAAGGTCACATTGAAGTCTTTTGGGTATAATAAGGACCAATGAAGGGTAATCTGAGCAATTCTGGCTGATTCTGAGGCAGTGCGGGTTGGACGAGTGAGCGGAAGGAGGTTGCAACACTTGAAGGCAAAATACGACCACTGAAGGGTCTCATGCATTGGTTGTGCGTCGCACACCCAACGCATAAAATACCCCTTTCTAATTCTCAGACCTGTTATGCATTGGTTGTGCAGAGCACAGCGGATGCACAGACATAGTCATGCGATGGCCATGTGACGTATGACCAAAGCACAAGAGGCGTCAGTTCTCCTAAGTTGATCAGGATTGGGCCCACTTATCTCATATTTTCCCAAGCTTATAAATAGCCGTTTTTACATTAGAATAGAGAACTTTTGACCTAAAGAGAGTATGAGCCGCCGTGGAGGCCGGAGATTATTGGATTTTATCTTTTCTTCTCCTTATTACTAGTTTGTATATTTTCTTTGAATGATTTGTTGCTTTTCCTCCATGTCTACGTGGAGCTAAACTTCTCGTTCTAGGGTTGTGGTAAACCATGATTATTGATGTTTGGTGATTATTTCTTATCTTAATATGAGTTGTTAAGTTTGATTGTTTCTTTAATTCTGTTCATAATTGCTTGATTGTTTGGCCAACAGTTAGGTGTCACACCCCTTTTTTTGGGCCCCCGCGCTATAAATGCGCAAGTTTTATATTATTAAAGGGTTTTTCCATTTGAAGTGACGGTTTTGAAAAGGGATTATTTTATTTACAGAGTCGCCACTTGGAATTGAATTTTGGTGTTCCAAGCCACCTTATGAATCCCTAATCAAAAGGAAATGACTCTTTTATTATGGTCCGCGAAAACAGAAGATCGGGTAAGGAATTCTGTTGACCGGGGAGAAGGTGTTAGGCATTCCCGAGTCCCGTGGTTCTAGCACGGTCGCTTTATCGACTTATATTTAGCTTAAATTAATCTTTGAATATATTATGTATTTGAGCCTTGATTTGCTCGTACTTTTATTGTTGAACTTTTATTAGTCTTAACCCGGATGCGTAATCGCATTCCGGATCTTTTAAGCGTCTCAAAATAAGATGCGTAACCGCATTCTTAATCGAAACAAGATTAATTATTAAAACGACATTGGCCAAGGTGCGTAACCGCATCCATGAGTTGTTTAAAACGTCTCGAAATAAGATGCGTAACCGCATTCTTAATCGAAACAAATATCTTGAAACGTGCCTAAAGCTCATCTAGCGTTAAAGGCAATTATTTGTCTCTAAAACCCGAGACTTATAAATTATTCGGTTATTATTAATTTTCACTCTTTTGATAACGGGTTTTGAATAAATTCGCAACCCATCTCGCTCGCTTACAATTGGTTTTTCCGCTCTTTTCTTTTACTCTTGACAGCGGGGTTTCAGTTGTTATTTTCGCTCTTTTGACAACGGGCTTTAATACGTGTTCGCAACTCATCTCGCTCCCTTACAATTATTTTTTTTCAACTCTTTTCTTTCAACTTTGCGACGGGATTTAAAATAAATTCGTATCCCATCTTGCTTGGGCTCTCAATTAATTAGTTATTTGGGAATTAAATTAATGTCTAGGCCCAATTAGTTACACGGCCCAAATATTCTAGCCTGAATCAATGAAGCAATAAGAGAATATATTCAAAACCATTAGAAACTAAATAGCCTCACACTAGTTTAGACATGCACATAAACCTTATTAATGCCCATCATTTGTCCTAATTTTCTAATCAAATAGAATGTTTGGTTCTTAACTCATTCAAAAAATCTATCAACAGTGATGATAAAAGAACTTTCAACAAAATGTGGATCAAAACAAAAGAAAAGTTACTTAAGCTTCCTCTTTAACTAATTCTACTAAATATTTCAACGATAATCCTATAGTTGACCCAAAATAATTAAGCATGGATTTGTGAAATGGCTATTATAATTATACCTCAAAGGATTAATTTATTTTCATCATAAGATCAAACTCCTACTTCGTATCCTTTTGTAACAGTAAATCACAACCAAATATAGCCATTAAATTTACCAAACACACATGGAATAACACATCATTTTCAGTGCATATGAACATGAATCCCATAGAGCACATCAAACACAACGAAAAAACAACCAGAAGCTCATTTAAAGGACACCTGCGAAGTTGTTTGCAAAGAAATAGAAACGGACCTTAATGAAGCGAAGCAAAATCGTAACTTCAATTTAGTATAGGAAATCTCATACTAGTACAGAGCCGCAAAGGCCAAAACTTGAATCAAAATCGAGACTAAGATCGGAGACCACGAACAGAAAATTCATCGGCTTTTCCTTCAACCTCAATTATTTTCTTTTTTAGTCTTTTACTGGTTTTTCTGATAGAAGTAGATGGTCACAAAATGGTTTTGTTGGTTAAAGATGAGAGCTTTGTATTAAAGGTGAAAGCTTGGTGGTCATTAATAGTGTTTGGAGTGGAGCTGTAACGGAGGTGGCGGCTAATGTGTTGAAAAATCAGGTAGTGATGACTGCTAGCCCCCTTTCTAGGGTCTATAATGAGATCTTTATATGGTGTGTAGGTTAGGGTTTTGAGTGTGTTGTTTATTTTTCTTTTCCCAAAATACCTACATGAATAAAAATATTTTGAAAGTTGAAGGGAATATTCCCTTCCAAAAATGAATTATGCTTTTTTGTGTGGATAATGTGAAATTTTGCCAAGTGGCGGACCATCATTGGTTCCATTTTTATTTTTCTTTTCCATTAAAAGGATATATAAAATACCAAAATAAATATATTAATCAACTATTTTTAAACCAAAACTAAGAAAAAATTAAATAAATAAAATAACGAAATATCCAAAAGATAGAATTAACTTAGAAAAACTAGACTAAAAGAAACCTATTCTTTTTTATAATTTTTCTTTCTCTTAAACACAAAACTTATGCCTTGGAAATAGCGAATATTTTTTTTTCCTTTTTTTTTTTTCATTTTCACAAACAAACCTACTAAAAATGAAATAATAGTTAAAATCCAAGATTAGACTAAAAGAAAAATTAATCAATAAGACAATGAAAACATCCCGGAAGGGTCAAAAATTACGTGTCTACAGCATGTCCCTCTTTGGTTGGGGACACGAAGCGTTCTCAGACAAAGACGTAGACAACGAGACAAATTTGGACCCGACCTTTATTTGAAGGAAGAGAAAGAAATGAAGCAAAATGTGACCGAGCCCTGGCCTTGGGCATCCTACATATCCCGGGTTATAAGGGAATCAGGTCTCGTGTAGTACAAGAGGTAAGATGGGTGAAACATATTGAGGTGAATAGTTGAGCGAGATCCTGTCGAGGCTCCGGTCCGCAGCTCCTATTATTACATCAAAATGAAAAATAAAAGTTACAAAGAAAATACAAGTACAAGACCCTATCTATGCAGCTTCTCTTGAATCTTGACTTGAATCTTCATGCTTGTTTCTAAACTTTAAAATTCAAAGTCATCCCTATTTTCCAGGCGGGGCTCCTGCTACTTCTGACTGAACTTGAAACCTACTCAAAGTACACTCCATTCTTCAGGCGGGCTCCTAAGCTTGAAATTGAAAAGCAGTTGAATGTTGACCCTATTATTCAGGTGGGCTCCTGTTACTTCTAACTGAAAGTACACCCTATTCTTCAGGCGGGCTCCTGAACTTGAAATTGAAAATTATCCCTATTCTCCAGGCGGGTTCCTGATGTCTGGGCAGATCCAGCAACTTTCTCCCATTCTTCAGGTGGGTCCTGCAAATTACCAACAACAACGAACACGAACAAAATTTTCTGTCCCAGTTCGTACCAGGAAATTTTTGGTGAGTGTTAGCAAAATTATAAACTATAAAATAATTTAATTATGGAAGTAAAATCAAATGTACTAACTAGGAAGTGCGTCCTCTAGCTACACCCCTTTGCCAGGAGCGTCCTGATAAACTAAATCTCATTTTCCAAGAGGGTCCTGATAAGCTAAATCCCATTTTCCAGGAAGGTCCTGATGACTAAATCCCATTTTCCAAGAGGGTCCTGACAACTAAATCCCATTTTCCAGGAGGGTCCTGATAAACTAAATCCCATTTTCCAGGAGGATCCTGATAAACTAAATCCCATTTTCCAGGAGGATCCTGATGAACTAAATCCCATTTTCCAGGAGGGTCCTGATGAACTAAATCCCATTTCCCAGGAGGGTCCTGATAAGCTAAATCCCATTATCCAGGAAGGTCCTGATAACTAAATCCCATTTTCCAGGAGGGTCCTGATAACTAAATCCCATTTTCCAAGATGGTCCTGCTAAACTAAATCCCATTTTTCAGAAGGGTCCTGATAACTAAATCCCATTTTCCAGGAGGGTCCTGATAACTAAATCCCATTTTCCAGGAGGGTCCTGATAACTAAATCCCATTTTCCAGGAGGATCCTGCTAAACTAAATCCCATTTTCCATGAGGGTCCTGATGACTAAATCCCATTTTCCAGGAGGGTCCTGATGACTAAATCCCATTTTCCAGGAGGGTCCTGATGACTAAATCCCATTTTCCAGGAGGGTCCTGATAAACTAAATCCCATTTTCCAAGAGGGTCCTGCTAAACTAAATCCCATTTTTCAGGAGGGTCCTGCTAAACTAAATCCCATTTTCCAGGAGGGTCCTGCTAAACTAAATCCCATTTTCCAGGAGGGTCCTGCTGAACTAAATCCCATTTTTCAGGAGGGTCCTGATGAACTAAGTCCCATTTTCCAGGAGGGTCCTGATGAACTAAATCCCATTTTCCAGGAGGGTCCTGCTAAACTAAATCCCATTTTCCAGGAGGGTCCTGCAGAACTAAATCCCATTTTCCAGGTGGGTCCTGCTAAACTAAATCCCTTTTTCCAGGAGGGTCCTGATGAACTAAATCCCATTTTCCAGGAGGGTCCTGATAAACTAAATCTCATTTTCCCGGAGGGTCCTGATAACTAAATCCCATTTTCCAGGAGGGTCCTGCTGAACTAAATCTCATTTTCCAGGAGGGTCCTGCTAAACTAAATCCCATTTTTCAGGAGGGTTCTGATAACTAAATCCCATTTTCCAGGAGGGTCCTGATAAACTAAATCCCATTTTCCAGGAGGGTCCTGATAACTAAATCCCATTTTCCAAGAGGGTCCTGATAACTAAATCCCATTTTCCAAGATGGTCCTGCTAAACTAAATCCCATTTTTCAGGAGGGCCCTGATAACTAAATCCCATTTTCCAGGAGGGTCCTGATAACTAAATCCCATTTTCCAGGAGGGTCCTGATAACTAAATCCCATTTTCCAGGAGGATCCTGCTAAACTAAATCTCATTTTCCATGAGGGTCCTGATGACTAAATCCCATTTTCCAGGAGGGTCCTGATGACTAAATCTCATTTTCCAGGAGGGTCCTGATGACTAAATCCCATTTTCCAGGAGGGTCCTGATGAACTAAATCCCATTTTCCAGGAGGGTCCTGCTAAACTAAATCGCATTTTCCAGGAGGGTCCTGATGACTAAATCCCATTTTCCAGGAGGGTCCTGATAAACTAAATCCCATTTTCCAGGAGGGTACTGATGAACTAAATCTCATTTTCCAGGAGGGTCCTGATAAACTAAATCCTGTTTTCCAGGAGGGTCCTGATAAACTAAATCTCATTTTCCAGGAGGGTCCTGATGAACTAAATCCCATTTTCCAGGAGGGTCCTGATGAACTAAATCCCATTTTCCAGAAGGGTCCTGATAAACTAAATCCCATTTTTCAGGAGGGTCCTGATAACTAAATCCCATTTTCCAGGATGGTCCTGATAAGTAAATCCCATTCTCCAGGAGGGTCCTGATACACTAAATCCCATTCTCCAAAAGGGTCCTGATGAACTAAATCCCATTTTCCAGGAGGGTCCTGATGAACTAAATCCCATTTTCCAGGAGGGTCCTGATAACTAAATCCCATTTTCCAGGAGGGTCCTGATGAACTAAATCCCATTTTCCAGGAGGGTCCTGCTAAACTAAATCCCATTTTCCAGGAGGGTCCTGATGACTAAATCCCATTTTCCAGGAGGGTCCTGATAAACTAAATCTCATTTTCCAAGAGGGTCCTGATGAACTAAATCCCATTTTCCAGGTGGGTCCTGCTAAACTAAATCCCATTTTCCAGGAGGGTCCTGATGAACTAAATCCCATTTTCCAGGAGGGTCCTGATTTTTGTTCTCGCAACACTTGCGCCTTGTATTTTTCAGAATATACCTGCAGTTAGCGAATAAAATTTCATGTCCCTGTTTCAAACAAAGAAAAAAATTTTGAGTTTCAAAACTTTGTGGTTGGTTTGTGGCTTGGCTGTGAAAGCAACTGCTTTTTGCACTCGTCCTGTTTGGCTCAACTTTTAGACAGTTATCACATCCTGTTGACCCACGGTATTACTGACTCAAACATGGTTGCAAAAATGTCTCAAAAGTAACTTCAACACCAGACCATACATCTCTTGTTTCATAATGTCCGTTAACTCAAACTTTATTGAACCTTGTATTTCACTGAATCTAGAACCTATTAACGGTTGACAGCTGGCTGAGTACCTTACGCCGACTGAATTATGTTACCTTCATGTTCTAGCCAAGATGTTTTGCTTCGCAATTGGGAAAACTGGTAGCAAGTTTTGTGATCCTTTCTTACTTATCTCGCAACAGAATAACTCAAAAGAAAAAGCATGAAATCCAAATGATGAAAGAAAAATAAAAGATAAAGATGAAAAGAGGTTAACAAAAAGATGTCCCCTCCGAGAAAGAAAAGAATAGGGAAAACTTATCTGAATGTTGTAGCCAGCTCCAATGATATGACATGCATTTTGGTTTAATCAGCCTGATTTTATCCATCCTAAATGTTCATAAACTCTTACTAACCCTTTGACTTCGAAACCGAATGTCTACACCCAACAATTGCGTCAAAATCAAGGCCTTCATACAATTAGTGGACCAACAAGTCTCACTCATGTTTGATTCTCTCAACTCACCATTGCCTTATGGTGCTCGTGAGGGTTTTCACCAGTAAGACTCTCTCATTTTATTTTTTCATCTCACCATCGCCTTATGGTGCCCGTGAGGGTTTTCACCAATAAGACTCTCTCATTTTCATTTTTTCTTCCACCTCCCTTATGTTGATGCCACAAGTGATGCCAATGATGCAAATGCCTTATACTCATAGCTTGCTCAGCCTTGACATTCTTAATGATTGATCTGAAGGTCTTTTATTTGGTTGTAACGTGGCTTTTGGATAGGGTTGGAAATAAAGGATGGCATGGAGGCTCAAAGACAATACAAAAGTAATAAGGGATGAGACTTACAACGTTTGGAATCGACTCAAAAGACAATAATAACTTCTGTCCCAGTTCCTTCGAAACGGGAAATTTTGGATTTTCTTTGGTTGGACCGAACCCCAGAATAAGGCTGCCTACGTATCCTGCCGAGACAAGAATCAGGTCGAACGTAGTTCAGGACAAATTTTTTTTTTTCTTCTCTTTTTTTTTTTTTTTTTTTGATTTTGTTGTTGTTGCTGTTTTATATATATATATATATATATATATATATATATATATATATATATATATATATATATATATATATATATATATATATATATATTTGTGTGTGTTTTTTTTTTTGTTTTTTTTTTGTTTTTGTTTTTTTTTTATTTTTTTAATAATATTTATGAAAAGCTTGATTCCAAACGAGGGTTGCGAAAGAAAAATAAACTATGGCTCAAAAGGGGTAGCAAGGGATGACATAATGTATAGGTAGCAGAATAGAATGCCTTCGTCATATCAACCCTTAAAAATATCAAGCACCCAACAAGTAATCCAAAGATAGGGAGATGAAAATCATACATAATATCTTTTCACTGCATCTGCATTGATGGCAGTTTCAGACATTGTGCCTTCTATGTCTGTCAGATACAAAGCACCATTGGGCAAAACCTTCTTCACCACGAATGGCCCCTGCCAATTTGGGGCGAACTTGCCTTTGGCCTCGGCCTGATGTGGAAGAATCTGCTTTAACACTAATTGACCCACTTCGAAATGTCTGGGACGCACCTTTTTGTTGTGTGCTCGTGCTATCCTCCTTTGATACAGTTGACCATGACATACCGATGTTAATCTCTTTTCGTCAATCAGACTCAATTGCTCTAAACGGGTTTTGACCCACTTATCATCATCAATTCCAGTTTCCTCAATGATTCGAAGGGACGGAATTTCAACTTCTGCAGGTATAACCGCTTCGGTCCTGTATACCAACAAATAAGGAGTTGCACCTACTGAAGTGCGAACGGTTGTGCGATAACCCAATAAAGCAAAAGGCAACTTTTCATGCCATTGTCTCGAACCTTGCACCATTTTGCGGAGTATCTTTTTAATATTCTTATTAGTAGCTTCCACAGCCCCATTTGCCTTCGGACGATATGGAGTTGAATTCCGATGTGTAATCTTAAACTGCTGACATACCTCACGCATCAGATGACTGTTGAGATTCGCCGCATTATCTGTAATCATTGTCCTCGGGATCCCGAACCTGCAAATGATGTTGGAATGAACGAAATCCACCACGGCTTTTTTAGTCACCGATTTGAGAGTTACTGCTTCCACCCACTTTGTAAAGTAATCGATGGCCACCAAAATGAACCTATGCCCATTGGACGCTTTCGGCTCAATTGGCCCAATCACATCCATCCCCCAAGCTGCAAAAGGCCATGGAGCAGACATTGTGTGTAATTCTGAAGGAGGAGAATGTATCAAGTCGCCATGTACCTTGCACTGATGACACTTACGAACGAAACGGATGGAATCTCACTCCATGGTGAGCCAATAATAGCCTGCTCGAAGAATTTTCTTTGCCAAAACATACCCGTTCATGTGCGGCCCACAAACTCCTGAATGTATCTCAGTCATGATAGTTGCAGCCTCTTTAGCATCTACACATCTCAAAAGTCCTAAATCTGGAGTCTTTTTATACAAAATTCCTCCACTTAAGAAAAATCCGCTTGCCAATCGTCGAATAGCTCTCTTCTGGTCACTGGTGGCATGTGCTGGATATTTCGCCGACTCGATATATTCTTTAATATCATGGAACCAAGGCTCACCATCAAGTTCCTCTTCGACTGTATTGCAATAAGCATGTTGATTGTGAGTTTGTATATGTAAAGGGTCAATGTGAACCTTGTCTGGGTGCTGGAGCATTGAGGACAAGGTGGCCAAAGCATCAGCAATCTCATTATGAATCCTAGGAATGTGTTTAAATTTTACTGTTATGAACCGTCTGCAAAGATCCTGCAAACACTGGTGATATGGTATAAGCTTCAAATCACGGGTTTCCCACTCTCCTTGAACTTGGTGGACTAGCAAGTCTGAATCCCCCAATACCAATAATTCTTGAATCCCCATGTCGATAGCTAACCTTAAACCCAAAATGCAAGCTTCATACTCCGCCATGTTGTTGATACAATAAAATCGAAGCTGGGCTGTTACAGGGTAATATTGTCCTGATTCCGAGATAAGAACGGCCCCTACCCCAACTCCTTTCCTGTTAGCAGCCCCATCAAAAAACAACTTCCAACCTGGATCGTTATCCGAAATTACCTCCTCGAGGCACGACACTTCTTCATCAGGAAAGTACGTGTTCAATGGCTCATATTCTTCATCCACTCGGTTCTCCGCCAGATGGTCTGCCAAGGCTTGGGCTTTCATCGCGGTCCGAGTCACATACGAAATATCAAACTCCGTGAGTAATATCTGCCATTTTGCAAGCCTGCCCGTGGGCATGGGTTTCTGAAATATATACTTCAAAGGGTCCAAGCGGGAGATAAGATAAGTAGTGTAGGACGAAAGATAATGTTTCAACTTTTGTGCAACCCAAGTTAAAGCGCAACACGTCCTTTCTAGATGAGTGTACTTAGCCTCATAAGTAGTAAACTTCTTGCTGAGATAATAGATTGCTTGTTCCTTTTTGCCTGTAACATCATGTTGACCTAATACGCAACCAAAGGAATTGTCCAGAACCGATAGGTACAATATTAAAGGTCTCCCAGGTTTGGGAGGAACCAATACGGGTGGATTCGACAGATACCTCTTGATTTTGTCAAACGCTTCTTGGCATTCGTCAGTCTATTCAATCGCAGCATTCTTCTTTAACAACTTAAAAATGGGCTCGCAAGTTGTTGTGAGTTGAGCAATAAATCGACTAATGTAATTCAACCTCCCAAGTAGGCTCATTACCTCGGTTTTGTTCTTTGGCAGTGGTAACTCCTGAATAGCTTTGATCTTTGCAGGATCCAATTCAATACCACGCCGACTGACTATGAACCCCAGAAGTTTCCCTGACGGGACTCCAAATATACATTTCGCTGGATTGAGCTTAAGATTGTACCTGCGAAGCCTTTCGAAAAATTTCACCAAATCCTTGACATGGTCAGACTGCTTTCTTGATTTAATGATCACATCATCCACATATACTTCAATTTCTTTATGCATCATATCGTGAAATATGGTGGTCATCGCTCTCATATATGTTGCCCCAGCATTCTTCAACCCAAACGGCATGACTCGATAACAATATGTACCCCATTCTGTGATGAAGGATGTCTTCTCTGCATCATCATCATCCATAACGATCTGGTGGTACCCCGCGTAGCAATCTACAAAAGACGCAATCTCATGCTTAGCACAGTTGTCTAACAAAATATGGATATTGGGCAATGGAAAGTCGTCCTTCGGGCTTGCTTTGTTTAGATCACGATAATCCATACACACACGCATTTTGCCATCCTTCTTCGGAACGGGGACAACATTGGACAACCAAGTAGGGTATCGAGTGACTCGAATGACTTTGGCCTCAAGTTGCTTTTCGATTTCTTCTTTAACCTTCACACTCACGTCTGATTTTAGTTTCCTTAATTTCTGCTTCACAGGAGGGAATGTGGGGTCAGTTGGCAATTTGTGAACCACCAATTTAGTACTTAAACCCCGCATATCATCATAAGACCACGCAAAAACATCCTTATATTTAAACAAAGCCTGTATTAATTCTTTCTTGGAATGTGGTTGAACATGCACACTTAGCTTAGTTTCCCTGACATTATCTTGATCTCCTAGATTGATTGCTTCGGTTTCATTCAAATTAGGGTTCGTTTTATCTTCGAAGTGTTTCAAATCCCTGCTTATTTCCTGAAATACTTCTTCTTCATCATATTCAACTTCTTGGTTCATTGTTTCATGGTTAGGTCGGATTTTAAGATCTGGCTGAGAATTCCACATGCATGTCATATCATTAGAACCAGCACAAACAGAACTGTACAAAAGGAAATAAACAAACACATTAGAATTTACGGAAAAGACAAATTGCATTTCATTGAAAGGAAGGATAGACGGGTTTGAACATTAAATCAAGCGAAAAATAAAAATCCGAATTACAACCCTGGAATAACTCGGATAAAGGAAAGGAAAACAAAACAGACTACCAAAACTCTTTCCTGGTTGGGAGAGGAGTGACTTCCCAATTGCTGAGTTAAATAGAAAAATATTTAAAATGAGGACCAACACGCCCCAACTCCGAAACTGCCTTATTTTTGACATCCTCACTCATATGCACCCCTTCAACATTGGCATCATCAACAATATTCTGGTCGAATGGTTGGAATTCCTCTTCCTGCTCCACAAGTAGGCCAGTATCCACAACAACTGGTGGTTGGGCATCAGACATCTCAACCTTTTTATTCATTAGAGCTTGCAGGTCATGGATATCTGAGTCAAATTTGTCTATCTCTTGTCTGAGCTCTGTTCTGCCTTCTATCAATTGTGTCGCCATGTTTGTGAGTCCATCACGGAGAAACCCATGAAATTTCATTTGTTGAGCTTGTTCCGTTAGCCAAGATTGGTTCACTATCTTTGCTTCTTCGAAGTTATCTCCTTGTAGGAACTCACTCTCTTCTTCTATTTGAGGTTTGTCTTGGGTATTGGCTAAGCCTGTAACTTGCAGATTACAAGTTTCAGACTCGGCTTGCATCTCTGTGAGTTTGGCACGAATCCTCTCCATGGCCTTCTCTAGTTCTGCGTTTTGCTCTCTTATTAATGTGTCTTGCTCCACTATTTTTTTCATCATATATGTAACCCGAGCAAGACTCTCTGCATCCTCCACTTCATTACTCCTGTTAACATCACAAACAACAAGAGAGTCATAATAGGGGCTCGGGGATGGGGAATAAGAGTTAGGACAACCATTCCAATGGCCATCTTGACCATCACATATACTACAAACATTCCGCTCAAAGGATTGGGTAGGTGCGGACAACCCATTCCCGAAAATATTATGACAGTGTTTCCACAGGTGGGGTCCTCCACAAATCAGACAAGAATCACCAAAATAGGCACAACCAATATTCGACCAATTTTTTTCCAAGATGCCATATCAAGAAAGATATCCAAACTACTAAATTAAAAAAATAAAAATAAAATAAATAAATAACTTGAATTGACAAAAAGAAAAGTAGAATCTAGATAAACAGTTAATTTCTAACTCCCCGGCAACGGCGCCAAAAACTTGTTGCGTCCAAACGCACACTAACTCTAAGGCATATTAAATCATCATCCTCAACCTTACCAGGGACGTATTTATATCATCTTAATACTAGTTTTTTTTTTACAAATTCACACCTAACTCGAATTTACGGGGTGTTACACGGAAGTGCCGAGAAAAATCACGGCAGCCTCGAAGACCAAATTGCAATTCCGAGCTTTGAAGTTTGTCAGGACAAGGAGCTTTCTAATAACTGAAAACTCACTCTAATCAGTAACTTCTTTCACGAACATCCCTCGATTGAAGACCTCGGGCGAGATTTTGCATCTCGATTATCTTTGAAGGGGTTGTTAAAATTGTTCACTACAATTCAAAGCATGTGCCTCTGGATTTCACAATGAAGGAGGATTATCTTAATATATAATCTCGAAGGAAGTTATAGTTTTGGGTTGTTTGATGAGAATGACCACTTGGACCACTGATTTCAATGCCGAAGAAGAAACTTATTTTGCACCAATATGGATTCATCTACCAGGACTTAAGTGGCATTACTTGGGATGCTCTTTATCTGAATCACCTAAACAATTGGTACCCTACTCAATTGGTACCCTACTGAAGATTGCCAAAGCCAAATAAACTAAGTGTAGACCTAATATTTCTAAGGTAATAGTAGGAATATCCTTGACGCTAGTAAGACAATCAGTTTGGGTTGCACCTTATTTTACGCTAGATAAAATAAGGGAAAGTTACACAAATACAACTTTTTCAAATGGTAATTAAAAAGATTATAACTACTTTCAAAAAATTACATAAATACAACTTATTTAAAATTTTAACTTCTTAATTACAAAAATACAACTTTTTACTTTCCTAAAATATCAATAATACTGTTATAAATATTATTTATTATTGTGAATGTCTATCTTTAGGAGAAATATTAAGCTTATTGACTTTGGGATCAAGTCAGTTTTCCCCTATAAATATAGAGGTTGTCCTTCATTGTAAATCAATCCCTAACAAGAGAAATAAAAATATTTCCTCTCTTGTCTCTTTCTCTATAATATTCTTGTTCTTGTTTTATTATTTTATAACACGTTATCAGCACGAGTCTCTAATCAATTTAGATATCTACTTCAATCGGGTGAGTTACAGCATTTTCTTTCGGATACAGCAGCCATACATGTATGAACAGTTTCTCCCTTACAAAAATAATAACACGATTCATGGGATACTTTGAGTTCTTTTTAATTTTGTTTAAATCAGTAGTCACACTCATATATTATCTAATCACCATAATTTCTCTATTTACACGGATAAGCATGTGATGGTTACAGATTACTTATTAATTGATTTGCATCAATAAAATATGAAAATAAATAATCATCAGTAACCTTAAGTCAATGAAATTATGCTATCAATTTTCGGACAATAATACAGCACAGAAAATTGTTTACTGGGCGGCTATTTTGGGTGAACTTTTTGCTGGCACTACAATCGTATTTATTGTTTCTGCACAATTGGTTTCAACTCATTGTTATAAAAATTAGATTAACTACTAATTGAAAGGCAGAGCAAAAATCCTGGTGGGATTATATCTAGAATTTTGTAAATTCAATTTGAAAGAGTAGTATGACAACATGAGTGATTATATTTTACTTGCTTCATTGTAATTAAATTTATTAATTATCGAAAGTGGTAATATTATTATCAGCCTGTGATTAATTGAAGATATGTTAGAGAAAAATTCACTTATTTATGTCTCGATTTGCTCCTAAAGTAGCAATATCTTAAAAGAGATTGTAAGTTATTATAATTTGATATGCTTAAGACACACTCAGATGATTCTATTTCATTCCTGAAGAACGAAAACTTTTGATAAATAAAAATACAGATTCATTCAAAGAAGTGAATGTGATGATATTTAGTAAATATTATAAATACGGACGTGTGATTAGTTGTGAAGTTACACGACTAACCTCCAGAAGAGGTAGAATAATTGAGAGAAAAAAAAAATCTAAATATTTTATGATTTACTCCCGAAGTAGTAAACTCAGAAATCTGCTTCCGAAGTAGCAAATTTTGAACTCTACTATTGTCTTTACATGTCCATTTAATTATTGTTTATTTTTGACATCAGCAGTGTTTAATTAAAATTTCTTTTATAATATCAGCGATATTTAAGCAATATTTGGTAGTACAAAATAAATGATCAAGGACTCCAGAAAAGCTAACTATTTATCTAGAAGATCATGACACCGGTAGTGTCCAAACAATATCTGATTATGGGGAATAAATTAAAAGCTCCCGAACAGCCTATATATTATTATGTCATTCGTTCTAGAGTGTAATATATGAAGGTGTTATGATCGAAACACAAGTAGTAAACCCGAAGTTTACTAAAGTAAATGGCTATCGTATCGATGTTATAAATGATTGGAGGATTAAATATGGGTAAGAAATATGTATTTGGATGGTTCCCCTGTTTATTCTTCAAACTGTACTACACAAATATAAGCATGATGAAATCACATGTCATGGTAAACCAGAAGTTTATTGGTGCAAAAAATAATTCATGTCATAGTAAATTAGAAGTTTACTAAAACAAATAGCACATGACATGGTAAACTTGAAGTTTACTATTATAAATAATTTTATTAGTCGACATGAGCGGTTTGGCTATCCCGATTCAAATGTGATGTGCAGATTGAGTATTTGACATATATTGAAGAACTAGAAGATTCTTCAAGAATTTATTTTTGTTGTTTGTTCCCATCATAAGTTGATTAAACTGGCTAATGTTGGGATTGAATTCCCTAAATTCTAAAAATATATAAAAGGTGAATACGGGCCCGTTCACCTGTTATGTGATATTAAATAGATGCATCAATGAGATGGTCACATGTGCGTTTATTGTCAACCTGTACTTTGACGTTTACAAAATTACTTGCTCAAAATAATTGAGTTAAGAGCACAATTTTTAGATTATGTAATCAAGACAATCCATCTTGATAATGCTGGTTTATATCTAAGCTGGTTTGGCGTTAAATGCCTCCAATAAATAGCCAAACTGTTGCTTATGAGAACAAAGCTTCATGTGCTGGTCTGAGATATGATATATTGTATACATCATCACTTGTATGCTCCAGACCAATAATTTATGATAAATTCTCCTCTCACAATTGGTTCAGGGTTAAGAGCCAGATATTTCCATCTAATAATTTTTTATGTGTGGTATATGATTAATTAATCTACCCATGATGCACAAAGATGGATTCCCCCAAAGAAGATGGGATATATGTTAGTTTTTCTAACATAAAGGGGAGAATATAAGTAGCTAGGAAATATGTTATGAATTATCTTTAGTATGATCCTTATTCAAAAAGTGATTCAAGCTAAATGCTAGAAGCATTTGCTGACCTAAAACTAGTTTCATATTTCAGCTGCAAAATGCTCCAGTAATATTAATGTCCCTGAAGGACAAAGTATACAACATGCATGAAGCATGGTAGATCAATCGGTTCCAAATGAAATAATCCTTGAAAAGGGTGAGGAGCAAATGATCATAATAAGGAGGCAATGTGCTCTTGAAGAGCATACGACATAACACTTCATGAAATCTCATGAGAGGTTTAGGTACCTAAAATAATGAAAGTGATGAGATCTCAATAAGTTATGTCATATTGTGAACCGATACAAATGATATATCGTCGACGATATCTTTGATACAATATAGCGCACAATATTGTAAAAAATTGTGAGGATCTAAATTCTACGTCTATTAAAGCATGCTAACGTAGAAATTACTATTAAGTGAAATGACACATCTTGATAAGCTTAAAGCTTGTTGGACCTGCAGTCCAAATATCAGAAAATGTCATGCATTTAAATATTAATAGATATTGTCACTTGACAAAATTTATATGAAAATTCTTGAAGAATTTTAAATGCCTGAAGCATATATAGGTTCTAAAAATCTGTTCATAATCTTATCTGGATTAAATCAAGCAAGCTGAATGCGATTTTATCTTAATGAGTATTCATTGACTAAGGGTACACATGACTCTACTATCCTTATATCTTTATGAGTGTAAATTGATTACTTGAATATTATTCGAACTCTTGAAGAGTTTCCACAAGCAATAGATCGTCTGCTCAAATAAGTTGAAATGAGAAACTTGCAGAATTCTTTGGTCCTGAAGTTCCATATCTTTATATTACAATCATACGGTGTTGTTCGACATGACATTCAAATCATATAAAGATAACATCTGTTTATAAACCAATTCAGGAATGCACTTGGAGTGATTTCAATAATATTATATGCAGATGCAACTCTATCCAAAGACTAAAGATGCAGTAACATACATAGTCCAACTAAAGAGTGGATTCATAAAAGGACAAAGCTCATTTCACCAAAGTTGTTCTTCACAAACGAGCTCCAAAAGAATGGTGATATCAACGTGCAATAGATTGTTCGAGTAATAATATGGTTGATTTATTCACCAAGTCTTATACCAACTGCAACTTTCGGGTGAAGATGTGAAGATTCAAGTTTTTGGATTGAAGTTTTAATCAGGGGGAGTTAATACGCGTTGTACTCTTTTTCCCTTTCAAGGTTTTCGCCCCACTGGGTTTTTCCTTGTAAGGTTTTTAATGAGGCAATCAAATGGCGTATTATCAGAAATGTGTACTCTTTTTTCTTCACTAGAATTTTTTTCCACTGGATTTTTTCTAATAAGGTTTTAACGAGGCACATTATCTATCAAATAGACATCCAAGGGGGAGTGTTATAAATATTATTTATTATTGTGGATGTCTATCTTTAGGAGAAATATTAGGGTTAGTGACTTTGAAATCAAGTCAGTTTTCTCTTATAAATATAGAGGTTGTCCTTCATTGTAAATCAATCCCTAACAAGAGAAATAAAGATATCCCCTCTCTTTTCTCTTTCTCTACAATATTCTTGTTTTATTATTTTATAACAAATACTTAATTTTAGGAGTTTCTATCATTAATGCCTATCCATTTTTTACTTTCTCTTTCTTTCAAAATCATTAGAATGTAATTTTCCAAATAAACATAACAAAATCAACTTCAAATACCATATTCTATCTACCGTTTTAAAAAGGCTTTTTTTTCGTTTCCTTATTTTTATTCTTCTTTTTTTAATTTCACCTGACGATGATTCAATTATTTTTTTGTGACTAAAAAAATTATTTGAATATATTAATATTAAGAAAAGTACATGAAAATATATGATATATGGTAATATGGTATAAGAAATTTACATGAAAATATACCTTAGAAAGTATATGGTATATTCAAATTGGTATGTTAAACTGAAAAGATGATAACAAAATGTTTGTGAATATAATAGTAGAAATTAGTATACTTAAGTTTGTATATTATATAGAGTACATAATATAATAATATTATTTGTGTGTATAGTGTATAATATTACGATATACCTAATATATGAATACATTACTCTATGTGCCAACCAATTGTACTCTACAATAACATATAAAGTATACAATATACAATATATAGATAGAATAATATAATTAATTATGGATTACCACTAAAATAGGATCTTAATTAATAATTGACACCCCATCCCATTAAACTTGGCTTCCTTTCTGCCATCACATATTTACTATTCAATTTGTTTTTCTCTCTCTTCCATGAAATAGAAAAATTAACTCAATTAAATTTATATTTGTATATATTTAATTTAATAAACAATATATTCCTAATATATACAATAATGTATGTGGTCAAATATATATATATATATATATATATATATATATACTTTTTGTTTAATATACATAAGAAATTATTTTATATATAGTATATACTAGTTAATATACATAAAAAAATAATATTTTTTATAGTATATAATAGTGAAATATATGTATATAAGTACAAGAATATATATACTTGTTCAAGGAATTGTATAATATATATCATATAAACAGTAGTATACTATTTTATGGATTAATGCTAGCTGAGTATATTGGGATGTTTAGAAAAGTAATTAATGTGTTTTTGATATATATTTAATTTGGTTATCACTAATATAGGAAATTCCTTATTATTAGCCTTTTATTCATAGCAACATTTTTTTATTTATGGTATAAAATTATACATATACCCTAAATATAGTGTATATATTGTAGATTATGTAATTTAGTTAACAGTTGTAGATTATGAAATATTTTACTTATTTACTTGTATTTATGTAACTTCGCCAAAAAATAATACACAACGTATGGGACTCTACAACGTCGATTAGAGTCAAAACATCCAACTAGTATTTAAGGTATACTGGGAGGCCTAAATAAATCTGAGGCAATGCTATGTTATAACTCTATTTTTGGTCTGCAAAACTGGTGAGATTCTACTAAGGGTTCAATTTATCCTAAAGAAAAGGGATTAGGCATCCTTTAGAATTCACAAAATGTGATTCCAGTTGGACCTGATTTAATTACATGAGAGGTTGTGCCAAAAATCGTTGATTATTACTTACAATTATCGTGAAAAGAATTTAAGGGAAAGAATGGTCAAAAAGTGTAGTAAAGAAGAAAAATGTATTCTTTTGCATCTAGTAAAGCAAATAGATAAAGTCTATAAAAATGTGTATTTGTAATGAAGAAATGAATAAACAAGTATAATGAGATTAATTGTCAATATATAAATAATAATAATAATATATATTGATTAAAATGCTTACTAGCTGAAAGAATTTGACATGGAGAAATAAACTTTGAAGGAAAGTTGATTGTTTTGAATACAGTATAAAGCAAACCTTTCCAGAGGATTAAATAAGAATGAGCTAGAATTATTTAAAATTAGTTCAGGTAAGTGAAATGAATAACACTTTTAAAGAATTGATTGAAAGGAGAGAGAAAGTATAAGAAGAGCTTTTGAAAAAAAAAAAAAACTGAATAAGTATAAGAAATAATTATTTTCAAATGATTAAAGTGACTATATAGCGAAGAACCTAACTAAAGAACGAGAATAAAGTAAGGAAAAAACTTGTAAAAATTGGATAACTATGAGAAAAAATTATTTATAAAAGAAAGATTAAAATGATTAGCTTTTAACTTGATTTGAATGGATAAATAACAAATAAAGTAAGTAAAACAATATAGTGCATTGAATAATGGGGTATGAAATTACGTATTCGTAGAATGAATAAGCAAAATAACAAATAAAGTAATTAAAAGTTGACTTTGGAAGGATTTGAATTAAGAGAGTAAGGTTAAGAAAATTAATTTAGGATTAAGGCCAACAGGTTAACTACATGAAATGGTTTTAAGTGGATGACCAAAGTATAAGAACTTATTTTAAAATGAATGAATAAAAATGGAAAGTTTTCAAATGAATAAAGAGACAAAAAATTGACTTTGAATGATTGGCTACTTGAGTAAGAATGAACGTATTATCTAAAAAGGAAAAACATGTATAAGAAAATTTTTCAAAATGACTAAAAGAATGTATGTAGTCTAATGATGTATTCCGATATTTTTAAAACAATTAATAACAATAAAAGATAAAATATAAAGATAATTATGAATCATGATTAAAGTTGCACTGCCAACTCCTATAAAACACGATTTATGTTATAGATATTATCATATTTTGTAGATGTCTATCTTTAACAGAAATATTAGGATTAATAATTTTAGGACCAAGTCAATATTCTCCTATAAATAGAGATGTTCTCTTCATTGTATTTCATCCCTGAAAAGAAATAAGAACTCTCTTCTCTCTTTCTCTACAAAAATTCTTGCTTTAGTTTTATTGTTTTATAACAATTTAAGAGTTTTTGGAGTTCATTATAATTATTGAAGTTTTGGGATCTTACCTCACTGGTTTCATACATGAATTTCTAGTTTCATGCGCATGCATGTAAACAATCGCATCAATTGAGTCATCACTGAACTAAACCCTAAAATGATTTTGAAAAAAATATACATCCTAATACTCTTGCCGAATATGTGTTCTTAAAAGAATAATAACAAACACGTAAAAAGTGATACATTATTTTTTTTTTTCTCCGTAGTATGTATTTCTTTGAGAAATTAAAATTCTTGTAACAAAAGTTTTCAAACGCAAGAAATATTGTAAATATTTTGATTTAATACATGAGTTTACAATGTTATTCGCTAGTCATAAAATTATCTTTTAAGATATAAATATAAAATGATATATACTTTCGCTGCAAATAAAAGAAAGAACTCCATGACGTCTAATATAACAAAATTTTCTATACATTGAACAGACAAACAAATCGATCAGTGACCTTATCAACTTTGACAACTCAACCTTGTTCCTCATTGTCAAGATCATGCAAGTTCACAAATTATAACGCATAAAATAATCAGACCTATATTTTCAACCCTTATTATCTCCCTCTTATGAATTACTCACATTTATTTATTCCTTCGATAACTTGCGATGAAAAATATTTACATATAGTGAACAATTATGAATGAGAAGAAAGTAGTAGAATATTTCTCATGTGACTATGAAAAAGAATGTCAAACATCATGGTAATTTGTATTAGCTACATGATGTTAGTTTTGTGTTATCTATCATAACTGATTTATGTTATCTATCATAACTGATCCTTCCACCATTATCAAAAAATTAAGAATTATAATATTAAATCATGTTAATTGGCAATTAAATAGAAGGCTAATAATATTACATAAGTTCAACAAATGTTATTTCAACAAAAAATAGTGAACAAATTACATATATAGCCCATCAATATAATTCTTTATAAAAGGTATATTTTTAAGGGCTTAACAAGCATCACAAGGTTGATATCAATAAGTTTAAGGGCGAACTCCAAATAGTCATCTCTCTATACTGGTGACATTTGCTCCATGTAAGACAAGGTAATTAGGATAACACAACAAGATGATATGATTAACAAAGTCAACTACTATCCCCGAAACACTAAGATAAGCCATAACAATACTACCCCCCCCCCCCCCCCCGGGGGGTTTGAGCGGGTAATAATAAATATTCTAGTAATAGAAAACCTATTCTCTTCGGGCAGACATATTTACTACGGAAAAGGGCCAAATATACCCATGTACCATGAGAAAAGGTTTAAATATATCCCTTGTTATACTTTCGGTCCAAATATACTCTCTACCGTTATAATATTGGATCAAATATACCCTTGTACTATGAGAAAAAGTTCAAATATGGCCCTCCTCCATTAAGATTGTCCAAGGTGGACATCCAATCCTACATGGCACTGACAATTAATGAGGTGGATGTCATGTGGCATGCCAACTCACCGCCCCGAACCCATTTTACCCCTCTTCTCTATTTCCTTCCCCTTATAGTGTCACGTAGGATTGGATGCCCACCTTGGACAATCTTAACGGAAGAGGGATATATTTGAACTTTTTTTCATAGTACAGGGATATATTTGATCCAATAGTATAACGGTAGGGATATATTTGGACCGAAAATATAACGAGGGATATATTTAAACCTTTTCTCACGGTACAGGGATATGTTTGGCCCTTTTCCGTATTTACTAAGCTAAATATTCTCTTGTAAGGCCTCATACTACCTTTGGGCAAACTTATGATGAATGTTGTATAAGGAAAATATTGGACAGGTAATGAGGAAATATTCCATTATTATAAAACTCATCCTCTTTGGCCAGATACATTTAATAAACTAAAATAATCTCTTTTCCACCCTCATGCTCCAACATCAAAATTAAAACAAACAATAAACTTAATGAAACTTCTTAAACTTTTTTTTTTTTTTTTTTGCAAGAAATTAAAGAGTTGTAATTTTACCAAGACGTTTTGATGATAATTGAATTAAACAATGATAAATATTAATGGGCTCATATGAAAGTTAATTTAAACGGGAAATATATTCTTGGACTTGTCAAAACAAAGGGACCTAATCAAACTAGAACATAAAGACAAAAAATTGAATTACTATAAGGCAACACCTAGATCACAAAGCACAAGTGCAACAATGAGCATATACCGTAAAAACAATTATATAAAATTTACACGTGTGCGCGCACACTCAGAGAGAATTATAATTCTTAAGGTATTTATATAATCGATTTGATTCGATTCTACCGGTGATTTTGCTTAAAATTCAAATAAAACCTAATTTGTCTGTTTTTTTAATTAAACTCGAAAATCAAATCGAAAAAAAAATTAATTTTATTATTCAGTATGAATCGATTTTTCAGAAACATGCCTAGCTACTCCTACAAGATTGGTAGTTTCACTATTTCTTTAGGGAAAAAAAAACAATTTGGAAGATCCGTGTATCTATTTTTTTTTTATCCCTCCCCGAAGAACTTGCGCCTTTTCGCTTCCTTGGTGACTCAAATCAACAACTTTCGGGTTGGAGGTGGAGCAGAGGCGAACTCACCCTGTAAGGAGTGGGGTCACGTGCCCCCGTAACTTCCGCCAAAACGCTATATACACATGTGAATATCTTCAAGAGTAGACATATATCACAAGTTGCCCCCATGATCACAAATGTCGAAGTGGTTCGTTGGTGCTAGCGGCGGTCCTATTTTGTTCCAAATCTCAAAGTAGCTGGATTCGAATCCTAAGATGTCCTCCCTCGCCCACTCTTGTTTTGCAGTTTTTTGTTTTGTTTTCTTTCCCTTGTTTTTGATTTTCCTTTCTTTCATTTGGTCTTTCATGAGAAAAGGATCAAAATAGTACATTATTTTTGGATTTGGACCTAAAACTATACACATTCTTTTACATGGAGCATTAATAGTTCATTATATTTGCATAAGTGGTGCACTTTTAGTCAACTCCCAAATATTTTATTAAAAATTTAACGAAAAAGGACAAAAATGCCCCTGAACTATGAGAAAAGGTCTAAAACCCTTCATTCATCTATTTTACTAAAAATACCTCTCAACTCAACTTTTTGGGTCATTTATACCCTTTGACTATCAAATTTAAAAATTATTTTAACTACAAATGGTATTTTATTACTGGAAAATTGATTCTTTTAAAAATTGGAAAACTGGATTTTTTTAATTAAAATATCTAGATTTTTTTTAAATCAGGGAAATTGATTTTCTTTGTCCTACAAATTTTAGATTTTCATGATTTTATTTTTGGGAAAATACATAAACCCCCCCCCCCCAACGTATACTCGGATTAATTATGACGCACCCAACCTTTGCGGGCGACCTATTACCCCCCTGGCTTTATTTTTTCTGTATTTTTGTACCTTTTTTGGCTGACGTGGCAAAAAAAAAAATTAATAGCGAGTGAAAACAGTAAAAATAGTTTTTATATTTTAATAAAAATTAAGTTTTTTAAAAAAACCTATTTTTTTCTCTTTCTTCTTCTTTCTCCTCAACCACCCCCACCGCCACCACCACACCGCCCCCACCGACGCCGCCATGATTGTACATAGCCCAGTTCGTGAAATCATGGGCAGTTCGTGCAATTTCTACATTGTTGTTAAATTCCATTCTCCATGAAATTTAACAAATGGCAAGAGGAGCGGGTTGGACAATTTCCATGAAATTTAACAAACAACAATTTCCATTATTGTTAAATTCCAGTTCATGATTGAACATAGCCCAGAAAGGAAGAAATTGCACAGTTTGTCCTTCAAATGGAAATTTCTTCAAATGGGTGTCAATGGCAATTTCTTTAAATGGGTGGGGCAAGAGGAGCGGGTTGGGGGAGGGGGGGGGGGGGGAGGCGGCAGCAGCAGCTCCTCGAGTTTGGGGTGGGGGAGGGGGGGGGGGGGGGGAGGGGCGCAGCCTGAAATGAAGAAGAAGAAGAAGAAGAAGAAGAAGAAGAAGAAGAAGAAGAAGAAGGGTTTAGTGATGAAAAAGACAAAATTAATGGTTAATTAATGTAAATATAATTACAACAACAACAACAAGAACATACCCAGTGAATCCCACAACGTGGGGTCTGGGGAGGGTAGAGTGTACGCAGACCTTACCCCCACCTTAGATAGGGAGGCTGTTTCCGGAAGACCCTCGGCTCAAGAAAAAGCATAAGAAAGGTCAGATACGGGCAAACAAATCAAAGCAATTATGAAAATGAAAACAATGAAAGTAAAAGTAAACAAACCATTATAAACCAACAGATACTCGCAGAAATCAAGAGACAAGAAACTATAGAGCAACATAACTACTCGTAAGAAAGGATAAACGCGACTACCTACTAGCCTTCTACCATAATATGAGTCCTCCATACCCTCCTATCTAAAGTCATATCCTCGGTAAGCAGGAAATGCGCCATGTCCTGTCTAATCACTTCCCCCAATACTTCTTCAGCCTACCTCTACCTCTTCTGAAACCGTCGCTGGCCAACCTCTCGCACCTCCGCACTGGGGCATTTGCATCTCTCCGCATCACATGCCCAAACCATCTCAGCTTCGCTTCCCGCATCTTGTCTTCCACTGAGGCTATTCCAACCTTGTCTCGGATGACTTCATTCCTAATCCTATCGCTCCTAGTGTGCCCACACATCCATCGCAGCATTCTCATTTCCGCCACTTTCATCTTCTGAACATGAGATTTCTTGATTGGCCAACACTCCCCCCATACAACATAGTTGGTCTAACCACCACTTTGTAGAACTTGCCTTTAAGTTTCGGTGGCACCTTCTTGTCACGCAACACTCCGGAGGCAAGCCTCCATTTCATCCACCCTGCACCAATACGGTGTGTGACGTCATCATCAATCTCCCCATTTTCTTGTATAATAGACCCAAGATACTTGAAACTATTTTTCTTCTGTATGACATGGGTGCCAAGCTTCACTTCCACGTCAGCCTTATACACTATATCACTGAACTTGCACTCCAAGTACTCTGTCTTGGTCCTACTCAACTTGAACCCTTTAGATTCCAGAGTTTGTCTCCAAACCTCCAGCTTAGCGTTAACCCCGCTGCGAGACTCGTCAATCAGGACTATGTCATCCTCAAATAACATACACCATGGCACCTCACCTTGAATTTGCCGCGTCAATCCATCGATCACCAAGGAGAATAAAAATGGGCTAAGAGTTGATCCCTAGTGCAACCCCATCACCACTGAGAAGTGCTCTGAGTCTCCTTCCATAGTCCTTACCCTGGTCTTGGCCCCATCATACATGTCCTTGATCGCCCTAATGTACGCCACAGGTATACGTCTAGCCTCCAAGCATCTCCATAGAACCTCTCTCGGCACTTTGTCGTATGCCTTTTCTAGGTCTATGAATACCATGTGCAAGTCCCTCTTCCTCTCCCTATATTGCTCCACCATTCTCCGTACAAGATGAATAGCTTCTATAGTTGAGCGTCCCGGCATGAATCCGAACTGGTTCTCTGAGATAGACATGCCTCTTCTCACCCTCATCTCCACCACCCTTTCCCACACTTTCATAGTGTGGCTTAGCAGCTTGATCCCTCTGTAGTTGTTGCAACTTTGAATGTCGCCCTTGTTCTTGTACAATGGAATCATTGTACTGCATCGCCATTCTTCGGGCATCTTAGCCATCTTAAAGATGACATTAAAGAGTCGAGTCAACCACTCTAAACCTGCCCTGCCTGCAGTCTTCCAAAATTCCCCAAGAATCTCATCGGGCCCGGTCGCTCTTCCCCTACTCATCCTACGAACAACACCCTTAACTTCCTCAACCTTTATACTCCTACAATATCCAAAATCACGACACCTCTCGGAGTACTTCACATATCCCAACACAATATCTTTATCCCCTCCGTCATTCAAGAGTTTGTGGAAGTATGACTGCCATCTCCGTCTAATGAGAGCGTCCTTCACTAGTACCCTGCCATCCTCTTCCTTGATGCACTTCACCTGATCCAAGTCACGCGCCCTCCTCTCCTTCACCTTGGCTAGTCTATACAACTTCTTATCCCCGCCTTTGTCCTCTAGTTCTGCATACAGGCATTCAAAAGCTGCTATCTTTGCCGCCGTAACTGCTAACTTTGCCTCCTTCCTCGCCATCTTGTACAATTCCCTATTCGTTTGCCTCTCCTCATCATCCTTGCTGTCTACCAACTTCATATACGCCACCTTTTTTGCTTCCACCTTCTCTTGAACTCCTCCATTCCACTACTAGTCCCCTCGGTGCCGACCACGACTACCCTTCGAGACCCCAGCACCTCTCTAGCTACTTCCCTAATGCAACTGGCCGTCCTATCCCACATGTTGGTCGCCTCCCCACTACTCTCCCAGGATCCCATAGCCCTCAACTTCTCCCCCATCTCCAGGGCACCCGTCATGGTCAAACTCCCCCATTTGATCCTAGGCCCGTCGTCCACGACCCTCTTTCTCTTCCTCATCTTGATTTCCAAATCCATCACCAAGAGCTTATGCTGGGTCGTTAGATTCTCACTCGGAATCACCTTGCAGTCTTTACAAAGACCTTTATCGTCCTTCTTAAGGAGTAAAAAGTCTATTTGCGTCTTAGCCACCGAACTACGAAAGGTTAACAAGTGCTCCTCCTTCTTCGGGAAACTCGAATTGGCTACCACCAGCCTAAAGGCTTTTACAAAATCCAACAGTGCAACTTCTCCTCCGTTCCTGTCCCCGAAACCACAACCTCCATGCACATCGTCATATCCCCCTGAAATTGACCCAATGTGCCCATTGAAATCTCCTCCGATGAATAACTTCTTAGTGGATGGTATACCTCCTATCATCTCGTCCAAATCCTCCCAAAAACGTCTTTTCTCCTCCTCGCCCAAGCCCGCTTGCGGCGCGTAAGCACTAATAATGTGCAAAATAAACCCTCCAACGACTAGCTTAATCGTCATCAACCTGTCCCTGACCCTCTTAACCCCTACCACCTATTCTCGTAAGTCATTATCTACTAAAATGCCTACCCCATTCCTATCCCTCGACCTACCTGAGAACCATAACTTATACTCAATGTGAATATAATTAATAAAAGAAAAATCAAATGAAAAAAAGAAAGGAAAAGTGGCAGTGACGTGGCAGCAGTGTGGCACCAATGTGGCGGAGAGTGTGCAACACTCTCCATTGTGCAACTGGGCTTCAATTTATTTTTTGCTATGTCAGTCAAAAAAGGGTACAAAAATACAGAAAAAATAAGGCCAGGGGGGTAATAGGTCGCCGGCAAAGATTAGGTGCGTCATAATTAATCCGAGTATACGTTGGGGGGGTTTTTATGTATTATCCCTTTATTTTTAGGACACTTTAAAAATAAAAAAATAAAAAAAGAAGCAAAAAGTGGATCTTTTTTCAAAATCCGAAAAACTGATTTTTTATAAAAATCTGAAAAAAATGATTTATTTACAAAAAGTGTGGAAAATCGTGCTTAAAAAAAATCCAAAAAACTATTTTTTTTTTTTAAATCTAGAAGAAAATTATGGATTATTAGTTTTGCACATTTTACTTAAAAAAATCAGTTTTTCAAACTTAAAAAATCCAAATTTTAATTAAAAAAAATCAATTTTCCATTAAAAAAAACAGTTTTCTAGATTTACAAAGCTCCACATTTGTTAATAAAAATCCAATCCTGATTTTTTTTTTTTTTTAAAAAAAAGGGCTTACCACATTTTTTTTTAAAAATTAGTTGTTCCAGATTTTATAAAAATCCATTTTTTTCAGATTTAGAAAATCGGACTAGTAATAAAATGCCATGTGTAATTTAAATAATTTTTTTTAATTTAGTGTTGACCGTTAAAGAGCATAAATGAGCCAAAAAGTTGAACTCAGGGGTATTTTTAGCAAAATAGAGGGCTGAAGGGTATTTTTAGACCTTTTCTAATAGTTCAAGGGCATTTTTGCCCTTTTCCGTTAAATTTTTAACATAATATTTGGGAGTTAGACTAAGCGTACCATTTATGCAAGCATAATGGACTGTTAATGCTCCATGTAAAAGAACATGCATGGTTTTAGGTCAAAACTCAAAGATAATGTACTATTTTGGTCCTTTTCTCGGTCTTTCATCCCCTTTTAGTTTGAGGATACCAGTCTTGTTTTTTTCTTTCTTTTTTCCGTACGCCTCTTGTTGTTTTTTAAACTTTTGTTCTTTTTTTTTAAATGTTTCAAACTCCTTCCGCAAATTTAGAATAAAAGTATTCAATTACTACAGGATACTCTAATCCCAATTATGATGAATTGCTGATTTCTCTTTGAATATTTGTTATTGCTTTTAATATTGTGTAATAAAAAAAATTAAGCCTATAAAAGTAAAAAATATTTGGCAGAACGACACCATTTAACGATCAAAATCGAACTATGTTTTCGCCGACTTATGTGATTGCTATAAACATATTTTTTGTTCTTTTGACATTACCTCTCTCGATTTTCTTCTTATTTTATTCAATAGTATCGAATCGAGAGAGAAAACCTTATCGAATATTTAATTTGTTGGACGGTTTATCTATTTAAAATAAAAATGTTATTATATTGAATTAAATTAATTCAGAACCAATAGCATATTTGTTTTATTATCAATCTATGTGAGTAGCGATAAATACATTGGATGTAGCAGCACCCCTGCGATTATGAAATGGTGGGTCCGCCTCAGAGATGGAGGGTAGTTATTATTTTAGCAATCCCCTCTTGTCATATTTTTCTCTTGTTTACCAAGTTAAATGGCATGATACCGTTTATTGTAATGAAATAGTGCAAACATTTGTCAGTTGATCTCAACTCTTTAACAGGTTTTAATCGGATGATTCTTTCTTAATCCTACTTTACATATTGATTAATTATTATACAGTTAAAAAAAACTCCTAATACCAGGAGTTAGTACATAACTCGTACTAATTTGGAATTTATTGACTAAAAATAGTTTGTACAGATTATGCCTAGAAGAAAAAAGCCATAACTCATACTAATTTGGAATTTATTGACAAAAAATAGTTTGTACAGATTATGCCTAGCAGAAAAAAGCCACCGGCGAGGATCGAACTCACGACCTTTCGCTTACGAAGCGAACGCAATACCACTATGCTACGGAGGCATTTTGTTCCTTAGTGATATCATCCAACTCTAAGGTTCTTACAATTACTTGGTTAGAACTACTTCCGTTTGCAAAGTGGGAGGAGAATTGGTAAAAATGAAAAAAAGAATGGCGTAGCATGAGATTGAACAATCTTGGATTTATTACTTGGTTATGTCTGGTTTCATGAGAGGTAGAGAAAGGCCGAAAAAATATTGGAGAGGGGTGATTAAGCAAAACATGGCGCAGTTTTAACTTACCAAGGACATGACCACAGATAGGAGGTTGTGGAGGGCACGAATTTGGGTAGAAGGTTGCGTTGAGTGCTGCCCGCCTTCCATACTAGTAGTGGTAGTTTTTTTTATCCTTCGTTTTCTGTTATTATCTGCTACTTATTATACTTCGACTTGTATATTATCCTGTTGTAGCTACTGTTCATTGCTTAGCTTGCTTTGACATGTGTTTCTTCTCATTGTCGTTACTTCTTTTTTGAACTGCTCCCATTTGCTTTTATTTTAGCCGAGGGTCTACCAGTAACAACCTCACTATTTTTAAAGTAGGGGTAAGGTCTGCGTACACTCTACCATCCCAAATCCTATTTGTGAGATTACATTGAGTAATGTTGTTGTTGACGTCTGGTCCCAAAACATTAATAGGTCTGCTTTAAATATCATGTACACTTACATGATGAAAGAAAAATTGTAGTAAAAGTAGATGGACAGCCACATTCATTAATATCTTTCATAACATTGGTTAGATTCTTTGTTTTTCAGCATTTATTCGCGTGAAAAGAACTTTAGCCATTTACATTTGCTAACTATTGAAACCAAGGGTAAAACGAGCATTTGAAGTAGAAGATATTTTGCAATCTAGCTCGTGTTGGGACAATTTTGACAATACAATGGAAAGAAAATTTAACAAATTTAACCACCGGTTATAACAAAAATAAAAAATAAACGCGACTTCCAATTTATATGTGATGAAATAAAAGCGTTCACTATTTATTTGGCTTCTCAGCTGCAGATGGAAATGACAAGCAACGTTACATGTATAACAAGAGAGCGGCCGGTTTAAGTAAGAATTTTGTGGCAAAACATATGAAGGTTAAGTGGAAAGAGGTTCATCCGGTGATAATAAAGTCACCAAGTGTGACTACTTATCACTTGGCTATGGTTAAATGATACATATTCTCAAGAGGTGATGGTCAAAAACACACCTGAACTATCACTTTTTCGCGAGTTTAACTATTAGTTGTTCCCTTTTCCTACCTGAACTATTACCATCTATGTATTAAAACACACCTATATGATAGTTCAAGTAGGAAAAAGGGAACAACTAACAGGTAAACTCGCGAAAAAGTGATAGTTCAGGTGTGTTTTTACCATAATTCTATTCTCAATACAGGTTGTAACTCCCAAGTGTTAGAATTGTCATTGCTGTAAGAAGCAACCAGTATCTGGTTTGGTCAGAAGCATCATACTTTCAGGCTGCAAATTGAGTTGGTAATATCCATGAATGTAGAATGTGACAATTGCTGCTATTCAAAGGGGCATCTTGGTACTTCACCCTAGAAAAAGGCAAAAAATCAAGTGTAGGAAGGAGCTGGGGCTATAAAACATATATATGTAAAGAGATAATGCAATTTGGTACATCCTAGCTATATCAGCTGAAATTACATTTCCGAGGAACTAAGTCTTCAGAATCTTCCTCTTCTTACTCGAGCCCATGCAATAGCAGCCGTGACAGCCCCACCCAGATGAGCAGATCCAGAGATTTGAGTGTCACCCTGAAGTCGAGGAAAGGCAGTCGTATACATACCAAATGAGTCATTACGAACGTGATTCTTTTTTTTTTTTTTTTGTGGGAAGACTGTAGTATAAACTAAGCAGAATAAATGGTCATATGATAGAACTGGACTCCCTACATCTTCATGGCTGAATTATGCGCTGAAGGCTAAGATCTCAAGCTGGCACGTGAGATGGATCTTAGTATAGTGTTGTGGTATCGATCTTATCAGTTTATTTCCTCAACCAACACAGAGAATCAGCATAAGTATGGGGTTGAAGTCACATGACCATTCACACCCATTACTCGCTAAAAGTTCTAATCTAGCCAATCGAGTTGTGGAGAATCTAGAAAACTTAAATATGGCAGGCATGTTGAACTTGTAGAAGAGAACAAAGGAAGCAAACTTTACCAAAAAAGATGTTTTGATTTTTATTTTCATTAGAAACTGAGCCTCATTTGATAACTGCCTAACCTCTAACACAAATCTTGCGCCATAAACATAAGGGTATTACCAGAAAACCAGACAGGTAAAATCTTAGTCCAGTCTCCAGGTACATGTACAAATAATAGCCTAAAATAGCTTTTATTTCTGATACACGGAAGGAAATATGGAGTTCAGCACATAGTAGTCATTGATGACTTCATTGCATGATAAAGATAACTAAACAACAAAAGAGGATGAAGTGCTAGAAGATCATACCTCCAATATTCTTAAGACATCTTTTCCAATAATGAAGATTCCCTGAAATGATTTAATGAATGACCGCAGTCCCGTAGAAAATATTAGCCAATTTACCTGTGGCAACTATCATCTAGAAAAGTACAAAAAAATAAAAAATAAAATAGTTAAGACGTACAAAATAACTTACCAGTAAGATTGCTGGGACGGGAATAATAAAGTCAAAATACAGAGTCTTTTTAGGGAACAGGAATATATCAAGCAGCAACACTGCATTTACAGCCCCACTTGCACCCTAATGGAAAAGCACATACAGAAGACAAGGCAAAGTGTAAAGATGACATGAAGCTATGACTAATTATCAAGGGGAAAAACAGATGTATGAAATATTTCAATGTTTTGAAATAACATCTTTTTTTGGTAACTTCTCATGAAAGAAAAGGTCAAACTTCATACATTAACCATTCAATTCGAAATACCAAGGATTCCAGAAATCAAAGAGTAGTTTTGGCAAAAACCTTCTTCATGCAAAGGATGAGAAACCAAACCAAGAACCATTTTCCTTAGAAGCTTGAATTATTTGCTAGTTCCCACACACTGAGATGATTAAGGATTCAAATAGAAATCTGTAGAACAAGACCTAAGAAAGATAACATTGTTTTTGAGTTTGGGTAGGAGTTATAACAATCAGATACAGTGGCTCGCTAAAATGAAAATATATGGCAATTTAGGCATCCACAATTTGATAAGTGATAACCTTCCAAAATTAAGTTCACTAGATACAATGACCGAGACAAAGTGTAGTAGCATTGGAGCGGTTTATTCTATGAAACTACTCAAATTTTTTTCCAGAGCATGATCTATTTAGTCCAAATACCAAAGACCAACATTATCAAGTCATATAAAAAAGGAGGCTTAACTACAGAATTTGAAGACAACAAAGTACTCTGCGAAAAAAATAAATGATAATCTTAAATATAAATGAGAGAAAAATGACAATCTCATTTCAGATCTCCCATAAATTGTTAGTATGGTAACATAAGGAATTAGAATTGGAATTGGAGAAGGAAGCAAAGAACTAGCAGAGATCACGAAGAAGACGAGAATTTACCAATCCAGGAACTCGTGATGGATCCATGCTCAGAAATTGTCCTCTTTGTGCCTGCCCAAAAAAAAAAGAGAGACAGCCATTTACTACTTCCACAACCAGAGACATAATACTCCCTTAATCTCATTTCAAGTCACACAATTTATCTGGATGAAGACCCTATGTCAATTTGACTTGCATATTTTATTGGTGCGAGTGAAAGAAAATATAAAAATATTAATTGTAAAATTAGAGAGGAAGACCGTGATCAAAGTATAATTTCAATCTTAAAATTTGTCAATTTTGCGTAAGACTTACATTACTACCATAGAAGTCTGTTAAACATTTTACGACATCTTACCATGAAAAGTGACACATAACTGGAAGTCTGGAACAAAGGTAGTAATTATGAATTTAAGTGACCAACTCAAATCATGCAGCGCAGTCCACTTTAACTTCTTTGTTTTTTTGTTTTTTTCTTGAGATGGTAACAAGGTTTATATTAAAACACAAAAAGTTGTGTGTGCCATATTTGCAAAGTGTATGGAGTAAAAAGGTATAAAGTATTTACTTCCTTATAGAGAGACACTAGAGAGACAAAAAGTTGTGTGTGCCATATTAGTATCATCTATGTACTCCTGTTTACACAAGAAATGGAAAAGCAAAATACAATTTAGTTTTATCTTCTGTATTGACATTGAGCTGTTGTTATCTTTAAAACTCCTCTCGCTCCATATAGTCCACCACATACAAGTTGATATCACGCTTCATCTTCTTTTCTAATCTGCTGAACCTCCACTTTCGTGCCAACTGGACAGCAATCCCAGAGTTTTCATTGACATTGTCCAACTCAGGCCTATCATATCTAGAAAGATGTCATATAATTGTGCAGTCACTTTGCAACATAGAAACAGATGGCTATTTTTTTCTGCATTTTTCCCACACAAAGTTGTATTCCCCCCTCTCCTCAGATTTACTTGATTTAAACAGACCTTCCTTGCTACCAGCCAAAGATCTTATTTCTCCTCCTACGATCTCAGCACATTGTTAAAATTGTTGTCTCATTTACTGGATATATCAAACTCCTCCTCCAATTGATATGCAACCCTCACACCCCTTCAAAGATTATTAGCATTACCCTTAACATCTTCATTTGTTCCTCATCTCATCACATAAAACAATTGCCTCATTTGCATAGAGTAGGTGAGTAATTTTCATGCTTTCCCCTTGTTTGTTGTTTACTTTAAAACCTCTAATCCAACTGTTGCATTGAGCAGTTTGCAGCATATTATTCAGCCCCTCCATTGCTAGTATGAAAAGAAAAGGAAATAAAGGACTTCCTTGTATCAATGCTCTTTAAGATGGAAAAAAGCTCTCAGGTTATCCATTAATAATAGTTTTAAATCTAACTGTGGATATGCAGAACTTGATCCAGTTGACCAATATGTACCAAAGTCCATTCTCCTCAATGCATTTAGCAAGAATCCCCAGTTCACATGGTCAAAAGCTATTTGTATATCTAATTTGCACAGCATTCCTGGTTTCTTCTCATTCAGTCTGGAGTCGAGAATTCATCTGCAATGAGTACAGCACCCATTATTTGCCTTTCTTTGACAAAGGCCATTTGATGTGTGTCAACCAGCTTGTGCTTTACTGTTTTAAGCCTCTCTGTCAATAGTTCGGTTATGATCTTGTATACACTGCCTATCAAGCTGATAGGCCTTAAGTCTCTCAATTCCTTTGCACCATTTTTCTTGGTATTTAAGATTTTTAAAAATCCTGGCTGTAAAATTATGAACAAAAAGCAAAATATCCTCTTTAATAGTATCCCCTCATTTAGTGTAGAAGCCCATGCTAAACCCATCTGGTCCAGAGGCTTTGTCAATAGCAAAGTTTAATAGTATCAAGAAGGCCGAATAGCCTAAAAACACTTGTACTTTATCGTTTTGACATCCCGCCCACTTTCTTCACAGGATTCCATCCAAACACCTCAACTTAATCAGAATAATTTTGTAAAGGCCTCTCACTCCGGGTTTCTCACTTGCTCTGACATGGATACCTCATCATATATCCACATAACACAAACTCTTTAACATGCCATAATCATCTTCGTCAACTAAACCAAAAAAAGTAACCATGCTTCCCCAATTTCCCATTACATTTTCCCCCTATATTGACAACATCCAAAAATAAATTAATCATCACATTTCCCAACTCAAATATCCCAAAATTTCAACTAAAAACCAAACAAACATATCGCACGCCCTAGACCACCTTGTCCTCTGACCGTCATCTCCCATTTCTTCTACTGCAACTTGTGATAGAGTCTAAAAAATCTCACACCCTAATATTTCTCACACCGGAAACACAAATAGAGTCGGGCCAGTTACAAGATCAGATTCTACTTTCTTGCAATGCTACGTTAGAAAATTACAACCACTCTTGTGAATATTCCTTCACTTTTGTCTACACAGAAATTCTTTCATTTATGACCTGTTTTCTGGTGATTTCTGCCGAAGGAGATAAAATGGAATTGAAGGACGAGAGAGGAGTTGGGCAAGCGGACAGAGTTAGAGTTAGAGAGTCAAAATTTTGGGGATTGGGAAAGACGAAGGTTAGCAAAGACTTCCAATGAAGGGTGTTTTTTCAGCCATGGTGTCATCACCTTCACCTTCTTGTTGCTTGCTAACTGCAGTCATCGAATAGAAGGGGAGAAACAATAGAAGAAAAGAAAATCATTTTTAAAATTTTATTTTTTCCTTTATTGTTCTTATCTTTTTTCTGATTTTAATATTCTTTTAATCAAAATCAGTACTCACTCTCCTTATGTACGTGTATCACACTCACTTTGTCCAACTCATCCAAATTAATGCCACATAAGTTCAGTCAGCGGTCAGAGACATTTAAAAGATTTATTTTCATCAGGTCAAGGTGTCTGGATGAAATCCCATGGAGTAAAGAGGAGGGGATGTCAAAATGGTATCAGTACAAGTGTCTTTTAGGCTATTCAGCCTATCAAGAACCTCCTGTTTCTCTAAAGGCTTTTGGAGTCATTCCTTTTTATGTTCAGTGATTCAACGCCTCCAGTTAAATTGAAATCTGATCTCTATGCCTCTGATTTTGTATATAATTGCTTATAGAATCTTACCATAGCTCTAGGTTTCTCCGGTGTTGCTCCATCAAGCACTAGTAGATTCTGATCTTTGGAAAAGTTTGGTACTTTTGTCACCTTGTTTCAGCCATAGGATTTTGGACCTTTGTCCCTAATGAAGTTCTTCATTACTTGCCGCTTCTTCAAATTCTATGAAGTGATTAGCTTTCAATGCCACTTCCTCATTATTCAGATTCCCCTATTGCTGATTGTGTCCATTTTTAATATCTAATTGAAGATGTTGTCTTCATTTCTAGATTCTCTTGGGTTGCCAGATTCCACTCCTTCAGCTCAACCTTCTAAGTCTTCATTTTACTTGCCTGAATAAAGTCTAGTTTGCGCTCTACCTCAAAGGATTCTCACCAGCTTTTAACCTGAATATTCCCATATCTAAGTGATATTGGCCAATGATCTGTGATGACCAAGGATAAACTGTTTAATGTTTCTCAACTTCACATCTCATTAGGGGAGATGAGAAATCTATCTATTCTGGATGAGGAGGTTTGATTGCCTAACCTGATGCATGTATACAATCACCCATTGATAGGAAGATCCACTAGCTCTATATCCTAAATACAACAACAACAACAACCCAGTGAAATCCCACATCGTGGGGTCTGGGGAGGGTAGAGTGTACGCAGACCTTACTCCTACCAAGGTAGGACGACTGTTTCCAAAAGACCCTCGGCTCAATAAAAGCATAAAAAGAAGTCAGATAAGGTTAAGAGATTCAAAGCGTTATGGAATGAAATAATGCAAGCTACACAAATAACACAGGATAATCAAAGCACAGGAAATAACAGATAATAGCAGAAATTTGAGCACAAGAAATTATATTGTGCTAATGCGACTACTAATAAGAACGGAAAACGAGACTATCTACTAGCCTTCTACCCTAATTTGGGTCCTCCAAACCCTCCTATCTAAGGTCATGTCCTCGGTAAGCTGTAATTGCGCCATGTCGTGTCTAATTACCTCTCCCCAATACTTCTTCGGCCTACCCCTACCTCGTCTGAAACCATCCATGGCCAACCTCTCACACCTCCGCACCGGGGCATCTGTGTCTCTCCTCTTCACATGCCCAAACCATCTCAATCTCGCTTCTCGCATCTTGTCTTCCACCGAGGCCACCCCCACCTTATCCCGAATATGCTCATTCCTAATCCTGTCACTCCTGGTGTGGCCACACATCCATCTCAACATTCTCATCTCGGCAACTTTCATCTTTTGAACGTGAGAGATCTTAACTGGCCAACGCTCCGCCCCATACAACATAGTCGATCTAACCACCACTTTGTAGAACTTGCCCTTAAGTTTTGGTGGCACCTTCTTGTCACATAACACTCCGGAAGCAAGCCTCCATTTAATCCACCCTGCCCCAATACGATGTGTGACATCATCGTCAATCTCCCCGCTGCCTTGCACAATAGACCCAAGGTACTTGAAACTACTTTTCTTCTGGATGGCCTGGGTACCAAGCCTCACTTCCAAGCCAGCCTCCTGAGGTGCTTCACTGAACTTACACTCCAAGTACTCTGTCTTGGTCCTACTCAGCTTAAACCCTTTAGACTCCAGAGTATGTCTCCAACCCTCCAGCTTAGCGTTAACTCCGCTACGAGTCTCGTCGATCAGGACTATGTCGTCCGCGAAAAGCATACACCATGGCACCTCACCTTGAATTTGCCGTGTCAATCCATCCATCACCAAGGCAAATAAAAACGGACTAAGAGCTGATCCTTGATGCAACCCCATCTCAACTGGAAAGTGCTCTGAGTCTCCTCCTACTGTCCTTACCCTGGTTTTGTGTTAGGCCCCGTGTTTTCGTACGATTGGAAATCGAGAAATAACTATGACTCGGGTGTTAGAAGGACCTAATTTAATTTTTTTGTGAATATGACTATGTTGGTTGTGAAATCTTTAATGCTAAGACCTCGGGGAAGGCCGAGGATAAATTTGGAACTTCGTAAATTAGTTTCGGGAATTACAAAACGGGACTTTTCTCGAATTGGGCCAAGAAAAATCCAATGCAAAATAAGGCCCAAGATCAAATGGGGGCCGGCCATAGTTGTGGCCCAAGTCCATTTGAAAAGGGGCATGTGCTATGCACATGACCCCCTAAGTGGATATATACAAGGAATACACTTAGAAATTATCACAAAATTAGAAAAAAATCAAGAACACCCCAAAAACTAAGGGTTCGGCCGAAGTGGAAAAGAAAGGAAAAGAAAATTTCCAAGTTTGATTAGTGATCCAAAAATCTTGGTTTCTACATATTTGTGGAGTATTCAAGACCCTCTTCAACGGGGTATAATTAGTTTGGCGAGAGGTACGCGTTTGCGGCAAGTCGGAAGTTTAAGAAAAGGTAAGAATTTTGCCCCTTTTATGTTGTAGAATTGATATGAATATGCTAAGGATTGTAAATATATAGAAATCCCGTAACTTGGATGTTGGAAAAAAAACGTGGGTGTGTGTGTGGAGTGTGTGTTGGCCGTGAGCTTGGGGTGGATAAAAATAGTTTGAATTGATCTTGTTTAAGTTGGCATAATGTGTTGGTATGATCCTTGTATCGTAAATGATGGACCGCTAAACTAAATTGGCGTTGAAAAATGATTTTGAATATTATCGGAAAGCGTATACTTTCGGTATCACTATGTATATCAATGTATATTTTGGGTGCTAGAGACTTTAGATATGACTTTACAATGATATTGATGAATTCGGAATGAAACGACGTTAGTTAGAGTGTTCGTCGTGAATTTTAATGTTTTGAAGAATTATGGAAACTAATGGATTTTGGTGCAATTTTGTGTATGTCTTAGATTGAATTTGGAATGTGTTTGACTAGTGTTGGATGGGTAAATGAATACAATTATGTGAATATAGAATTGGGATTTTGAAAGTTTGAATGGAAGTTGCCAACTTAAGAAATCATGTAGAACTTTGAAGCTAGGGTGACTTGATTGTTGTGTATATTGTTTGGTTGATGTGTGGGCTGTTGTGGTTGGTTAATTTGAGCCGAGCTACGTCTCGGGGATGTTAGATTTATAGGGGAAAGAAATGCTGCCGAAATTTCGGTAGGCAAATATGGAGTTAAAAGCATTTTGAGCCTAAGAATCTCAATTGGTAACTTTGACCATTTGCAGATTTTTGACGAAACGGGACGGGACATTTGGAAGAGCTTACGACGTCTGTGAGGTATGTAAAGCTTCCCACTCCTTCATTTGGCATATCTTAGTACGTCAGTCGGATATGAGACCTTCCGGAGCATTTCTGCTCCTCGAAACCCGATCCACAGAAAAGTTACTATTCATTCAATTCCATTGAAGCCTAAAGGCTCCATTTTGGCTAGAATGCCACTATTCGTCCGAAACCTATCGAAATGTGGTCGGGTAACCTAGAAATGATTATGTATGACCTTTGGCATATAAATGCTCGTAAAAATATGTTCGCCACCTCACTTTGACTCGAGGTGGGCCCGCTACCCCAAAATGCCCGATTTGCCCCTTCGGGCCACTTTTGAGGATAAGGTTGGATAAGCCACTTATGGTCTTTGGAACGTCCTCTTACGGGACACGTTTTGAACAATTCGATACGCCAATCTATGTTTTGAACTGTAGGCACCATTTTGGAAACGTTTTGTGAAAGGAAACCTTATGTCGACTAAGTATTCGACTATTTTGTAATATGATATGATTTATGAGTTTACTTTGTTTTGAAAGACTATTTTGAAATACGATTTGCATTTGTTTGCTCACGACTCCGCTCGTGCCTTATTATGACTTCGTTCACCGGTTCCCGGGCCGGTTTTGATTCGTGCGTTTTATGAAAATTCGGCCGTATGCTGTGTTACGGTTCCCGAGGCTCCGCCATAGGGCCGGGTTCCGTTTGGAGTTATGCTGTGATATGGCTCGGGATGCGATACGCTCACCGATGATTATGATTATGTTCGGGGATGTACGGAGATTTGAAACCTTCTGGTGTTATGCTGTGTGTGGCGCCAGCGTCGGAGTGGCGACCACGTTCTTAAGCGTTTGCATGATTTTGTTTGCATAAAATATATGTATATGATTTCGATACAGATTTTGACATACCAGTTTGTACCCCACTTTGACATCTGATTTGCTTTCGGTTTTGATCCATATTTCTGTACTCCGTGCTTACATACTCAGTACGTATTTCGTACTGACCCTCTCTCTCTGGGGGCTGCGTTTTATGCCCGCAGGTGCAGATATTGGTGATCCTCCGCAGTAGGCTTCACTTCTTGCTTTCCGGAGTACTCTTACTTGGTCCGGAGTCCACTCTTGGTACAGACTACTCTACTCTGTATATACTTTGTATATTTGACAGTTTGGGTACGGCGGGGCCCTGTCTCGCCATATGTTATGTTTTGAATTCGTAGAGGCCTGTAGTCATCTTTGTGGGGCGAGGGTCCTATGTGTATGTTGTCTGATTTTGCTTTCGGGTCTTAAAGCGGTCTGTTTGATATGATGGCCCCAAATGGCCCTTCTGTATATATATTTTGTATTTTGACCGGCGATGCCTATTCCGCCGCTTTGTTTGAGTTTGATTTGATATGACCGCTTAAGACATATTTTCGATATAAATTATGTTTGATATAACTTTTGAAAAATTCTGAAATAAGTTTGGATTCGGAAATGATTATGCGATTTGGTCTGGGTACCCAGGTAGGGTGCCAGTCGCGGCCCACAGGGCTGGGTCGTGACATTTTGGCTCCCTCATACATGTCCTTGATCACCCTAATGTACGCCACAGGTACACTTTTAGCCTCCAAGCATTTCCATAGGATCTGTCTTGGAACTTTGTCATAAGCCTTTTCTAGGTCGATGAATACCATGTGCAAGTCCCTCTTCCTCTCCCTATACTGCTCCACCAACCTTCTCACAAGATGGATGGCTTCTGTAGTTGAGGGTCCCGGCATGAATCCGAACTGGTTCTCTAAAATAGACACACCTCTCCTCACCCTCATCTCCACCACCCTTTCCCACACTTTCATAGTATGGCTTAGCAGCTTGATACCTCTATAGTTGTTGCAACTCTGGATATCTCCCTTATTCTTATATAGAGGGATCATTACACTCGCTCTCCATTCTTCGGGCATCAACGCCGTCTTAAAGATGACATTAAACAACCTAGTCAGCCACTCCAAACCTGCCGGGCCCGCGCTCTTCCAAAATTCCCCAGGAATCTCGTCAGGTCCGGTCGCTCTTCCCCTGCGCATCCTTAACCTCGTCAACCTTAATACTCCTGCAATACCCAAAATCGTGACGCCTTCCTGTATGTTCCAAATCTCCCAACACAATGTCTCTGTCCCCTTCTTCATTCAAGAGTTTGTAGAAGTATGACTGCCATCTCCGTCTAATGAGAGTCTCCTCTACCAATACTTTGCCATGCTCGTCCTTGATGCACTTTACTTAATCCACATCACGTGCTTTTCTCTCCCTCGCCTTGGCTAGCCTGAACAATTTCTGGTCCCCTCCTTTCTCTTCTAGTTCAGCATACATGCGTTCAAAAGCTGCCGTTTTTGCCGTCGAAACCGCCAACTTCACCTCCTTCTTCGCCATCTTATAAAGTTCTGTATTCGTCCACTTTTCCACCTCATCCTTGCTTTCTATCAACTTCGCATAGGCCACCTTCTTTGCTTCCACCTTCCCTTGAACTTCTCCATTCCACCACCAGTCCTCTCGATGCTGACCACGACTACCTGTCGAGACCCCCAACACTTCCCTTGCTACCACCCTAATGCAACTAGCCGTCTTATCCCACATACTGGTCGCATCCCCACTACTATCCCAGGCCCCCATATCCTTCAATTTCTCTCCCATCTCCAGGGCACTAATCGTGGTCAAACTCCCCCATTTGATCCTAGGTCGGTCCTCCACGACCCTCTTCTTCCTCGTCATCTTGATCGCTAAATCCATCACCAAGAGCTTATGTCGGGTTGTAAAATATTCGCTCGGAATGACCTTACAATCTTTGCACAGACCTTTATCATCCTTCCTAAGGAGTAAAAAGTCTATCTGAGTCTTAGCAACCGAACTACGGAAGGTTACCAAGTGTTCCTCCTTCTTTGGGAAACTCGAATTGGCTATCACCAACCCAAAAGCTCTTGCAAAATCCAAAAGTGAGACTCCTCCTCCATTCCTGTCCCCGAAGGCAAAGCCTCCATACACATCATCATAACCTCCCGAAATAGGCCCGATGTGTCCATTGAAATCACCTCCCACGAATAGCTTCTCAGTAGGCGGTATGCCTCCCACTAATTCGTCCAAATCCTCCCAAAAGCGCCTCTTCTCCTCGTCGCCTAAGCCCGCTTGCGACGCATATGCACTAATAATGTTCAAAGTGAGTCCTTCAACGACCACCTTAATCGACATCATCCTATCAGTGGCTCTCTTAACCTCTACCACCTGATCCCTTAATTCACTATCTGCTAAAATGCCCACCCCATTTCTATACTTCGACCTATCAGAGAACCACAGCTTATACCCGTCTACCTCCTTAGCTTTAGGACCTACCCATTTGGTTTCTTGGATACAAGCTATATTAATCTTCCTCTTCTTAAGAATCTTAACTAGCTCTATGGACTTCCCCGTTAACGTTCCAATGTTCCAAGATCCTACTCTCAACCTAGACGCTCCTTTAACCCACTTACCCCTCCTAACCCTCGCCCCCGTCCCCGAACGAGAACATGACCCTAGTCTACCATCACTAAGCAAAGCCACGAAAATGAGTATGAACTAATAAATTATTCAAAAGTCTAAAGTTAGCAAAATGTAACTACAAGTGTATGGACAAATAATGGGTATGGCAACCGGAGGTACCAACTCCAGTTGAACTGAACCTGGTCGCCGCCGGAAAACACTGTTCAATGTCCGAGTTACTGTTCACTGTCGGAATTGACCTGAAACAGGAGAAGAGAAGAGGGGGGGGGGGGGGGGGGGGGAAGAAAAAAAGGACAAGAAAAGAAAAAGAAAAAAGGAGAGAGAAAGAGAGGGCTGGCCGGAAAAAGTCTCCGGCGGTGACGCAGCTGTGTTCTGGCAGCGCCAGAAGCAGCTAAAAAAGAGGAAAAAAAGGAGAAGAGAGGAAGAAGAGAAGAAGAAGAAGAAAAAGGAAGAGAGAAAAAAGTAAATCTGGCCGGAAAAGTGGCCGGCGTTACCTGGTCACCGGAGTTACCTGAACAGTGATGCGGTCTGGTCGCCTGACGGGGTGGCGGGTGGGGTGGGGGAGGGAGGGAGGAGATCTTACCGTTGGAGAGTTGGAGAGCAGAGGAGAGACAACTAAAACATGTACTCTAATGTCACTCTATATCCTAAATAAAATTTGCGAAATCTGTCATGTCCCTGTTAAAGTTATGGCATTTTCTTTTCAAAGATGAACCTAGGTGTATTGAAATGCCCACATGCTACCCAAAGATCACCACAGAGTCCTCTACTTTCTCCAATTTCTTCCCATATGATTAGCCTTTTCTCCGAGGGTTTGGATCATAAACCCCAGTTCGATGCCATGAGAAATATTGTGTTACAGCCTTGAAACTGCTAGTTAAAGAATGCATTTCGGTACATGTGATTCCCCCCATACTCTTCTATCCCACATATTAGAATCCCCTTTCTTGTGTCGCTCCCAAATATTCATATTTCACTCATCTTTTTGCCTATAATTCTTTCACATAATCAGTTATGTTTCCTTCAACTTTTGTTTTCTGTAAACAGTATATGCCTGCTCCCCACGTGTGAATCAAGCTTTTCAATGCTCTGTCTTCCTCCTATTAATACCCCTAATATTCCATGAGATAATGTTTATCTTCGTGATCCATCTTCTAGCATAAATCTTCCCCCCAATTCCTGTTCCCAAAGCTTTTGAATTTAACATAAGAAATCAAACTTTTGAGTTCTTGTGTGCCTTTCCATTTTGGTGTGACACAGATTTCTGGAATTGTTTCAGGTTTGTTCAACTTTCTTCTGTTGGCTATCTTCAAGAATAGCACTAGGGCCTCCTTTTCACAATCTTGGAAATCAATGTCAAACTTATTATTAAGCTTTAAGATATTTCAGTGCACCAATACAGTCGCGTCCATTCCCAAATCAGAAGAGTGGACTTCAATTGGTTCTGCATCCACCATCATGCATGGCCCTCTTCAGGCATCTCCATTAATTCCATCCTCTGCTTCGTTAGAAATCAGTATGGGCTGCTATTCTTCATTCAAATTTCTAAAGCAAAATTAATTGATTGTTCTGTCCAGCTTGTTGTTCGGTCTCAACTTTATCGAGGATGTTAATCTGTGTGTTAAGGAGGTCTTCCTTTGTCGTTTCAGAATTCACCTGTATTTCAATTGTCAAGGGGTCTTCTTTGTTGGCTTTATAAGCTGGTTCTATGGACCAAAATTATAGTAGAAGGTCAGAAAAGATTTGACCCAAAATCTTTTTGGACTTGTGGCCCAAGTTTACTTCCTGTATTTTCTTTTCCCAGCTCTTTAAAGGCCACATTCTCATGTTCTTGTGTCACATGTGTACCAATTTAAGAGACTTCCCTTCCTTCAAAAAGCCCACGTGCTCTATTACCTATCGCCCAATTTGTCACGTCAACCCCTTCTTTATGTGGAGTTCCTATTAACCATTGGTCCCTCCACTGCTTCTCCTCCGATCAATATTCTAGTCTTCACCGTCACCGGAATTTCGCACCTGTAAAGAAATGGACCTTGGGCTTAACTCAATCCCAAAAGCTAGCTCAATAGGTGAGGATTGCTCAAAGATCATATAAAGAGTCCAAATTCCTTCCCATTGCCGATGGGACTCTACCCCCAACCTAAAAAAAACCCCACAACCACCACGCCCTGGACTAGACATCTAGAGCATGAGCAATTTAATATGGGGGCCCAACATCGGTAAACCATGAATTGGGATGGGCCTGACTCTGATACCGTGTAAAAGAAATGGACTTGGCCTGACTCAACCCTAAAAGTTAGCTCAAGAGGTGAGGATTATCCAAGACCAGATAAAGAGTCCAAATTCCCTTCTCTTTACCAATGTGGGACTTTTCACAGCACCAAATCAGAATTTTATATATGAAACCATCAATTTCCACCTCTATTTCTTTCTGAACTTCTTTTCCATCTCTCTTCACGCTGATTCAAGTCCAGTGTAGGTTGTTTCCTCTATTTCAATTCATCCTTCACAGGTATTGCCTATCTGTTTGAATACCGGTTGCGGCCATAGATTCAGAGGTAGCCCAAGGAATCGTATTCATACCCAGCTTCTGTTATTTGTTCTAGCTAGCGCCTGGTGGGAGTCCACCAATCTAATGTAAACTGAAATATCCTCCATCGCCATTCACCTGTGTGCTGCAAACCCAACTCTGGATATCATTTAATGTAGGTGTTTCCTGTGAGGGGTTAGATTTACCAACAATACGTCTTCCTCCGAAACTTCTGAGCCACCTGGGATGATGACAGTGTAGCTTTTAACTTTGACTGGAGAGCTTGTCGTCCATTTATTGCTTCTGATGGCTTCAATGTAAGAGGTTTCAGGTTGTGGGCTTCTGACAGATGGTGTTTGCTTCTCCATTTCTGGGACATTTATGAATCTTGCAATTTTTTGAGCTATGTCTCCCCCAGCCTGCCTGATGTAACTCCGGAGTGGTTATGACTGATCTGTTTCCCCCTAATATAGCTAAGCTAATGTACCTTCCATATTCGTTGTAATTAAGACTGCAGAAAAATTCTGCAAATTGATCTCTCATTTTCCCCTCCTGACCATTCTTTGTTCCTTCGATGCCATATTAAATACATATGCTATTCACTTCATAACTTTAAGACGTAAAGTTACTTTCCTCATCATATTTCTGCTATGCTCGACCCATTCAAACCTCGAACTTGACTTCGTAATATCATAAAAGTTAAAACCAGCATGATACAAATCCTATCTTCCCCATATTACCACAAACCTGAGTTTCTGAACAATCACTATGGAATGATTGAGGAGAAACTAAGTCTTCTACAGCAAAGATCACTGGAAAATACCTTGTGTTATCGGAATAAACTAAGGTTGTTGAGTCTCGGCATTCATGCCTGGGAGCATTTTTCTCTCCTACTCACTACCAAGTTTCTTCACCCTTCTTCTTGAAAAATCAACCAATGTCTACTCATTAAAACGAAAAAAACTCGTGCACCACTGAGAAAGTACGGTAAATCCAAAAACCTCACTGACAAGCAAGCCAACTTAAAAACATAAGCAATCTATAATTACACTACAAGCACATACTCAAGTACCACAACTAACTACTTTACACAAGATCCTAATTATCCCAGAACCATGCTTAATCATATTTTGTGTAGCTTTCTGACTGCACTCCAGTTCCTATATTCTTCTGATCCTTTAATAGGCTAAATAATTGAGTTTTCACACTTCACCTTGTTGTGCTTTCCATGTTTCAGAAAAGAAAAAAAGAAAAAAAAATCAACTCTTTAATATTTATCAAGAAAAAAAAAGCATTAACTCCTTCATGTATTCATCATGAATTTTGCGCACATATGAATGATGTTGGATATTACCAAGAGATATTGGACGGAGGACTTGATCATCATTTAGTGGGCAGGTAATATACACAGGTGTCATTACAATATTTTTATCAACTTCTTGTCCATGAGAACAAATAGGTAATATAAGATTGCTGCTCCCACATTACCTGCAGTGATGAAGCTATAAAGGCGTGATATATCAAGTAAAAAACTGAGCCAACAACTGCTCCAGATAGATACAGCTTCAGAAGAAACTCAGGCCCAAAAGTTCTACCGATCTGCCAAGAGAGAGAATTTAATAAAAGAAACTTATTAATCAGTGAAAAAGATGTCGTGTGCACATATACTGCAAGAGCTAACAAGTTTTCCTAGCTTCCTCTCTCTAAGATGTCAACGTATCCTATAACAAGACTGAATTGATTCTTTTACATTTTCCAAAGTTAGAAAATTGGTTAGACTAATGGGAAAAAAACCATACACTGACCATTGATAGAAAGGTTGGAAAGTATCCTAATGCATCTGATGTCCCTACTTGGGAGAATGGAAGTCTAGAATAACATACTCTTCTAAGTACCAGAACCAGACCTTGGCCTCCAGATCATTAACTAGCAAAATGAACCACCAGGGCCAGATACATTAGGCTACCTTTAATGTTGCATCAAGGAATCAATGATGGACATGGAAACATTTGCAACCATATTAACACTAAAAGAAGACAGTGGAGACCGATAAGCTTTCTACTTTTTGAGATCAAAGAGGCTGCAACTATATCAGAGTGATCAAAGATGACTTTGAATTGAATAACAGATATGCTTGTGGAAATGGAACTCAGTGAAAATTTATTTGTTTTGAAAATTAGGTGGTTAGCTATCATCTGAGCTGCCTGGCAGAGAGAGTTTTAACCGTATGTATCCTCTAAGATCCGAAAGCTAAGACACGTGCTTGCATGAGACCAATGTCCCTGTACTATTGTCCATTAGTTTATTTATACTGTTCCCAAATTTCACTCATTATGGCATACTGTTAAGAAAATTGCTTAATTTACGACATATCAATGAAATACTTGCCTAAAATTAATTAAGCCTTACCCATTTCATCCTTAAACTAAAAACGTACATAATTAACCAAGACATATTTTTGACATTGACCAAATTGCTTAGCATTAAGCCATGTCACATTTAACTGAGTTGACTGATGAAATTGAATCTTTTCCACAAGTTCAGCGCATGTTATCTCTCACTTAATATTGACTGTTATCCTAAAGGTAGTAAGCATCTTTTCTGATAAAAAATCTCTTTCATTTTTTTTTCCAAGATGATTGCAGTCGATGTGCAGAACAATCAGAGCAGAGGTAAAGACAAAGATCAGCGGGTCATGCAAGAAGCCTGTTAATGTATTCACCCCATCTAAAGTAAGTCATTTCAAAGTTCAAATATCACAAGGGAGAATAGTAACCTTCTCAATATCCCGAACCACTACCACCCCTTCCAGTTATCTGGTTCTATCTAATGACAATATTTTTCTTTTAAAACAGTATTATTTACCCTTTTTATAACAGAAACATCCCAAGCATCATTGACTCACGGTTCAAACTTCTAAGCAAAAGATTTAACCTCAGCAAAAAGTAGAAAGGCAGGTGAACTTACACTTGTTCCAAAGAAGTATAGTCCAACCATGTTAGAGATAAGATGCCAAGCATCAATGTGACTGAAAGCAGATGTTATCAATGTGTGAATCCGTCCACTTGTAAAATTGGCTACTGAAATCTGAGCACCAGATACAACCCAAAAAAAAAAAAGTACTAGTTGGAAAATTATCTTAGCTTGTATATTGCATCACAAGATAAGTTATCTTAGCGACTCACCATGAAGTTCCTCATCATGAATCTATTATCAGCAACACGCCATAACAAAAACACAGCTACATTAGTTAAGATCAGGGCTAACACCACTCCATCAGTAGAAAACCTCCCAAAACCTGATCTCCTGCAAATTGGAAAGGCGCGGGTCTTAGATAATAGAAAGCACATAAATTTGGACCAAGGGAAAGTGAATAGCATCACCATGGATTGCCTTTTCTCCCACCATAACATTGAAATGCTAGAAATAGGTGAAACCATTACACACTCCACGCTGTCAAAACTCATTAGACACTGCAGATCAGTGTCAATTAACTATAACTCACTCCATTCCATTAAAGATGTTATAACTTAGAGCAGAAAACGTATGTAGTTGGACTAAGTCAAGACAATGATATCACACAGACTGTTGCCTTTTCTTCCACCAGAAATTTGAAACGTTTAGGAACAGTTTAAACCATTACGAACTCCTAGCCGTCAAAATTCATTAGTCACTTGACGTCAGTGTCAATGAAATATAACTCACTTCATTCCATTAAAAATGACATTCCTTCGCTTTGGTGGAGACTAAGAGTAAAATGGTTGAATGGATAATTATATTGATTAAGAAAAATAACTGTCTAAATAATAGGTGATAAGTACAAAGAAAAAAGTAAGTAGCATAGTTCCCTAAAACGATGTCAAATCAACTTTGAGATATGATATAAAATTAGTGTATACTAGTTAGAATGGTTGAAGGGAAATTTTTTTGCCAATTCGAGAAAATGGTCAAGTTCTTTGGGACAAACAAGAAAGTAAAGTAGCTCCTAAAGGAGCAATATTTATCTGACTGTGCATAACAGTACCAGAAGCTCAGACAAATCAGAAGAATAAGGAACAATCAAGTACACCAAGCAAATAATTTATCTGACAGAAAATTTACTTGTAACAGTAACTAACAGAATAATTGGTATGATCCTGATTATAGCTGTTTTTATTTGCTCGATGTTCCATTTAATACTCCATAAAAGTTCTATGTAAGCATGATACTGTTTAACCTATTGGATGAGCGATTCAGAAAGAGAAAAAGAGCAGAATGGAAACAGTAAAAGGAATAGGAACTATAATACTTTATCTGCAACAGCTTCTCTTGCATTCAATAACTAATCATATTCTTGAGGTATGAATGCGGTCTCGCAAATAGAACATTAGAAAAGCAACCAAAAGCTTCTCTAGGAGGTAATACTAATATTGCCAATGGTTTAACAGCGGTATCTGAGACAGGAAGATTAAAGCTGCTTTGGTGCACCATACAAGAAGCCACACTAGATTACAAAACTACAGAATTTTCATTCAGTGGATAAATGACACATCTAAAGCTCTACTTCTATCATCATCAGTGCTATTTTCACAATTGAAATCAACCAGAGATCTGGAGTTATCTGCAGTTGCAGCTTTAGTGCATATTTTCTTTAGTAATTTGCACTTTCTTCTTATATATTTTTTTTTTGGAGAAGATAACAGTCACCTTCTTCTTATATTTCTTATGATCAATTCTCTAATTTCTAAGTTTCTAGCAGAATCATGAGCTCATTGAGCTGCAGGCCTGATGTATGTTCCATTTATGATTCCTACCCTATTTTTTAAGCCTACATGTAAGATTAGGTTAAGATTTTCAATTAAACAATACCGCGTTTTAGTTTTATGATCAACAAGCTAAATAGGTTGCCCCTCACACTGTGTTGTCAAAGGCGCGCTTAAGCCCTAAAGCGACGCTCAAACATGTTGAGCGCTTAGCCTCGCTTTATGTGCACTTCAGTGTCATCATCAAGGCTTTAAGACATACTTTTCCCTGTCAATGAGCCTCTCTTGAAGAAGTGACGCTAGATAAATGATATTTCGCTTTATCATAATGTTTTACAATTTCTTTGTCTATATATTTGTTATTCATGCTTATTATTATTAGTCTTGGACTAAACATATGTATATACTTGTAGTTTTACACCACTGCGTCTTTTTTCATTAAAGCCCACGCTTTATTTGCGCTTTGTGCTTAAAGCCCCAGCTGACCTTAGAGCTTTTTTGTGCTTTTCACTTTTAATAACACTGCCCTCACATGAGATTTATGTGACTATCTATGAGGGATAATATAAAAAGAGAGAAAGTTTCAAGTATCTTGGGTCTATTATCCAAGGAAATGGGGAGATTGACGATGATGTCACTCACCGTATTAGGGTAGGGTGGATGAAATGGAGGCTCGCATCCGGAGTCTTATGTGATAAGAGGGTGCCACCAAAACTTAAAGGCAAGTTTTATAAGGTGGTGGTTAGACCAAACAATGTTGTATGGGCCGGAGTGTCGGCCAGTCAAGAAATCTCATGTTCAGAAGACGAAAGTTCCGGATATGAGGATGCTGAGATGGATGTGTGAGCATACTAGGATAGGTAGGATTAGGATTGAGAATATCCGAGACAAGATGGGAGAGATTCGATGAAGGACAAAGATGCGAGCGAGGTCGAGATGGTTCGGGCATGTGAAGAGGAGATGTACGGATGCCCCAGTGCGGAGGTGTGAGAGGTTCCTATGGATGGTTTCAGAAGAGGTAGAGGTAGGTCAAAAAAGTATTGGGGAGAGGTGATTAGACAGGACATGGCGCAGTTCCAGCTTACCAAGGACATGACCTTAGATAGGAGGTTGTGGAGGACACGGATTAAGGCAGAAGGTTAGTAGGTAGTAGAGCGTTATTACGCTTATCCTTCCATACTAGTAGGTTTGCATTGCTCCTGTAGTTGTTTGTCCTTCTATTCTTAATACTATCTGCTGCTACTTGTACGTCGATTAGCATATTATTTTGTTGTAGTTAATGCTCAGAATGTTATGTCATGATTTCTGTAGTATCTTTTCATGACTTCTTCATTTCCGTTACTTCCTTTTTCAAACAGCTTTGACCTATTTTTCCTTGAGTCGATGATCTATCAGAAACAGCCTCTCTACCTTCAAGGTAGGGGTAAGGTCTGTGTATAGTGTACACTCTACCCTCCCCAAAGCCCACTTCGTCAGATTACACTGGGTATGTTATTGTTGTTTGTTGTATAATTCAAATTTCTATAACCTAATATCACATGCACGAGGTTGAATTTGATGGCTAATTTCACACCTATTATACACATGAGACCCCAAAAAGTCCTAAACCATGTGAATGCATAAAGAGTGAAGATAAATAGAATCGTTAACTCATAGAATAACAACAACAACATACCCAATGTGATCCACAAGTGGGGTCTAGGGAGGATAGGATGTACCCAGACCTTACCCTACTTTTGTGGGGTAGAGAGGTTATTTCCAACGAAGGTTTAATTCTAAAGAAAACAAACAAACATGAAGCTCCAATACGGCTTACCCCTCATAGATAGTCACATAACTCAAGTGAGAGGTGCAAATTATCTCACAATCACTACAGAATAAATATGGACCCAATTATTTCAAAAATTTAAACCTAATCTCAATGGTAGATTAGAAAACGAAATAGTGTGAGCATACATTATGGTGCAAAAGAACTTTCCAAAGAAAACGAAAAGCTTATGGCGTAAATCTTAAAAAATAGCATAGGATCTTTTGGAAACAGTCTCTTTACCTCCACGAGGTAGAGGTAAAGTCTGCATACACTCTACCTTCCCCAAACCCCACCTGTGGGATTACACTGCGTATGTTGTTGTTGTATAAGGTGCAAGTGAAAAAGAGAGCAGATACAAAATGCAACGGACTCAAGTACAAAACTATATTCTAATTCCCAATAGAATTCCCACTTCAAACAATTTCTGATTCTCTCCCAACTATTAAGAAATCAACAAAAACTGAAGGAAGAACAACTAGGTACAAGTTTCCTATCACCAAAGGGATCGAGGCCCTAAAGATCACACCCTATCGTTATATTTTCCCCCAAATGCCGCTAAATCCCAAGAAAATACAGTGAATGGAACTTGAGTCCAACTCATCTATCAGTCTGCAAAACCAACTCCTAGTTTGGAATTCAAGACTAAGACTTCAATATCTCAACAACAGACAAATAAATTTAATTAATCAAAATCATTGCTAAAACTACAGAACCTTATTTTAAGTGTAAAGATAAGTGTGGGATTTAAAAAAAACACTAGTTTAGGGAACCTCTATTTTGCCTTGAAAGACTATATTTAATACTAGAACAAAATTGGCATGAATAGAACAGAATGTATAGGATTATGTAATCGACCCTAGTTTTAGAGAACTTTCTGCTTTGCCTTAAAACAATTTATTTAATAACAACAACAACAACATACCCAGTCTGATCCCACAAACAATTTATTTAATAACAACAACAACAACATACCCAGTCTAATCCCACAAGTGGGATCTAGGGAGCGTAGAGTGTACACAGACCTTGTCCCTACCTCGCGGAGGTAGAGAGGCTGTTTTCGAAAGATGCTCAGCTCAAGTGCAGCAGATCCAAGTAGTTATGAAAAAGTAAATACGACAATGAAAAAAACACGACAACTAGTACGGAAAGCAATACAAAGCATTCCGAAAAAGAACAGTAACAAAAGCGAAACTCAGCAAACAACATATGGATAACAGATATCAAAAAAGCAAGAAACAACATGAATAAGGCTAATATTACGACAGACACGATGCTCCAGACTATCACCAAGCCTAATCACACAGAAAAGCGAGACAACGCTCAACTACCTACTAACCCTCTACCCTAATCCGCAACCTCCATACCCTCCTATCTAAGATCATATCCTCGGTAAGCTATACCAAGCAAACAATTTATTTAATATTGGAATGAAATTAGTCCCGAGAGAGGGGAATGATTACATAGGATTCATACAACAACAACATACCCAGTGTAATCCTATAATTGGGGTCTGGGAAGGCTAGAATGTACGCAAACCTTACCCCTGTAGAGAGGCTATTTCTAATAGACCCCGGCTAGAAAGAAAAGAAAGGGATGTGAAGCATGGTATCAAGAAAAATATGACAACAAAATAGCAAGACAAGAAGCAAATGAGGCAACAGATAGTTATACATATTGAAGAAATGCTGCTAAAAGGGGAATAGTAAAGTACCAGCCAAGTCTAGTGGAACCAAATGGGAAATTAGAATGAAAATTTCTTCTTCCAAACTGAGTCCTCACAACCCCAACAGTCTGGTTAACTAAAACCCTGCTTAAATCACCTCTGAAAAGGGTATTTGGTAACACTTTCTTTGAAAAGAGTGGGTTTGAGAAAACCCCATGAGGGAATTTAACATTTTGTGGCTTCCGTAAGTGTGAGTGTGAGAAAGTATTGTATGTGGTAGAAAAAAGGTGGTGTTGCTGTGGTAAAGGGTGACATTGGTTTGTCTTGGAAGTTAGAAAGAGGAATGTTTGTGAAGGATTTTTGCTTACATTTGAGAGATTTTTGGGGATTTTGGAGAGGAGCTTCTGCATAGTTATTCTAGCGTTTTATTGAAGGTGCTTTGCTCTTTTAGCTGATGGGAAATTTGTTCCCAGTGTTGGTTTTTCAGTCTGTATTCTATGGAAAAAGGTCATGGAACAAATTCCATGTTATGGCAACGGACAACCAACATCACAATTTTTGGTCGAGAAAATACTCAAAATGGTGCTTAGTGTATTGGGGTTACTTTATTGGTCCTTAATATGTCTATGTTGATTGATATAGTCCTTCATATTTGGTCCTCAACTCTCTAAAGCCCCGTTTGTCCATAGATAGCAAAAAAAAATTACTTTTCTTGGGAATTTTGGAGTTGGAGTTGGAGTTGTGTTTGGCCATAATTCTTTAAATTGTAATTTTTGGTGAAATGTAGTTGTAAAAAAGTGAAAAAAGTAAAAAAAAATTGAAAAATAAGTTTTTTGAGTTTTGATATTCCGGAATACAACTTCAAGTTGTATTCGGAATTTTCATGGCCAAACGCTGATTCCCGAAAAAAGTGAAAAAAATTCCGAAATAAGGTGAATAATTTTTATGGCCAAACGGGGGCCTAAGTCTAACAGTAAAGGCGATCTATTTGGTCCTCAACTCTCTAAGTCTAGCAGAATATTCAAAGGAATGATGTTAAGTTTAACGTTGTTTAATTGTTCCCTGCAGCTCACGTGCTTTTACCAAATAACCTGGAAAGCTTCTTCAGTCAAAAACCCTCATGAAAAGCACGACCATTTTCTCTTTCTCAAAATGAAGAGCTTTTCTAATCTTTCTCATTTTCAATCTAACATGGATATATTAAGGACCAAAATAAAGTAACTCGGAAGAATAAGGTGGCAGGGCTCCAAAACTTTTTTTCCAAGTGAGGGCCCTCATTTTCCTTTTCATTTATTTTTACTCCAGAAATTATTAATGATGGGATTAGCATACACATGAGGGCCCCTTTATATTTTTAAAAACTTCGGGGTTTAAACCTTTTTCTTTCACTTTCTTTCTCTCTTTCTTCTTTCATGTTCTTCGTCGCCGAAAATCATTTTTTTACTCCCAAATTCTCTCATTCCTTCATCTTCTATGTGCGTAATTGTTGTTGAAAGCTAAAGTTGAAGTATATATACATTTTGGTTGCTGAAAAACGTGAAGAAGGATCTAGAAGCCATTGGCCGCCATTAACAAAGCTTTGAAGCTCTAATTCAAAAATGTGGGTTACCGCAAACGAGCTTCGTTTTAGTGAGTGATACCTCAAGAAAACCGGAACACCGAGGAGAATTCATATTTGAAATTTGAAGCAATTTCGTTTAGATTTGACATGATTTTGGATCGATTTTATAACAACTCTCAAGGTTGAAGAAGATGATTGTTCAAATTTTGGATTATTGCAATCAAGCTCTATTTCACGTGGGTGATATCTCAAAAGAACCGGAACGTGGAGGGGAGCTCATATCTGAAATTTGAAGCAGTTTGGTTAGGATTTGACATTGTTTTAGATCAAACTGTAGTTGTTCGTCCAAAAGGAAGAAGACGACACTGCCAGAAATGGTCTAGCAGAATCTTTATTCAGGTCTAAAATAGGTTTATTATGCATTGGCTATATTGAATAAAGATTTTCCTAGACCATTTCTGGCGGTGTCGTCTTCTTCCTTTTAGACGAACAACTGCTGTAATTTGATCCAAAACCATGTCAAATCTTATATATGTAATGCATATATACATCAGTTGTCTACCAATGCCTTAAAAAAATCAGAACATCGAGGAGAATTCATATTTGAAATTTGAAGCAATTTCGTTGAGATTTGACATGATTATAGCCAATGCAGAAGCTTAGTAGAAACTATAGGATTATAATAAACCTATTTTATACCTGAAGAAAGATTCTACTAGATTATTTCTGGCGATGTCGTCTTCTTTCTTTTGGACGAAAAACTGTTGTAATTTGATTCGAAATCATATCAAATCTTTTATATGTAACGCATATATACAACAGTTGTTATATGGAATGTAGCAACTGCCAATGCCTAAAAAAATCGAAACATCGAGGAGAATTCATATATGAAATTTGAAGGAATTTCATTGAGATTTGACATGATTTTGGATCGATTTTATGGCAACTCTCAATGTTGAAGAAAATGATTGTTCAAATGTTGCATTACTGCAACTGAGCTCTATTTCACGTGGATGGTATCTCAAAAGAATAAGAACGTGGAGGGGAGCTCATATATGAAATTTGAAGCAGTTTGATTAAGATTTGACATGATTTCAGATCAATTACAGCAGTTGTTCGTCCAAAAGGAAGAAGACGACACTACTAGAAATTGTTACATCTTGGAAAATTTTTCGTTAACGTACAGTGAATAGGCTAGCGAAGAGCACGATGCATACGATGTTTCAATAAGTAAGAAATAGCATTTGAGGATCCTAATCAAGATCCAAGGACATTTAACGTAAGGGAAGAAGGTTGTCAAAGAAAGTAAAAGATATGTTACGTGTCAAGTAAGAATTATGAGGGACAAGTTAACGATAGCTTAATGATGTTTTAGAGAAGAGTTATAATTTCCTTTAGATGGTTAATGAAGTATTAAACAAGTGTTAAGAAGGTTGTATAAGGATTGGAGATCAGACGAAACGACGAGAACAACTTCGGAAAAACTGTGAGTTACACAACCATGTTATACGGCCCGTGGAATGTTATACAGACCGTATAATGGTCCGTATAGCACAACAACAACTATGTTTTCCAAGGTGGTGAACCACGACCACTTGTACGGGCCGTGCAATGTTCCACGGACCGTACAAGTGTCCGTGAAAGTCCCGACGGGCTGAGTAAGTTCAATTATATAAATGTGATTCCACATCATAAATTTCATTTCCCACACACTTCTTCATCTCTCTCAAGAACTCTAGAAGGTTCCACATACTTCATCTTCAAGAATACAAGGGAAATCAAAGGTTTATACCATAGATTCAAGTGAATAGAGTGCAAGGAAGCTCTTTGGGGTTGCTAGAGTCAAGAAATCCCTTGGAAGTTGAAGCTAGGGTTTTCTCCAAGTAAAGTATTACCAACCAAAACCCGTTCCTACGTATTCAAAGGTGAGTTTCATGATTATTCCATGTTGTTAAAGGTATGGAAAAGTTGAAACACTTGGATTATGGAAGAAAATGGAAAATGGATTACAAAAGATGAGATTAATGGTAATTGTGAATAGTAGATTAATATGAATCATGAATCTTGATATATTGTGTCACGACCCGACTAGGGGCCGCGACGGGTACCCGGGGCTAACCACAGAGCACCGCTCGTTCTATTACTCATCATACTCATTTAACGCTCTTTTATCAAATTTATACTCAACTCATAAGAATATCATATTTCATTTGGGAACATAAATGCTTTTATATACATTGGCCTCTCGGCTATCAAAACAATATATATATATATATACATAATAGCAACTTCGTGAGACCATATAACCCACACTGCGTATCTACGAGCCTCTACTGGAGTGCTAGACATAAGGACGAGACAAGACCCCGTCGTGCCCAAAATATACATATGTACACAAAAGAATAATCATAAGCACCTCCGGAACAATGGAGTGCTCTCAAATCAGCTGACAGCTACTACGAGTCTGGATCAAGCTCACCTCCATGTCTACCTATGGGCATGAACACAACGTCCAAAGAAAACGGACGTCAGTACGAATATTGAACTGAGTATGAGAGGCATAAGCAATGAAATATGTCAATGAGATAAAGGAGGCATCAATAAGGAGCAACTGTATATAACTGTCACTTATAAAATAAACAACATGTGATGGCTGACTCATAATCATCATCATATTATAAATGCATAAATGTATAAGCTGCCTGTCCATATCAGATCGGTGTGATAATCATTAGCCTGCGTCCAGTCCTCCCGCGTCCGGGGTACCATCTCATGACGCCCACTAGTGGTGTCTGCCCATGCCATCTGGCCATGGTGTATACGTTGGCCGCCTTAGCGGTGACTGCCTGGCCATATAGGCGCGGTGTTATATCATCATCATAATATGCTCATCCTAATACATGCATAAAGACTCAAGGACAACTATACTTTATCGGGGTGACGTAAGGTCGTAATCCCCCGATTTCATTATGGAACATTCGTTGACATTCTGCCTCACCTTGAAGGAATTAGCATATAAGGTGAGTGTATACAATAACGATATCAATGGGTTATAGATAGCATCATTAACTTTTTAGGATCATCATATCATGGATTCTAGATTCTTTAGACTCAAACTTATCATCATCGTTATCGTTCTCATAGTGTATCTCTTTTTTTATATGGCTATTCATGAACAAGGGCTCTTAGTCTTCTTGAAGATAGGAAATTTGTGAAGAAGGAGGAAATTCATGCCATAAGATTCATGCCTTAGAAATAAAGGACTAGCCTTACATACCTTTTACGCTTAACTAATCTATTGCTCGCTTGTTCTCCTTCAATGCCCACGTTTCTACCTTCAAGAGAATTCGCATTAACGTTAGTTAATCGGCTATAAGAACATGTTACTATTTCTAGGGAAAATTGGGTAGCATTTCCTTTGTTTCTACTACCTTTCCCTTACTCTATATCAACTCCCAAACATGTTATATCCCGTGTTTTCACACGTTTGGAAAGACTTGAATTATATTGGATCCTTGAGATATAAGGTCAAATTTGATATTTTGTTGAACATAGGAGTTATGCATGAAAGAATAGAGTCATGAAAGTGTGGGACAAGGCTAAGGGCAATTTTGGAATTTTAGAAATTAGTTTCGGGAATTACAAAACGTGGACTATAAGTCATTGGGCCAAAAATGATGGAATAGAATTTAAGGCCCAATGCACTTGGAGTGGCCGGCCATGGTATGGCCCAAGCCCAAATGTGTATTAAATTTTCATGGGATTAATTAACTTGAGGCCTTGATCCAAGCCCAATTAATTAGTCATGTGCATGGTCATGTGACAATTAATATAAGATGCCTAAAGTCTTCATTATATGCATTAGAACATTCAAGAAAACTAAGCAAGAAAGAAGTCAAGAACAAGAGAAAAACCAAGGAGGGTTTCGGGTTTGGCTAGGAAAAATAGCCACCAAAAATATTGCTCCAAAAATTTATTTCTTGTTGATTCCCTACTAAGTCAAGGTCCCTTTGTAACTTGGTGTAGTTGGATTGGAGTGGGGAGCATTAGAATCACCAAAGTAATCATACCTCCAAGTGAAGAAGACTTGAAGAAAAGGTAAGAATTTCTACCTTTTCATTGTGTTATGAAGTTTTGATTGTGTTGTAGTATATAGAAATGTGTTGATTGTATGGAAAAATGGAAGTTTACAAAGTGGGTATGTAGTATATATGTATGGCCGTGTATATGCATGCCTTATATGCTAATGAAGAATTGAAATTATGTTGTATTCTAGTTGTAAGTATGGTGGAATTCATATTGAGAATGAAAGTTGAATAAAATTGGATGAATTGATGAAAATAGCATTGGGCCGTGTGGTATGGAGTGGTATGGAATGGAATGGATTAAGTTTGTTTAATGTGTTAGAGTGTTGTTGTGATGTTTGTAATGTAAATGAAGTTAGAATGATATAAGTTTGTATTGAATTGGAATGTAGAAACTTATGTCGTTTTAGTATGATTTTCCGACATTAAGGAAATGAAGTTGTTTGGTTGTTGGTTGTGATGATCATTGATGAATTTGGAAGTTGGAAACATGTTATGAAGTTGTATGCCAAAGATTTGATGTTTTGCATAAGTTATGACTTTGGCGGAAAATTGTATATTATGTATATCGAGTGTATAACTTGAGGAAAACGATATGAAATGTTTCTAGAACTATATGGTGATGATCTTGATTGTTGATGAATGTGAAATTATTGATATTAGTGAAAGTTTGGGTTGAATTGAAGATTATGTCAACTTGTGAGAAAAATGACTAGTTGAAGGATATTTGTGTTTTTAATGTTCATTGTTGATATTGATGTTGTCGTTTGGGTTGTTGTTGATGATTTCTAGCCGAGTTGAATTCTCGGGGTGCCATATGTATAGGGGAAGTGCTGCCGAAATTTCGGTAGCCAAAAATGCTTAAAGTTGTAATAATGGCATTAATAACTCACAATTGGTAAACTTGACCAATTGCAGTTTTTCGACGAAACGGGAAGTGAGTTTGGAAAGGCTTAAGGAGCATGAAAGGTATGTAAAGCAAACCCAATTCTTCCCTTGGCATGCCCTTAGTGTATTAGGGTCGGATCCGGGCCTCGAAGGACCTCTTGGCCCTCGGAATCCGCAAGACAAAATTTCAGTTTTTCCTTCAGTAGAATTGAACCATTTTGATACGCTTTTTCTGAAATTATGCAATTGTGCTCTAAATTACTCAGAAAGTCATAGAATGTCTGTATAACCCTCGTAGATGATATTATATGTTTAGAGGGCACAATTTGAGCCCGCCGCCTTATTTGTTCTGAAGCGGGCCCACTATTTACGGTTTTGCCCCTAATATGTTAAAGCTTCCTTTTTAAGCTATTTTTGAAAGAAATGTTTTAATTACCCTACTAATCGCTTAACGAATATTATTTTAAATAGTCTGTTAAATATTATAAATTATTTCGACACTCGGAATGACTTCGGGAAAGTTATACTTCTGTAATTTATTATGATATCCGAAATACATTTATTATGATTCCGTCCGACCCCATTGGATTTGTTTGTCTTTGATACGCTTCATCGAGTCTTTGAAAACATTTATTATATCTTTAAATTGCATTAGTCTCTCACTACTCCATTCGTGGATGTCCCAATGTTTCCCCCACTGAGCCCGGGCCAGGATATGTTGTCAAGCGTAATTCTCTGCATTGTTCGCCGCGTCCCGATGTGAGGGGGCAGGTATACGCGTACATGGGTCTGTGGAGTATGATGTGCCATGTCCGCCTATTCTGATCTGATCTGTTATGGCCATTTTGATATGACATTATATGATACGGGGCCACGCCCCTTTTTCTGATTCCTCTGTATAGTGGCACCAGCGTCGGGAGGGTGGCCACATCCTGTCTGCCGAGTCCCGTGGCAGGGACCGGATATGATATGATATGACATATGTTTCTGTACACATTCTGTCGGTTTTGGAAATATGCATTTAACACTCTGGATTTTGTACTCATTTTCTGTAATCATTATGATTTGACTTCTGTGATTCCGCTTTGCATATTCAGTACATATTTCGTACTGACCCCCTTTCTTCGGGGGCTGCGTTTTCATGCCGCGCAGGTACAGACGACAGGTTTGCTGATCGACACGTTTAGGATCCCGTTTCTGCTATTTTGGGACGCTCTCTTCTTCAGAGCCCATCTTTTGGTACAGTCTGTCACTGTTATCTGGATATGTATATTGTTCTGGGTATGACGGGGCCCTGTCCCGTCTTATGATTATGATATGTTCTGTAGAGGTCTGTGGATACATCTGTGTGGGTTCTGTACATATGTTTGGGATACTTTGTTCTATGATGGCCTTATCGGCCTATGTGTGCCAAGTCTGCTTTTTCTGATAAATTCTGTAGCATCCACTAATATTATTATATTATTATTCTGATAATATGCTAATTTGGGTATCGGGTACGTATAGGTGCCCAGCTAGGGCACTGGGCGCGGCCCACGGGGTTGGGTCGTGACAAAACATTCATAACAACATTCACAATATCGCACACGACAATCATCATTCGTCTACATTTCCCACAATTCACCATTTCCCTTTAATTTCTCCACAATTATGGTTATAGTTCACTATCGCGTTTTATCATATATAATACTTATTCCATGGTCTAAATATCATTAATAACATATTTACAATCACAACATATCAACATTCATAATTCATCCCAAACTATTATTCAACGATGACACTATTCACTCTTTTATGACCCATCTCCTATGTCTTTCTACAATCCAAGTGTCTTAGCCTTCCAATACCTTAAACTACATGGAATGACCATAAAACTCACCTTAGATTATGGATGAACAAGCTTAGAGTGGAACTTCTCTTCTTGCTCAAAAACCCTAATCCACTTCCCTTGAGTTTTCTTGGTGTAGATGAACTTTTGCTAGGTTTCACACACTTGTTTTCATGGATTTGGTGTAGTTGATCTTGGTTTTCCCTTGAATCCTTGTACATGAATGATGGAGAAGGTTCTAGAGGTTTCTTAGTGTGTGGAGGAGTGAAATGAAATGAAATAAAATGAAGGGAAGGTCCTTATATTAAATCATGAAGCTGTCTCGACCGAGACATACGGACCAACATACGGTCCGTACATTTTATACGGGCCGTATGTGTGGCTGTATGTTTGGTCCAGTAGGTGATGTCCCCCTTGGCTAAATATACGGCCTAACATACGGCAAGTATATTTTATACGGTCTGTATGTTGGGCCGTATAGTGCCCAGCTGTTCCGTTTTCGTTCTCGTCGACTAGTTTGATATCCAATCCTTATGGAACCTTCTTGACACTTGTTTAACACCTTAATACCAATCTAAGGGACGTTATCACTGGTCTCCAAGACAACATTATGCCATCATTAACTCATCGTCCATAATTCCTACCTGACACATAACATATCCTTTATTTTCTTTGACAAACTTCTTCCTTTTAGTCAAATGTCTTTGAATCTCGATTAGGATCATCAAATGCTATTTCTTACTTATCCAAATCATCGTATACCTCATGCTCCTCGCTAGCCTATTCACTGTACATTAACGGGGAATTTTCCAAGGTGTAACATATTGTGATTGAAATTACGTTATGAATGATGCTAGGAGTATGAGAGAAACATTAAACGAGAATGAATGTAACGTTGTAGTATGATTATGACTATGGATGACCGTGAGAGGAAATTGTAGGAATTGGATAATGATGAATTCGACTAAAGTCATTAATGATGATAAAATGAGTGTTATTATTGACGTTTGGGAGTTGAAATGTGATATGAGGAAAGTTGTAGAAACAAAGGAAATGCTGCCCAATTTTCCCTAGAAATAGCAACACGTTTTAGTAATCAATTAGCTAATGTTCATGCGACTTCTCTTGAAGGTAGAAACGCGGGCATCGAAGGAGAACAAGCAAGTGACAAATTAGATAAACGAAAAAGGTATGTGAGGCTAGTCCTTTCTTTCTAATGGCATGAATCCTATAGCATGACTTTTCCTTCCTCTTCATGAATTTCCTATATTCCAGAAAACCAAAAGTCTATGTTCATGAATAGCCATATGAGATGAGAGATATATTATGAGTTCAATAATGATGATGATGAGTTAAGTATAAAGATTCTAGAGTTCATGATACGATGTTACCATCAGTTAATGATGTCATTTATTGTATACACTCACCTTATACATTATTTCCTTCAAGGTGAGGCAGCATACTTATAAATGTTCATAATGGAATCGGGGGTTCACGACCTTAGGTCACCTCGATAAAGTATAGATATCTTTGAGTTAATATACATGCATTATGATGAGTATATGTTGATGATATTACACCGCGCCTATATGGCCGGGCAGACACCGCTAAAGCAGGCAACTATATGTATACACCATGTCTAGGTGACATGGGCAGACACCACTAGTGGGCGGCATGAGATGGTACCCCGGATGCGGGAGGCCTGGACGCAGGCTAATGATTATCACACCGGTCCGATATGGACGGGAAGCTTGTACATTTATGCATACATGATATGATGATGATTATGAGTAAGCCAGCATGTGTTATTTCTTTTATAAGTGGCAGTCATATACAGTTGCTCCTTATTGATGCTTCCTTTATCTCATTGATGTATTTTCATTACTTATGCCTCTCATACTCAGTACAATGTTCGTACGGACGTCCGTTTTCTTTGGACGCTGTGTTCATGCCCACAGGTAGACAGGGAAGTGAGCTTGATCCAGACTCGTAGGAGCTATTAGCTGATTGAGAGCCCTCCACTGTTCCGGAGGTGCCATGATTATTCTTTTGAGTACATATGTATATTTTGGGGCACGACAGGGTCCTGTCCCATCCCTATGACTAGCACTCTAGTAGAGGCTCGTAGATACGCAGTGTGGGTTATATGGTCTCACGAGGTTTCCATTATGTATATATACAAATATTATTTTGATAGCCTAAAGGCCTATGTCTGTAAAAGTATTTATGTTTCTCAAATGAAAAATGATTTTCTTATGATTTGAGTATGAGTTTGATAAAAGAACGCTTAATAAGTGTGATGAGTAGTAGATCGAGTGGTGCTCGGTGGTTAGCCCCGGGTACCCGTCACGGCCCCTAGTTGGGTCGTGACAGAAATAGTCTAGCAAAATCTTTATCATGTCTAAAATAGGTTTAATAGCATCCTATAGTTTCTACTATATATATATATATATATATATATATATAATTAATGAGAACTAAAAAGGGTCACACTTTAGCCACTAAGAAGCGACTACGATTTTTGTTTGCAACCTACAGTTTAGATGCAATTATCTTGAAAATTGATGAATTAATTCTTGAAACTTATCGTTGTTGGAATTTAAATGAATATTAACAAAATGATAACATCATTATTGATTCAACTAATATCAATGAAATAATGCAAGTCGTTCGCTATTAATCTGAATATTACAAGTTGGTTGCATAATTATTTCACCTATTGCAATAAAGACAAGAACATTTCACATTGATCACGTGTAATTATGTCATCGATTTCAATATAGATCATATGTAATATAGTAACCATTTGCAACATGGCTAAGAAAAATATGTGATGTTCACATATAGTTATGTCACCATTTCCTAGTTGTTACATATAGCTTTGGTCTTCATAACTTTTTCTTCAACACATTATTAACATTACTCATTAATTATCATTATCTTGGATTATTATAGTGTTGTTTCACTAAGTTCATGGTCATAACATATTGTTTAGTTACAAATATAAGTTTATAATCTAAGCTTAGTTCACTTCTTATTAAAAAAATAATAATTTTTTGGTTGCAAAAGCAAGTTTTAGGTTGTAGATTCTAATAACATGTAAATGGCTTATTAGCAGAGTATGCAAGTGTGGTAACATAATTCTTTTGAGGACCCCATTCTCTTGTTCCAAAGCACCTCATTAACTAGTTTCAACTTCTACCAATCTCCAATTCTTGAGATGGCCAAAAGATATCGCTAGGATTTGATGGGTAATGTCCTCTATGCGGTAGAAACATGAGGCAGACTAAGCTGTACAAGACATTCACGAAGGCATAATCAACAGTGAATGTATTTCTGTTGTTGGTCTATCCATAAATGTTACCCTTTTATTTTGCTTTTAATGAATGACTTATGCTAATAATAGTTCAATTCTATCCACAGACGTGTTCATCTTCAACCTCAAGCTCAAATATGAAATTTTATGCAAAACCACCTTTAATCTTCTCTAAATTTCCTTAAATTTGAGATTGAGACTCCTCAAAATATCCCTAACAAAACCAATAACACCCACTTGAAATAATTCACTTCTTCATAAAACCAATTTTTCAAGTTTGAAGCTCAAGCTTCAACAATGGCAAACCTCAAGCTCAAATCTGAAATTTAATCCAAAATCACCTTAAATCTTCTCGAAACTCTTTAAAATTTGAGATTTAAACTCATCAAAAGATCCCCAACAAAATCTAACAACACCCACTTGAAATGAATAGCCCTTTCGAGAACTCATTTTTTCAAGCTCGAAGCTCATAGTTCCAACAATGGTTGTCAATGGAGCATATTGCGAATGTAGGAGGAAAAAACATGGGAATGAATTGAGAGAGGGGAATATCATTTTATATATATATATATATATATATTAAGGTAAAAGATATATTTTTAGATTTTTATTTTGATTTATTTTATTATTTCTTACTTTGGATCAAAAGTATATTTTTTAAAAAACTTTGGGGCTAGTATGAAAGCTTGGAATAGTTATAATTTTGTTTTTTCATTTTTTTTAAATCTTTTGACAAAAATGTATGTAAGTGTTTAAATTTTATTGAATTTAAATCCATAAATTAATTTGGATTATATTAAATTCAAGAAAATAGTTCAAATAATGTAGGTAATATGATTGGATCAATCATCTAATCTTAAATGAGTTGGGCTAGTCCATTTGATTGAACTCCAGATGATGAGCCCATTTTAATAACTCAAGGTCCAAAGAGCTATTAGCCCATCTTAAAATTTAGGCCCATGCCACATGTCAAATGAGTTGGAAATCCAAGTCAAAATTAATGAGCCAATGAAATCATGCCAAGTGTATGGGTGACATGCTCCGGCCAATCAAATCACGTAGCTGCACCTTCCCTAAAACTATAAGTAGAGGTCCTCATAACTCATAAAGGAGGAAGGAATTAAGCATAAGAAGCAAGAAGAGAGCTCGTGGATCAAAGTCTACATATTTCTCTACAAGCTACAAGTTCATGCATTGAAGCAATCAAGTTCAAGTTCAAGTTCTTGATTAAGAATGAAGACAAATATCAAGGCGTTCAAGATCAAGCTACTTGTTCTGGGAAAATACCAAGAAGATTCAAGATCAAGCTACTCAGGCCCTAGAATCTAAATCAAATTCAAGTTTCAACATAGTTTACATTATTGTTGGAGAATCAGAGGATTATATAGAGATTGTAACACCCATCATTCTTGAAATCAAATACTACATTTTGTTACTCTATTTTCCTGTCTTGATTATTTATTTTCTTGACTCGGAAGTTTGTTGGTTACAAATTTTGGCATGCCCAGTGGGACCATCTCTACCTCTCATCTCTTCACATTAATCATCAAATCGCAAGAACACTGAAATGGCATCCAAGAAGATCAACTCCAAGTCTACTGCTGCTAAGGCTACTGATTCCAAGTTTTCCTCTGAGGTGGAGAACATATTGGATACTACTATGGGAAGTTTGGGACCCATCACCAGGAACAAAGAAAATTACTAGGACAACAAGTATCTCAAGCGTCGTCCACCTCAGTTTCTGTCTTTGAACTTCAATCCTCAAAGGGGGCAAGAGTCTTTCTGGATGGATTGGAAGAAGGAGAGAATATCGCTGAGATCATTGAAAAGACATTGGCTAGGCTTATCCCACTTCAAACTAAGAATCTCACCGTTCAAGATGAAGATGATGCCTTGATCACCAGATCTTCCCCAATCACTCTACGAAATATTTTCCGCTCGAAGTTCAATTTGAGGGAAAATCCATGTTTTGCTCCATCATCTATGACAGCCATCCAAGCAATGATGACTAACACCTCAACTGTTGAAGAACAACTTGTGAGCTTGACGAAAGCAATTGGTGACTTAATGAAATATGTGCAAGACCAAGATAATTAAATTTGATAGAGTGATGGAAGGGGATTCGAGTCACCCACCTGGAAAGCATCCTATGGTAGAAGAAAAAGGAGATCCGTCTACAAAACAAGTGCATGTTGCTGAAGAACTACAAGTATCCTCTAAAGGATTAATCCCAATTCATCGACTGAAGGACTTCATTATGGGAACCATTAAAGACAAGTATGATGTTTCTGCCAAGTATTCGGTTACATAGGCCAAGCCATACACTTTAAGGATCAATGGGTTAAAGATGCCTGCAGGTTATTAGTACGCTCGAATAACACCTTTAATTAGAGTAAAGCAAGAGATGTGAAATATAGTAACCCAACAAGGTTGGGGTCAAATCCCACAGGGAATATGGTATGAAAAGGTTACTAAACTCGTAGAATGCTTAATTTAGATCTAATGTCTTAATCCGATGATTTTTGTAAAAGTTGATTGTTTATGACTAATAACTAACTAATTTCTTTGGATTGTAATTTATGATAAAAGAATCCAAGGTTGTTTCCCCTTTAGATGAAGTGTATGATCATGGGTATTGATCTTGATATACTTCTAATGGATCGTTTGTATGGATGCACTTAACTTCTATGTGAATCTAGACTATTTCCCAATAAGAAAAAAATATTTCTTTCTATGCTTTTTCCAAAGATAAGAAAGTATGTATGAAGAACGGTTAATTATGCCAAGTAAATTCCTCTTATTCCTAAGTGAATTTATTAAACAAGGTTTAAGGCCTTGAGTTCTTGTTATTTGTTCTTACCAACCCTTGTTATTTTCCCAAATAAACCAAAGTTTATGGCGTTAGCTAATGTTTGCAACTACTAACTATATGATGAAAACGAAGAACAAATAAACCCTAACAATCCATTATGCATATATCACTCACAATCCCCAGTCACAAAACACCCATCCTTGGGTTCACAACTGTTATACCTTGCACTTTCAGAGCATGAACAGGCCACGTATTTCACTATATTAATGGAGTATCGGAGATTTCCCGTGAAGTTTTGAAAGGTACAAACCGTGGGAAGTACGTACCAATGAAGTAAAGGATGAATTATGATCTCGTAAGTCATAATCGGGAAAGACAACATTGGAACCAAAGGACATGACCCTTATCAAGATTAATTAATGATAAATATCATGTATGAAAGTTTCGGAAGATTCCGGGATCAAGCAAATTGAAGAAAATAAGTTTATCGAAAATCTGAAAAAATTTGGCAGAATTTTGGATAGAAATTTTGGGTCAACTTCAGAGAGGTATATCAGGAGTTTTGAGGTGTTTCAAGAGCCTAAAATGAAGTTCGTCGAGTTTAGTTTCCAACGCAACAAACTGTTCGTCAATACGAATCGGAGTAGGGAGTTCTAGGCATTTTAAAACGGACTGCCAGTAGCCTGCTACGCGAAAATTCTAGAAACTATTTAAAAGGCCCACCAATTTTGGCCCATCAGCCCAAACCGAATTGGACCACTATACATACCCTCTTAAGTCACCTAAATCACCTCATTTTTCACCATTTCTCATCTCCACACCTCTCTAGAATCTCCCACAACATTCATCCAATATCCTTACACCAAAACGTAGCAAATTTAGGAGTTTTTACATTAAATTAAGCTCGGGTTTGTAAGATTAACAACGAATCTCGATGAATCAGAGAAGGGCCACGACGTTGGGACTTATATTTTCACCTAAACCAAACCATCTAGACCCTATAAGCTCTCTCCAACACACCAAACCATTCCAAATCAAATCAAGAGAAGATCAAGGCATAAAATTCTTAACTAATTTATGGAAGGAACTTGTTTGTACTTCTAATTAAAGTTGTGGTGGATAAGCCTTAGGGTGAATTGTGTAAGGTGAAGTTCTTCAAGTTATAGGGTATGTTTTTCATCTTGAGTTTGATATTAAGTCATTTCTTTTGAGAATTTTAATGGTTTAAAGTAAAGGATAACATGGCATAAAGGTTGTAGATAGTTATGTTGATGTTGTTGGCTTATGGACTGATTTTTTAAGGAAGTTTCGGATGGATTTGTATATGTTTATCATGTAGTATCTTGATTATGTTATGGTTGATGTTTTTAATGATGTTTGGGAGTTGTTTTGGAATTTGGAGGAAGTAGATAATATAGGGGAAATGTTGTCCGATTTTTGTTGGCTCATTTATTAGTCTAGTTTGATCTTATGAGAGTTTCCATGGCTTGACCTTGGTATGAATTATTTTGAATGTAGATTTGCAAGTTCGGAAGGATAAGCGTTAAGTAGTTAAGGAAACGACAAGGTATGTTAAGGCTAAACCCTTTCTTTCTAAAGGCATGATTCTTTTCTTATGAATCCACACATGCTTTCCATAACATCCTTATTCCCAAAAAGCCAGAAGTTCATGATTCTCAAAGTTCTTATGATGCCAAAGGTAGATGTGTTCTATGATGATAATGATGATAGTGATGATCCCATTCTAGAGATTCCAAAGCTTATGGATTTGATACTATTATGAGATTATTGAGCTTATTTTATGATATTCTTAATTTTATTCATTATTGTTAATCTCACCTTTTGATAGTTGTTCCTTCAAGGTGAGATATAGCGACGATGATAATCCCATTTCTAATGTTATCCAAGTTTATCATTCTTGATACTCTCATGAAATTATTGATCTCATCCTACGATAGTTGGTCATCTATGGAAAGATATAGTGATAATGATAATGATGATGATGCTGTGCTTTTATTTATGTACTCTTATATATGTGTATATAGTCATGTGTGACACCGAGTCCCGAAAGGGTCGGTTATAGATATGACCGAGTCCCGAAAGGGCTGGTTACAGATATGATCGAGTCCCGAAAGGGCCGGGTACAGATATAACCGAGTCCCGAAGGGGCCGGGTACAGATATTATCGAGTCCTACTACGGCAGGGTATCGATATTTCATAGGTATGTATGTGGATATATGAAATGTTTCATCTAGAAAAAAGGTTAAGTAAGCATGATGAATGTCTTAAAGGGTATCATGAGGTATAAACAGTTCTTTTATCTTATGCTATTCTTCGTGCTTATATCATGTTACTATTCATGCCTTATATACTCAGTAAATTATTCGTACTGACGTCCTTTTATTTGTGGACGTTGCGTTCATGCCTGCAGGTAGGCAGGGAGACAGATCAAATCCGTAGGTGCTTTATCAACGGATTCTCTGGAGCACTCCACTTACTTCGGAGCTGCAGTCTATTGGTATTGGTCTTTATGGTCACTTGTATTCTATGTAGAGGCTCGTAGACATGTGTGTACAGTTAGACGTTTCATAACCCTACCGGTTCATATTGTTGTATAATATTTTAGTAACCTTGTTGGCTGGTGATGATGGGCATAGTTGGTGAGGATTATATAGAGGTGTGCCGTTATGTTGTGATATATGTCCTTACAGATTATGATATCCATGAGCTATCTTTATGGTCCACCCAGAAATGATTATAAGATGTATGCTTAGAGGTGCTCGGTATGTTAGATCTGGGTGCCCGTCATGGCCTTCTGGTTGGGTCGTGACAACAACCTTAGTAAAGAAATTTAGCTACTCATAGAAGAAGAAGAACAATAATAAATAATTGAGATCATAATTCTTACGAATGATTTAATGGAATTGAAGAGAAAATAATTGCAATTGTTTCTAATCCCAAACGACTTCAAAAACTATGAGTATTCAATGCTAAGGAAATAGAACTGAAATCTGGTGAATTATAGCCTACAAGAAACCTACATCAGGTATTTATAAGAGTCTAAGTCATGCAAAATATGTTTGACAAAATTTCTCCCGACGGACCAATGTACGGACCGCAAATATTATACGGCCCATAGAATCTGTAAATAGTCTCCGTAAAATCTTCTTCTGTCGCCCAGATATGCGCTCCCTTTTTACGGACCGCAAATATTCTACGATCCGTATAACTGGTCCGTACATTCTTCTTTCCTTTGAGACTTTGCTGGAACCGATCTACGGTGGGACTTACGGACCGTAAATAATGTACAGTCCGTACTTCTGCCTTGACTTCCTCCTTCAGGTCTGAGGTGTTACACCTCAGAAAATTCTCCGTTGATGTGCAGTGAATAGACTAACGAAAGGCACGAAGTATACGATGTTTCGATAAGTAAGGAATAGCCTTTCGTGACCCTAATTGAGATTTCAAAGATATTTGAGGTAAGAGAAGAAAGTTGCCAAGGAAGGCAAGGTATACGTTACGTATCGAAAGAGATTTACGAGTACCGAATTAATGATGACTTAATGATGCTTTAGAGAAAAGTTATAACGTCCCTTAGATTGTTAATGAGGTGATAAACAAGTGTTAAGAAAGTTCCATAAGGATTGGAGATCAGACGAGTCGACGAGAACGAGTTCGGAAAAGCTGGGCATTATACGGCCCAACATACTGGCCGTATAAAATATACTGGCCGTATGTTAGGCCATATATTCAGCCCAGATTGGCAGCCTTCACTGGACCAAAAGTACGGCCAAACATACGGTCAGTATAAATTATACGGACCGTATGTTGGTCCGTAGAAACGAGACGGGACAGATTAGGAGTTATTAATAAGGGAACCAAGTTCATTTCATTTCATTTCATCTTCACTCCCCTTCTCTCTAGAACATTTCTCCATACCTCTCCCACAAGAATTCAAGAGATATTAATGATCAACCTCATCAAACTAAGAGAATCAAGTGTAAGAAACTCATTAAAGTTCATCCAAGACAAGAAATCCAAGTGGAAGTGGAACTAGGGTTTTGCTCAAAGTGAAGTGTTTCCACTCAAGGTTCATTCCTACACCATCTAAGGTACGTTTTATAGTCTCTCCATGTTGTTTAAGGTTTTGAGAGGTTGAAAGACTTAGATTGTAGAAGGAGATAGAAAATGGGTCATGAATGTGAGAATAGTGATATTTTTGAGTAATAGCTTGGATTGAGTCATGATTCTTGATATGTTGTGATTATGATTATGTTATAAATGGCGTTAAAAAAACATGGGATATACATTTTATATGAGTGAACATAATAGTGTGTCATGACCATGAATATGGATGATTTGAAGTGAATTGAGGAATATAGGTAATGTAGGTGAATAAAGACTATTGCTATGATGTTGTGAATGTTATTATAGATGTTGGGGAGTTGATATATGATATGGATGAAGTTGTATAAACAAAGGAGATGCTGCCCAATTTTCTCTAGCCTTAGTCAAGTATGCTAAGCTATCGATTTTCTAATGTTAGTATAACTCTAATGAAGGTAGAAACGTGAGCATTGAAGGAGAACGTTCAAGCGATATAATAGCTAAACAAAAAGGTATGTAAGGCTAACCCTTCTTTCAATAAGGCATAGTTGTTTGGCTATATACCTATCCTTTCACGAGCCTATGATGTCCTCCAAATGATTCTATCTTTAAGGCTACTAAATCTCATGGTTCTGGTTATGTTCATGTTTTTACTAAACTCCATATACGATGAGTGATCCTCTAAGGATAGATATAGTGAAACGATGATAGTAATGATGTTAAAGATTCTTATGAGCTCTTATGTATATGTGTTTATGTATGACTATCATGTAACACCAAGCTTATATGGCCGGGTATGATATGTATCGCGCGCGCACCTCTGTAGTTGGGTATGGATAACCATGAGCCTTGGTAGGGCCAGGTTTGCATAATCACCGAGCCTTGCCATAGCCGGGTATGTGAAACACCGATGCTTCATGGTCGGGTATGCTATGAATATGAATATGAATATGAATACGAATATAGATATGAAATGTAAATGAGTACGAATACGAATACGGATACGGATATGGATGTATTTACACAATCACGTATTAGAAATGGAAGGTCCCTATGGAAAGCAAGTAAGTGTTTATGACGATGGCTCTACTACTTCCCATCTTATGCTATTTCTTATGTTTTTTATTATGCTTCTATAATGATGTTGATCATGATTTAGATACTCAGTAGATTCTTCGTAATGACGTTCTTTTGTTTGTGGACTCTGCGTCATGCCCACAGGTGGCTAGGGAGACAGGCTTGATCCATAGCTTTATTACTCAGGGACTACGTGGCGGAGCTCCATTTCATTCGGAGCTACAGCTTTTGGTATCTATTCTTTTGTGTACATACTTATGGGCATGGCGGGGTCCTGTCCCGCCTATATGATATGACATACTCTCCTTAGAGGCTCGTAGACATGTGTATATGGTTAGATGTATTTGGCCTTATCGGCTTATGTACATTGATATGGGCATAGTTGTTGATGGTGATATAAATGTATCGTTGCCCAATGGGATTAGTATAAATGATGGATAAAAAGTATGATTTAGCTATGTGGCTCACCTAGATGTAAATGTGAATGTATGATAAGAGGTGCCCGGGTGGGTTAGCACCGGGTACCCGTCATGGCCCTCCGATCGGGTCGTGACAAAAGTGGTATTAGAGCAGTTATGTCCTAGGGTGTGTCTACGAGCCGTGTCCAGTAGAGTCTTGGTTTTGGGTGTGTTGCACGCCACACTTATAAACAAGAGGCTGCGGGCATTTTAGGAATGAATGACCTTATTTCTTCATAAGATCGTGTGATAGAGCTATGATATAAGAACTTGTTTTTCGTTAACCGTATGTTATGTATTTCAGAGATTTTTGTAAAGAGAAAGGCTACAGTAACCCAAAAGGGCAAGACAGTGGCAGGAAAGCGGGCTGAAAGAGCACCGCCAACGGTTGTAGAGGAAAGTGAGTCCCAGAATGCGGCTCAATCTCAGTCCTCTCATTCAGTGCCTATTCTTGAGGAGCATGAGGGAGCCTCGGCCCCAGCTCCAGCACCCTCACCTCCTCCATCGGATGCTTCGGGCCAAGATGTAAAAGAGGCCATTCATTTGCTTACTCAATTGGTTGCCGTGCAGACTCTGCGGCAAGGTACAGGGCAAGGTGATAGGGCTGTTAATTCAAGGGCCCGTGAGTTTATTAGCTTGAACCCTCCGGAGTTCTTAGGGTCAAAGCCAGATGAAGACCCTCAGAATTTTATTGATGGAATGTTGAGGACACTTTGGTTGATACATGCTTCGGACATTGAATCGGTGAAGTTAGCATCCTATAGATTGAGGGATGTTGTGGTGTATTGGTACACAGTTTGGATGGCTTCACGGGGAGCCAATGCGCCTTCCCCAGTATGGCAGGAATTTGTAGACGCCTTCCTCCGACATTACCTGCCTCCAGAGGTTCGACGAGCTAGAGCCGATAAGTTCTTGAATTTGAGGCAAGGAAGTATGAGTGCTTTAGAGTATAGTCTCCGCTTCAATTCTTTGGCTAGGTATGCTTCGGACATGGTAGCAGATATGGGTGACCGAGTGCACCGATTTGTGAAAGGCCTAGGGCCACATTTGATGGATAGGTGCTTGACTGCATCCCTTCAGGACAACATGGATATTTCACACATTCAGGCCCATGGTTAAAATTTAGAAGAAAGCCAACAACAACAAAGAAGTGAGCGTTAGCATAATAGAGGGTATAACAAGAGGGCTAGATCTTCGGGTCCGATGAGTGAGTTTAGAGGCGGGCACAGGTAGCAGGTTTCTAGGCATTCAGGCCATTCTATGACTAGTGCGCCTCCACGGTTTACAAGCCAGAGATTTGATAGATCTACTTATTCTGGGCCGAGTCAGAGTTTTTCAGGTTCACAGTTCAGAGGTGATTCGGGTCAGGCGAGGCCACCCGTACCATGATGTTCCCAGTGTGGGAAGTTACATTGGGGCCAGTGTTGATTAGGCTCAGAGGTTTGCTATGCATGTGGTCGGCCAGGCCATATTATGCGTGATTGCCCCTCAGTTGGTGGTAGAGGTAGGACCCAACCTTCAGGGTCGGTAGCCGGATCTTCATCATCTATACGCCCTATGGGGCCAGTTCAGATGCGCCAGTAGGACATGGTAGAGGCAGAGGGAGAGTCCCCAGTTCTAGCGGTCCTCAGCACCGTATTTATGCTTTGGCTGGACGCTAAGATCTTGTGTCTTCTCCTGATGTTGTCACAGGTATATTATTGGTATTTTCACATAATGTATATGCTCTGATAGATCCGGGCTCCATATTGTCATATGTTACTCCATATATTGTGGGTCGGTTTAGAGTCAAACCGGAGTCGATGAAACCTTTCGAGGTGTCTGCACCCGTTGGTGAATCGATAATAGCTAGCCAAGTGTATAGAAATTGTGTAGTTGTGATTTGTGACCATCGTACTATGGTTGACTTACATGAGTTAAAAATGGTGGATTTTGATGTTATTATGGGCATGGATTGGTTGGCTTTTTGCTATGCCAATGTTGATTGTAGAAGGAAAATGGTTCGTTTCCAATTCTTGGGAGAACCAGTTTTAGATTGGAAAGGGAATACCGTGTCACCAAAAGGTAGGTTTATTTCCTATCTAAAGGCAAGGAAAATGATCACAAAAGGTTGCATTTATCATCTAGTTCGGGTTCAAGATGTAGAAGCTGAACCACCAACTCTCCAGTCAGTTCTCGTGGTGAATGAGTTTCGGATGTATTCCCAGATGAGCTTCCAGGCCTTCCTCCGGAAAGGGAGATTGATTTTGCTATTGATGTGTTTCCAGACACCCGGCCTATATCTATTCCACCTTATTGAATGGCTCCCGTAGATTTGAAAGAGTTGAATGAGCAATTGAAAGACTTGCTTGAGAAAGGCTTTATTAGGCCTAGTTCTTCCCCGTGGGGAGCACCCGTGTTGTTTGTCCGAAAGAAAAATGGCTCCTTGCGAATGTGTATTGACTATCGACAACTGAATAAGGTGAATATTAAGAATAAATATCCTCTTCCGAGGATTGATGACTTATTTGACCAATTACAAGACGCCAAATGATTTTCAAAGATAGATTTGAGATCCGGGTATCATCAAGTGAGAGTTAGGGAGAAAGATATCCCTAAGACAGCCTTCAGAATAAGATATGGCCATTTTGAGTTTCGGGTGATGTCATTTAGGGCTAACTAATGCACCGACAGTCTTTATGGATTTAATGAACAATGTGTTCAGGCCCTTCCTAGATTTATTTGTGATTGTATTCATCGACGATATCCTGGTGTATTCTAGATCTGAGGCAGAACATGCGGATCATTTGCGTACTGTCCTTAGAGTTCTTCGAACTTGAGAGTTATTCGCAAAATTTTCTAAGTGTGAGTTTTGGTTGAACTCAATGACATTTTGGGGCACATTGTCTCAGCCGATGGTATTCAAGTAGATAGCCAAAAGATTGAGGCCGTGAAGACTTGGCCAAGGCCCACGACTTCTATGGAGGTTTGTAGTTTTCGGGGCTTAGCAGGTTATTACAGGAGATTTTTAAAAGGCTTTTCTTCTATTTCTGCACCACTCACAAAGCTGACCCAGAAATCAGCTAAGTTTTAATGGGCGGATTCTTGTGAAAGTAGTTTCCAAGAGCTAAAGGATAGATTAACTTCTACCTCAGTCCTGACACTTCTAGAAGGATTGGAAGGTTATGTTGTTTATTGCGATGCTTCAGGCGTTGGGCTAGGTTGTGTGTTGATGCAACATGGTAAGGTGATTGCGTATGCTTCAAGGCAATTACGGAAACATGAGAAAAATTATCCAACCCATGACCTTGAATTGGCTGCGGTGATTCATGCATTAAATATGTGGAGACATTATTTGTATGGTGTCCATGTGGATATTTATACAGATCATAAGAGCCTTCAGTAAATCTTCAAGCAGAAGGAGTTGAATTTGCAGCAATGACGATGGTTGGAATTGCTAAAAGATCATGACGTTGATGTCTTATATCACCCCAGAAAGGCGAATGTTGTGGCTGATGCTCTTAGCCGTAGCTCTATAGGAAGTTTGTGTGATGTTCGGCCAGAGAAAAGAGAAATGGCTCGTGAGCTCCAGCAGTTAGCTATCCTAGGAGTTCGAGTAGTGGACTCAGGTAGCATGGGAGCTACCATTCAGAATTCAGTAGTCTCGTCGCTAGTAGTGGAAGTGAAAGAGCGACAATACGAAGATCCCATGCTAATGCATTACAGAGATACACTCTCTCAGAAGTAGAAGTCATCATTTGAGGTCTCAGGAGATGGAGTTCTCTGATGCCGAGGCAGATTATGTGTTCCTGATGTGGCAGGATTACGCCACCAAATATTGAGAGAAGCCCATTGCTCCCGTTATTCTGTCCACCCCGGAGCAACGAAGACGTATCATGATCTTAAATCTATATATTGGTGGAATGGGATGAAGAAGGATATAGCGGAATTTGTAGCTCAATGTCCCAACTGTCAACAAGTGAAAATCGAGCACCAAAAGCCAGGCGGATTGTTGCAAGCTATAGAAATTCCAACTTGGAAGTGGGAAGTAATTAACATGGACTTCATTACAGGCTTACCCCGTTGTCAACGTAAGTATGATTCTATATGGGTGATTGTGGATAGGCTCATGAAGTCAGCTTATTTCTTACCAGTCAGAACTACATATGTGGTAGAAGATTATGCAAAGCTTTATGTTAAAGAGATAGTGCGACTTCACGGTGTTCCAGTATCTATTATCTCTGATAGAGGAACTCAGTTTACAGCTAATTTTTGGAAATCTTTCCAAGAAAGTTTGGGGACTCATGTGAGCCTTAGCACGACATTTCACCCACAGACTGACGGTCAAGCTGAATGTACCATTCAAACTCTCGAGGATATGCTGCGGGCATGTATGCTGGATTTTGGAGGTAATTGGGATGATCACTTACCACTTATGGAATTTGCTTATAATAATAGTTATCATTCTAGCATCCAAATGGCACCGTATGAGGCTTTATATGGGCGAAAGTGTAGATCCCCAATTGGGTGGTTCGAAGTAGGAGAGACTAAATTGATAGGGCCAGACTTGGTCCAGCAAGCCATAGAGAAAGTTAAGCTCATACAAGATCGGCTATTAGCAGCCCAAAGTCGTCAAAAGTCCTATGCGGATAATTTTCGAAGGGACTTAGAGTTCCAAGTGAAAGATCGGGTATTCTTAAAAGTATCGCCAATGAAGGGCATTATGAGGTTTGGTAGAAAGGGGAAGCTTAGTTCCCGGTACATTGGACCTTATAAGATTATACGCAAGGAAGGCGAAGTGGCTTACAAATTAGATCTACCTCTTGATTTGGAGTCAGTTCACCCAGTTTTCCATGTCTCGATACTTCGTAAGTGTGTTGGAGATACTACTAGGATCGTGCCAATAAATGATGTTCAAGTGACAAAAATGTTGACTTATGAAGAGGTACCCATTGCCATATTAGATAGGCAAGTACAGAGGCTTAGAAACAAAGAAGTGGACTCAGTTAAGGTTTTGAGGATTAATGAATGTAATCGTGTGCTATGACCATGAATATGGATGATTTGAAGTGAATTGAGGAGTATGGGTAATGTAGGTGAATAAAGACTATTGCTATGATGTTGTGAATGTTATTATAGATGTTTGGGAGTTGATATATGATATGCAGGAAGTTGTATAAACAAAGGAGATGCTGCTCAATTTTCTCTAGCCTTAGTCAAGTATGCTAAGCTATCAATTTTCTAATGTTAGTATAACTCTAATGAAGGTAGAAATGTGAGCATTGAAGGAGAACGTTCAAGCGATATAATAGCTAAACAAAAAGGTATGTAAGGCTAACCCTTCTTTCAATGAGGCATGGTTCTTTGGCTATATACCTATCCTTTCACGAACCTATGATGTGCTCCAAATGATTCTATCTTTAAAGCTACTAAAGCTCATGGTTCTCATTATGTTCATGTTTTTACTAAACTCCATATACGATGAGTGATCCTCTAAGGATAGATGTAGCGAAACGATGATAGTAATGATGTCAAAGATGCTTATGAGCTCTTATGTATATGTGTTTATGTATGACTATTATGTAACGACGAGCTTATATGGCCAGGTATGATATGTATCACGCGCGCACCTCTGCAGTGGGTACGGATAACCCTAAGCCTTGGTAGGGTCAGGTATGCATAATCACCGAGCCTTGCCATGGCCGGGTATGTGAAACACCGATCCTTTATGGTCGGGTATGCTATGAATATGAATATAGATATGAAATGTAAATGAGTACGGATACGGATATGGATGTATGTACACAATCACATATTAGAAATGGAAGGTCCCTATGGAAAGCAAGTAAGTGTTTATGACGATGGCTCTACTACCTCCCATCTTATGCAATTTCTTATGTTGTTTATTATGCTTCTATAATGATGTTGATCATGCTTTACATACTCAGTACATTCTTCGTACTGACGTTCTTTTGTTTGTGGACGCTGCGTCATGCCCGCAGGTGGATAGGGAGACAGGCTTGATCCATAACTTTATTAGTCAGGGACTACGTGGCGGAGCTCCATTTCATTCGGAGCTACAACTTTTGGTATCTATTCTTTTGTGTACATACTTATGGGCATGGCGGTGTCCTGTCCCGCCCATATGATATGACATACTTCCTTAGAGGCTCGTAGACATGTGTATATGGTTAGATGTATTTGACCTTGTCGGCTTATATTTTGGATATCATTTTGTTAGCCTCGTCGGCTTATGTACATTGATATGGGCATAGTTGTTGATGGTGATATAAATGTATCGTTGCCCAATGGGATTAGTATGAATGATGGATAAAAAGTATGTGATGTTCACATATAGTTATGTCACCATTTCCTAGTTGTTACATATAGCTTTGGTCTTCATAACTTTTTCTTCAACACATTATTAACATTACTCATTAATTATCATTATCTTGGATTATTATAGTGTTGTTTCACTAAGTTCATGGTCATAACATATTGTTTAGTTACAAATATAAGTTTATAATCTAAGCTTAGTTCACTTCTTATTAAAAAAATAATAATTTTTTGGTTGCAAAAGCAAGTTTTAGGTTGTAGATTCTAATAACATGTAAATGGCTTATTAGCAGAGTATGCAAGTGTGGTAACATAATTCTTTTGAGGACCCCATTCTCTTGTTCCAAAGCACCTCATTAACTAGTTTCAACTTCTACCAATCTCCAATTCTTGAGATGGCCAAAAGATATCGCTAGGATTTGATGGGTAATGTCCTCTATGCGGTAGAAACATGAGGCAGACTAAGCTGTACAAGACATTCACGAAGGCATAATCAACAGTGAATGTATTTCTGTTGTTGGTCTATCCATAAATGTTACCCTTTTATTTTGCTTTTAATGAATGACTTATGCTAATAATAGTTCAATTCTATCCACAGACGTGTTCATCTTCAACCTCAAGCTCAAATCTGAAATTTTATGCAAAACCACCTTTAATCTTCTCTAAATTTCCTTAAATTTGAGATTGAGACTCCTCAAAATATCCCTAACAAAACCAATAACACCCACTTGAAATAATTCACTTCTTCATAAAACCAATTTTTCAAGTTTGAAGCTCAAGCTTCAACAATGGCAAACCTCAAGCTCAAATCTGAAATTTAATCCAAAATCACCTTAAATCTTCTCGAAACTCTTTAAAATTTGAGATTTAAACTCATCAAAAGATCCCCAACAAAATCTAACAACACCCACTTGAAATGAATAGCCCTTTCGAGAACTCATTTTTTCAAGCTCGAAGCTCATAGTTCCAACAATGGTTGTCAATGGAGCATATTGCGAATGTAGGAGGAAAAAACATGGGAATGAATTGAGAGAGGGGAATATCATTTTATATATATATATATATATATTAAGGTAAAAGATATATTTTTAGATTTTTATTTTGATTTATTTTATTATTTCTTACTTTGGATCAAAAGTATATTTTTTAAAAAACTTTGGGGCTAGTATGAAAGCTTGGAATAGTTATAATTTTGTTTTTTCATTTTTTTTAAATCTTTTGACAAAAATGTATGTAAGTGTTTAAATTTTATTGAATTTAAATCCATAAATTAATTTGGATTATATTAAATTCAAGAAAATAGTTCAAATAATGTAGGTAATATGATTGGATCAATCATCTAATCTTAAATGAGTTGGGCTAGTCCATTTGATTGAACTCCAGATGATGAGCCCATTTTAATAACTCAAGGTCCAAAGAGCTATTAGCCCATCTTAAAATTTAGGCCCATGCCACATGTCAAATGAGTTGGAAATCCAAGTCAAAATTAATGAGCCAATGAAATCATGCCAAGTGTATGGGTGACATGCTCCGGCCAATCAAATCACGTAGCTGCACCTTCCCTAAAACTATAAGTAGAGGTCCTCATAACTCATAAAGGAGGAAGGAATTAAGCATAAGAAGCAAGAAGAGAGCTAGTGGATCAAAGTCTACATATTTCTCTACAAGCTACAAGTTCATGCATTGAAGCAATCAAGTTCAAGTTCAAGTTCTTGATTAAGAATGAAGACAAATATCAAGGCGTTCAAGATCAAGCTACTTGTTCTGGGAAAATACCAAGAAGATTCAAGATCAAGCTACTCAGGCCCTAGAATCTAAATCAAATTCAAGTTTCAACATAGTTTACATTATTGTTGGAGAATCAGAGGATTATATAGAGATTGTAACACCCATCATTCTTGAAATCAAATACTACATTTTGTTACTCTATTTTCCTGTCTTGATTATTTATTTTCTTGACTCGGAAGTTTGTTGGTTACAAATTTTGGCATGCCCAGTGGGACCATCTCTACCTCTCATCTCTTCACATTAATCATCAAATCGCAAGAACACTGAAATGGCATCCAAGAAGATCAACTCCAAGTCTACTGCTGCTAAGGCTACTGATTCCAAGTTTTCCTCTGAGGTGGAGAACATATTGGATACTACTATGGGAAGTTTGGGACCCATCACCAGGAACAAAGAAAATTACTAGGACAACAAGTATCTCAAGCGTCGTCCACCTCAGTTTCTGTCTTTGAACTTCAATCCTCAAAGGGGGCAAGAGTCTTTCTGGATGGATTGGAAGAAGGAGAGAATATCGCTGAGATCATTGAAAAGACATTGGCTAGGCTTATCCCACTTCAAACTAAGAATCTCACCGTTCAAGATGAAGATGATGCCTTGATCACCAGATCTTCCCCAATCACTCTACGAAATATTTTCCGCTCGAAGTTCAATTTGAGGGAAAATCCATGTTTTGCTCCATCATCTATGACAGCCATCCAAGCAATGATGACTAACACCTCAACTGTTGAAGAACAACTTGTGAGCTTGACGAAAGCAATTGGTGACTTAATGAAATATGTGCAAGACCAAGATAATTAAATTTGATAGAGTGATGGAAGGGGATTCGAGTCACCCACCTGGAAAGCATCCTATGGTAGAAGAAAAAGGAGATCCGTCTACAAAACAAGTGCATGTTGCTGAAGAACTACAAGTATCCTCTAAAGGATTAATCCCAATTCATCGACTGAAGGACTTCATTATGGGAACCATTAAAGACAAGTATGATGTTTCTGCCAAGTATTCGGTTACATAGGCCAAGCCATACACTTTAAGGATCAATGGGTTAAAGATGCCTGCAGGTTATTAGTACGCTCGAATAACACCTTTAATTAGAGTAAAGCAAGAGATGTGAAATATAGTAACCCAACAAGGTTGGGGTCAAATCCCACAGGGAATATGGTATGAAAAGGTTACTAAACTCGTAGAATGCTTAATTTAGATCTAATGTCTTAATCCGATGATTTTTGTAAAAGTTGATTGTTTATGACTAATAACTAACTAATTTCTTTGGATTGTAATTTATGATAAAAGAATCCAAGGTTGTTTCCCCTTTAGATGAAGTGTATGATCATGGGTATTGATCTTGATATACTTCTAATGGATCGTTTGTATGGATGCACTTAACTTCTATGTGAATCTAGACTATTTCCCAATAAGAAAAAAATATTTCTTTCTATGCTTTTTCCAAAGATAAGAAAGTATGTATGAAGAACGGTTAATTATGCCAAGTAAATTCTCTTATTCCTAAGTGAATTTATTAAACAAGGTTTAAGGCCTTGAGTTCTTGTTATTTGTTCTTACCAACCCTTGTTATTTTCCCAAATAAACCAAAGTTTATGGCGTTAGCTAATGTTTGCAACTACTAACTATATGATGAAAACGAAGAACAAATAAACCCTAACAATCCATTATGCATATATCACTCACAATCCCCAGTCACAAAACACCCATCCTTGGGTTCACAACTGTTATACCTTGCACTTTCAGAGCATGAACAGGCCACGTATTTCACTATATTAATGGAGTATCGGAGATGTCCCGTGAAGTTTTGAAAGGTACAAACCGTGGGAAGTACGTACCAATGAAGTAAAGGATGAATTATGATCTCGTAAGTCATAATCGGGAAATACAACATTGGAACCAAAGGACATGACCCTTATCAAGATTAATTAATGATAAATATCATGTATGAAAGTTTCGGAAGATTCCGGGATCAAGCAAATTGAAGAAAATAAGTTTATCGAAAATCTGAAAAAATTTGGCAGAATTTTGGATAGAAATTTTGGGTCAACTTCAGAGAGGTATATCAGGAGTTTTGAGGTGTTTCAAGAGCCTAAAATGAAGTTCGTCGAGTTTAGTTTCCAACGCAACAAACTGTTCGTCAATACGAATCGGAGTAGGGAGTTCTAGGCATTTTAAAACGGACTGCCAGTAGCCTGCTACGCGAAAATTCTAGAAACTATTTAAAAGGCCCACCAATTTTGGCCCATCAGCCCAAACCGAATTGGACCACTATACATACCCTCTTAAGTCACCTAAATCACCTCATTTTTCACCATTTCTCATCTCCACACCTCTCTAGAATCTCCCACAACATTCATCCAATATCCTTACACCAAAACGTAGCAAATTTAGGAGTTTTTACATTAAATTAAGCTCGGGTTTGTAAGATTAACAACGAATCTCGATGAATCAGAGAAGGGCCACGACGTTGGGACTTATATTTTCACCTAAACCAAACCATCTAGACCCTATAAGCTCTCTCCAACACACCAAACCATTCCAAATCAAATCAAGAGAAAATCAAGGCATAAAATTCTTAACTAATTTATGGAAGGAACTTGTTTGTACTTCTAATTAAAGTTGTGGTGGATAAGCCTTAGGGTGAATTGTGTAAGGTGAAGTTCTTCAAGTTATAGGGTATGTTTTTCATCTTGAGTTTGATATTAAGTCATTTCTTTTGAGAATTTTAATGGTTTAAAGTAAAGGATAACATGGCATAAAGGTTGTAGATAGTTATGTTGATGTTGTTGGCTTATGGACTGATTTTTTAAGGAAGTTTCGGATGGATTTGTATATGTTTATCATGTAGTATCTTGATTATGTTATGGTTGATGTTTTTAATGATGTTTGGGAGTTGTTTTGGAATTTGGAGGAAGTAGATAATATAGGGGAAATGTTGTCCGATTTTTGTTGGCTCATTTATTAGTCTAGTTTGATCTTATGAGAGTTTCCATGGCTTGACCTTGGTATGAATTATTTTGAATGTAGATTTGCAAGTTCGGAAGGATAAGCGTTAAGTAGTTAAGGAAACGACAAGGTATGTTAAGGCTAAACCCTTTCTTTCTAAAGGCATGATTCTTTTCTTATGAATCCACACATGCTTTCCATAACATCCTTATTCCCAAAAAGCCAGAAGTTCATGATTCTCAAAGTTCTTATGATGCCAAAGGTAGATGTGTTCTATGATGATAATGATGATAGTGATGATCCCATTCTAGAGATTCCAAAGCTTATGGATTTGATACTATTATGAGATTATTGAGCTTATTTTATGATATTCTTAATTTTATTCATTATTGTTAATCTCACCTTTTGATAGTTGTTCCTTCAAGGTGAGATATAGCGACGATGATAATCCCATTTCTAATGTTATCCAAGTTTATCATTCTTGATACTCTCATGAAATTATTGATCTCATCCTACGATAGTTGGTCATCTATGGAAAGATATAGTGATAATGATAATGATGATGATGCTGTGCTTTTATTTATGTACTCTTATATATGTGTATATAGTCATGTGTGACACCGAGTCCCGAAAGGGTCGGTTATAGATATGACCGAGTCCCGAAAGGGCTGGTTACAGATATGATCGAGTCCCGAAAGGGCCGGGTACAGATATAACCGAGTCCCGAAGGGGCCGGGTACAGATATTATCGAGTCCTACTACGGCAGGGTATCGATATTTCATAGGTATGTATGTGGATATATGAAATGTTTCATCTAGAAAAAAGGTTAAGTAAGCATGATGAATGTCTTAAAGGGTATCATGAGGTATAAACAGTTCTTTTATCTTATGCTATTCTTCGTGCTTATATCATGTTACTATTCATGCCTTATATACTCAGTAAATTATTCGTACTGACGTCCTTTTATTTGTGGACGTTGCGTTCATGCCTGCAGGTAGGCAGGGAGACAGATCAAATCCGTAGGTGCTTTATCAACGGATTCTCTGGAGCACTCCACTTACTTCGGAGCTGCAGTCTATTGGTATTGGTCTTTATGGTCACTTGTATTCTATGTAGAGGCTCGTAGACATGTGTGTACAGTTAGACGTTTCATAACCCTACCGGTTCATATTGTTGTATAATATTTTAGTAACCTTGTTGGCTGGTGATGATGGGCATAGTTGGTGAGGATTATATAGAGGTGTGCCGTTATGTTGTGATATATGTCCTTACAGATTATGATATCCATGAGCTATCTTTATGGTCCACCCAGAAATGATTATAAGATGTATGCTTAGAGGTGCTCGGTATGTTAGATCTGGGTGCCCGTCATGGCCTTCTGGTTGGGTCGTGACAACAACCTTAGTAAAGAAATTTAGCTACTCATAGAAGAAGAAGAACAATAATAAATAATTGAGATCATAATTCTTACGAATGATTTAATGGAATTGAAGAGAAAATAATTGCAATTGTTTCTAATCCCAAACGACTTCAAAAACTATGAGTATTCAATGCTAAGGAAATAGAACTGAAATCTGGTGAATTATAGCCTACAAGAAACCTACATCAGGTATTTATAAGAGTCTAAGTCATGCAAAATATGTTTGACAAAATTTCTCCCGACGGACCAATGTACGGACCGCAAATATTATACGGCCCATAGAATCTGTAAATAGTCTCCGTAAAATCTTCTTCTGTCGCCCAGATATGCGCTCCCTTTTTACGGACCGCAAATATTCTACGATCCGTATAACTGGTCCGTACATTCTTCTTTCCTTTGAGACTTTGCTGGAACCGATCTACGGTGGGACTTACGGACCGTAAATAATGTACAGTCCGTACTTCTGCCTTGACTTCCTCCTTCAGGTCTGAGGTGTTACACCTCAGAAAATTCTCCGTTGATGTGCAGTGAATAGACTAACGAAAGGCACGAAGTATACGATGTTTCGATAAGTAAGGAATAGCCTTTCGTGACCCTAATTGAGATTTCAAAGATATTTGAGGTAAGAGAAGAAAGTTGCCAAGGAAGGCAAGGTATACGTTACGTATCGAAAGAGATTTACGAGTACCGAATTAATGATGACTTAATGATGCTTTAGAGAAAAGTTATAACGTCCCTTAGATTGTTAATGAGGTGATAAACAAGTGTTAAGAAAGTTCCATAAGGATTGGAGATCAGACGAGTCGACGAGAACGAGTTCGGAAAAGCTGGGCATTATACGGCCCAACATACTGGCCGTATAAAATATACTGGCCGTATGTTAGGCCATATATTCAGCCCAGATTGGCAGCCTTCACTGGACCAAAAGTACGGCCAAACATACGGTCAGTATAAATTATACGGACCGTATGTTGGTCCGTAGAAACGAGACGGGACAGATTAGGAGTTATTAATAAGGGAACCAAGTTCATTTCATTTCATTTCATCTTCACTCCCCTTCTCTCTAGAACATTTCTCCATACCTCTCCCACAAGAATTCAAGAGATATTAATGATCAACCTCATCAAACTAAGAGAATCAAGTGTAAGAAACTCATTAAAGTTCATCCAAGACAAGAAATCCAAGTGGAAGTGGAACTAGGGTTTTGCTCAAAGTGAAGTGTTTCCACTCAAGGTTCATTCCTACACCATCTAAGGTACGTTTTATAGTCTCTCCATGTTGTTTAAGGTTTTGAGAGGTTGAAAGACTTAGATTGTAGAAGGAGATAGAAAATGGGTCATGAATGTGAGAATAGTGATATTTTTGAGTAATAGCTTGGATTGAGTCATGATTCTTGATATGTTGTGATTATGATTATGTTATAAATGGCGTTAAAAAAACATGGGATATACATTTTATATGAGTGAACATAATAGTGTGTCATGACCATGAATATGGATGATTTGAAGTGAATTGAGGAATATAGGTAATGTAGGTGAATAAAGACTATTGCTATGATGTTGTGAATGTTATTATAGATGTTGGGGAGTTGATATATGATATGGATGAAGTTGTATAAACAAAGGAGATGCTGCCCAATTTTCTCTAGCCTTAGTCAAGTATGCTAAGCTATCGATTTTCTAATGTTAGTATAACTCTAATGAAGGTAGAAACGTGAGCATTGAAGGAGAACGTTCAAGCGATATAATAGCTAAACAAAAAGGTATGTAAGGCTAACCCTTCTTTCAATAAGGCATAGTTGTTTGGCTATATACCTATCCTTTCACGAGCCTATGATGTCCTCCAAATGATTCTATCTTTAAGGCTACTAAATCTCATGGTTCTGGTTATGTTCATGTTTTTACTAAACTCCATATACGATGAGTGATCCTCTAAGGATAGATATAGTGAAACGATGATAGTAATGATGTTAAAGATTCTTATGAGCTCTTATGTATATGTGTTTATGTATGACTATCATGTAACACCAAGCTTATATGGCCGGGTATGATATGTATCGCGCGCGCACCTCTGTAGTTGGGTATGGATAACCATGAGCCTTGGTAGGGCCAGGTTTGCATAATCACCGAGCCTTGCCATAGCCGGGTATGTGAAACACCGATGCTTCATGGTCGGGTATGCTATGAATATGAATATGAATATGAATACGAATATAGATATGAAATGTAAATGAGTACGAATACGAATACGGATACGGATATGGATGTATTTACACAATCACGTATTAGAAATGGAAGGTCCCTATGGAAAGCAAGTAAGTGTTTATGACGATGGCTCTACTACTTCCCATCTTATGCTATTTCTTATGTTTTTTATTATGCTTCTATAATGATGTTGATCATGATTTAGATACTCAGTAGATTCTTCGTAATGACGTTCTTTTGTTTGTGGACTCTGCGTCATGCCCACAGGTGGCTAGGGAGACAGGCTTGATCCATAGCTTTATTACTCAGGGACTACGTGGCGGAGCTCCATTTCATTCGGAGCTACAGCTTTTGGTATCTATTCTTTTGTGTACATACTTATGGGCATGGCGGGGTCCTGTCCCGCCTATATGATATGACATACTCTCCTTAGAGGCTCGTAGACATGTGTATATGGTTAGATGTATTTGGCCTTATCGGCTTATGTACATTGATATGGGCATAGTTGTTGATGGTGATATAAATGTATCGTTGCCCAATGGGATTAGTATAAATGATGGATAAAAAGTATGATTTAGCTATGTGGCTCACCTAGATGTAAATGTGAATGTATGATAAGAGGTGCCCGGGTGGGTTAGCACCGGGTACCCGTCATGGCCCTCCGATCGGGTCGTGACAAAAGTGGTATTAGAGCAGTTATGTCCTAGGGTGTGTCTACGAGCCGTGTCCAGTAGAGTCTTGGTTTTGGGTGTGTTGCACGCCACACTTATAAACAAGAGGCTGCGGGCATTTTAGGAATGAATGACCTTATTTCTTCATAAGATCGTGTGATAGAGCTATGATATAAGAACTTGTTTTTCGTTAACCGTATGTTATGTATTTCAGAGATTTTTGTAAAGAGAAAGGCTACAGTAACCCAAAAGGGCAAGACAGTGGCAGGAAAGCGGGCTGAAAGAGCACCGCCAACGGTTGTAGAGGAAAGTGAGTCCCAGAATGCGGCTCAATCTCAGTCCTCTCATTCAGTGCCTATTCTTGAGGAGCATGAGGGAGCCTCGGCCCCAGCTCCAGCACCCTCACCTCCTCCATCGGATGCTTCGGGCCAAGATGTAAAAGAGGCCATTCATTTGCTTACTCAATTGGTTGCCGTGCAGACTCTGCGGCAAGGTACAGGGCAAGGTGATAGGGCTGTTAATTCAAGGGCCCGTGAGTTTATTAGCTTGAACCCTCCGGAGTTCTTAGGGTCAAAGCCAGATGAAGACCCTCAGAATTTTATTGATGGAATGTTGAGGACACTTTGGTTGATACATGCTTCGGACATTGAATCGGTGAAGTTAGCATCCTATAGATTGAGGGATGTTGTGGTGTATTGGTACACAGTTTGGATGGCTTCACGGGGAGCCAATGCGCCTTCCCCAGTATGGCAGGAATTTGTAGACGCCTTCCTCCGACATTACCTGCCTCCAGAGGTTCGACGAGCTAGAGTCGATAAGTTCTTGAATTTGAGGCAAGGAAGTATGAGTGCTTTAGAGTATAGTCTCCGCTTCAATTCTTTGGCTAGGTATGCTTCGGACATGGTAGCAGATATGGGTGACCGAGTGCACCGATTTGTGAAAGGCCTAGGGCCACATTTGATGGATAGGTGCTTGACTGCATCCCTTCAGGACAACATGGATATTTCACACATTCAGGCCCATGGTTAAAATTTAGAAGAAAGCCAACAACAACAAAGAAGTGAGCGTTAGCATAATAGAGGGTATAACAAGAGGGCTAGATCTTCGGGTCCGATGAGTGAGTTTAGAGGCGGGCACAGGTAGCAGGTTTCTAGGCATTCAGGCCATTCTATGACTAGTGCGCCTCCACGGTTTACAAGCCAGAGATTTGATAGATCTACTTATTCTGGGCCGAGTCAGAGTTTTTCAGGTTCACAGTTCAGAGGTGATTCGGTTCAGGCGAGGCCACCCGTACCATGATGTTCCCAGTGTGGGAAGTTACATTGGGGCCAGTGTTGATTAGGCTCAGAGGTTTGCTATGCATGTGGTCGGCCAGGCCATATTATGCGTGATTGCCCCTCAGTTGGTGGTAGAGGTAGGACCCAACCTTCAGGGTCGGTAGCCGGATCTTCATCATCTATACGCCCTATGGGGCCAGTTCAGATGCGCCAGTAGGCCATGGTAGAGGCAGAGGGAGAGTCCCCAGTTCTAGCGGTCCTCAGCACCGTATTTATGCTTTGGCTGGACGCTAAGATCTTGTGTCTTCTCCTGATGTTGTCACAGGTATATTATTGGTATTTTCACATAATGTATATGCTCTGATAGATCCGGGCTCCACATTGTCATATGTTACTCCATATATTGTGGGTCGGTTTAGAGTCAAACCGGAGTCGATGAAACCTTTCGAGGTGTCTGCACCCGTTGGTGAATCGATAATAGCTAGCCAAGTGTATAGAAATTGTGTAGTTGTGATTTGTGACCATCGTACTATGGTTGACTTACATGAGTTAAAAATGGTGGATTTTGATGTTATTATGGGCATGGATTGGTTGGCTTTTTGCTATGCCAATGTTGATTGTAGAAGGAAAATGGTTCGTTTCCAATTCTTGGGAGAACCAGTTTTAGATTGGAAAGGGAATACCGTGTCACCAAAAGGTAGGTTTATTTCCTATCTAAAGGCAAGGAAAATGATCACAAAAGGTTGCATTTATCATCTAGTTCGGGTTCAAGATGTAGAAGCTGAACCACCAACTCTCCAGTCAGGTCTCGTGGTGAATGAGTTTCGGATGTATTCCCAGATGAGCTTCCAGGCCTTCCTCCGGAAAGGGAGATTGATTTTGCTATTGATGTGTTTCCAGACACCCGGCCTATATCTATTCCACCTTATTGAATGGCTCCCGTAGATTTGAAAGAGTTGAATGAGCAATTGAAAGACTTGCTTGAGAAAGGCTTTATTAGGCCTAGTTCTTCCCCGTGGGGAGCACCCGTGTTGTTTGTCCGAAAGAAAAATGGCTCCTTGCGAATGTGTATTGACTATCGACAACTGAATAAGGTGAATATTAAGAATAAATATCCTCTTCCGAGGATTGATGACTTATTTGACCAATTACAAGACGCCAAATGATTTTCAAAGATAGATTTGAGATCCGGGTATCATCAAGTGAGAGTTAGGGAGAAAGATATCCCTAAGACAGCCTTCAGAATAAGATATGGCCATTTTGAGTTTCGGGTGATGTCATTTAGAGCTAACTAATGCACCGACAGTCTTTATGGATTTAATGAACAATGTGTTCAGGCCCTTCCTAGATTTATTTGTGATTGTATTCATCGACGATATCCTGGTGTATTCTAGATCTGAGGCAGAACATGCGGATCATTTGCGTACTATCCTTAGAGTTCTTCGAACTTGAGAGTTATTCGCAAAATTTTCTAAGTGTGAGTTTTGGTTGAACTCAGTGACATTTTGGGGCACATTGTCTCAGCCGATGGTATTCAAGTAGATAGCCAAAAGATTGAGGCCGTGAAGACTTGGCCAAGGCCCACGACTTCTATGGAGGTTTGTAGTTTTCGGGGCTTAGCAGGTTATTACAGGAGATTTTTAAAAGGCTTTTCTTCTATTTCTGCACCACTCACAAAGCTGACCCAGAAATCAGCTAAGTTTTAATGGGCGGATTCTTGTGAAAGTAGTTTCCAAGAGCTAAAGGATAGATTAACTTCTACCTCAGTCCTGACACTTCTAGAAGGATTGGAAGGTTATGTTGTTTATTGCGATGCTTCAGGCGTTGGGCTAGGTTGTGTGTTGATGCAACATGGTAAGGTGATTGCGTATGCTTCAAGGCAATTACGGAAACATGAGAAAAATTATCCAACCCATGACCTTGAATTGGCTGCGGTGATTCATGCATTAAATATGTGGAGACATTATTTGTATGGTGTCCATGTGGATATTTATACAGATCATAAGAGCCTTCAGTAAATCTTCAAGCAGAAGGAGTTGAATTTGCAGCAATGACGATGGTTGGAATTGCTAAAAGATCATGACGTTGATGTCTTATATCACCCCAGAAAGGCGAATGTTGTGGCTGATGCTCTTAGCCGTAGCTCTATAGGAAGTTTGTGTGATGTTCGGCCAGAGAAAAGAGAAATGGCTCGTGAGCTCCAGCAGTTAGCTATCCTAGGAGTTCGAGTAGTGGACTCAGGTAGCATGGGAGCTACCATTCAGAATTCAGTAGTCTCGTCGCTAGTAGTGGAAGTGAAAGAGCGACAATACGAAGATCCCATGCTAATGCATTACAGAGATACACTCTCTCAGAAGTAGAAGTCATCATTTGAGGTCTCAGGAGATGGAGTTCTCTGATGCCGAGGCAGATTATGTGTTCCTGATGTGGCAGGATTACGCCACCAAATATTGAGAGAAGCCCATTGCTCCCGTTATTCTGTCCACCCCGGAGCAACGAAGACGTATCATGATCTTAAATCTATATATTGGTGGAATGGGATGAAGAAGGATATAGCGGAATTTGTAGCTCAATGTCCCAACTGTCAACAAGTGAAAATCGAGCACCAAAAGCCAGGCGGATTGTTGCAAGCTATAGAAATTCCAACTTGGAAGTGGGAAGTAATTAACATGGACTTCATTACAGGCTTACCCCGTTGTCAACGTAAGTATGATTCTATATGGGTGATTGTGGATAGGCTCATGAAGTCAGCTTATTTCTTACCAGTCAGAACTACATATGTGGTAGAAGATTATGCAAAGCTTTATGTTAAAGAGATAGTGCGACTTCACGGTGTTCCAGTATCTATTATCTCTGATAGAGGAACTCAGTTTACAGCTAATTTTTGGAAATCTTTCTAAGAAAGTTTGGGGACTCATGTGAGCCTTAGCACGACATTTCACCCACAGACTGACGGTCAAGCTGAATGTACCATTCAAACTCTCGAGGATATGCTGCGGGCATGTATGCTGGATTTTGGAGGTAATTGGGATGATCACTTACCACTTATGGAATTTGCTTATAATAATAGTTATCATTCTAGCATCCAAATGGCACCGTATGAGGCTTTATATGGGCGAAAGTGTAGATCCCCAATTGGGTGGTTCGAAGTAGGAGAGACTAAATTGATAGGGCCAGACTTGGTCCAGCAAGCCATAGAGAAATTTAAGCTCATACAAGATCGGCTATTAGCAGCCCAAAGTCGTCAAAAGTCCTATGCGGATAATTTTCGAAGGGACTTAGAGTTCCAAGTGAAAGATCGGGTATTCTTAAAAGTATCGCCAATGAAGGGCATTATGAGGTTTGGTAGAAAGGGGAAGCTTAGTTCCCGGTACATTGGACCTTATAAGATTATACGCAAGGAAGGCGAAGTGGCTTACAAATTAGATCTACCTCTTGATTTGGAGTCAGTTCACCCAGTTTTCCATGTCTCGATACTTCGTAAGTGTGTTGGAGATACTACTAGGATCGTGCCAATAAATGATGTTCAAGTGACAAAAATGTTGACTTATGAAGAGGTACCCATTGCCATATTAGATAGGCAAGTACAGAGGCTTAGAAACAAAGAAGTGGACTCAGTTAAGGTTTTGAGGATTAATGAATGTAATCGTGTGCTATGACCATGAATATGGATGATTTGAAGTGAATTGAGGAGTATGGGTAATGTAGGTGAATAAAGACTATTGCTATGATGTTGTGAATGTTATTATAGATGTTTGGGAGTTGATATATGATATGCAGGAAGTTGTATAAACAAAGGAGATGCTGCTCAATTTTCTCTAGCCTTAGTCAAGTATGCTAAGCTATCAATTTTCTAATGTTAGTATAACTCTAATGAAGGTAGAAATGTGAGCATTGAAGGAGAACGTTCAAGCGATATAATAGCTAAACAAAAAGGTATGTAAGGCTAACCCTTCTTTCAATGAGGCATGGTTCTTTGGCTATATACCTATCCTTTCACGAACCTATGATGTGCTCCAAATGATTCTATCTTTAAAGCTACTAAAGCTCATGGTTCTCATTATGTTCATGTTTTTACTAAACTCCATATACGATGAGTGATCCTCTAAGGACAGATGTAGCGAAACGATGATAGTAATGATGTCAAAGATGCTTATGAGCTCTTATGTATATGTGTTTATGTATGACTATTATGTAACGCCGAGCTTATATGGCCAGGTATGATATGTATCACGCGCGCACCTCTGCAGTGGGTACGGATAACCCTAAGCCTTGGTAGGGTCAGGTATGCATAATCACCGAGCCTTGCCATGGCCGGGTATGTGAAACACCGATCCTTTATGGTCGGGTATGCTATGAATATGAATATATATATGAAATGTAAATGAGTACGGATACGGATATGGATGTATGTACACAATCACATATTAGAAATGGAAGGTCCCTATGGAAAGCAAGTAAGTGTTTATGACGATGGCTCTACTACCTCCCATCTTATGCAATTTCTTATGTTGTTTATTATGCTTCTATAATGATGTTGATCATGCTTTACATACTCAGTACATTCTTCGTACTGACGTTCTTTTGTTTGTGGACGCTGCGTCATGCCCGCAGGTGGATAGGGAGACAGGCTTGATCCATAACTTTATTAGTCAGGGACTACGTGGCGGAGCTCCATTTCATTCGGAGCTACAACTTTTGGTATCTATTCTTTTGTGTACATACTTATGGGCATGGCGGTGTCCTGTCCCGCCCATATGATATGACATACTTCCTTAGAGGCTCGTAGACATGTGTATATGGTTAGATGTGTTTGACCTTGTCGGCTTATATTTTGGATATCATTTTGTTAGCCTCGTCGGCTTATGTACATTGATATGGGCATAGTTGTTGATGGTGATATAAATGTATCGTTGCCCAATGGGATTAGTATGAATGATGGATAAAAAGTATGATTTTGCTATGTGGCTCACCTAGATGTAAATGTGAATGTATGATAAGAGGTGCCCGGGTGGGTTAGCACCGGGTACCCGTCATGGCCCTCCGGTTGGGTCGTGACATGAGGCCTTTCTGTTATTGATCTACTGGTGAATTGACGGACCGTAAATATTATACGGTCCGTCTTTTGCTCCGTAAAATCCAAGCTTCGGTTATTTTTGCTTTATTGAACATCTTTTTACGACATTTCCACGACTTGCTCCCAGAATATGCTAAACACCTGCAACATATCACAAACACATCAAAAAGACCAAGACTTGCTCAAAAATAAGTAAAACTTATAGCCAAAAAGCATCGAATGTGCCATAATTTCACGGCACATCAACACCCCCAACTTAAAGTCTTTGCTTGTCCTCAAGAACTCAATCTGCCACTTAGATATCATAGAGTAATAATGTCTACTTTGGTTTTGACTCTAAACTACCTGCATACACGTTTCTCTTCCAAGGACCACCCCATTTTTCTATTTTCAACCAATTATGCACAACTCAAGAATGCTATGACTAACAATGATGCTTCAGTGCATGACATTACATTATCGAACATATTATGATGCACACAAACGCTACTTTAGGCGATCACTCCGTTTTGATCAATTTTCATCCTTATGCCCTCACATAGACCAAAGAACGTCCCAACACACATATACAACAATTTATGGGATGAAGACAAAAGAGAATAGAAAAAAACTCATACTCACAAAGAAGTTCATATCAACACATGCAACACTATAAGCTTGCCATTATTTTCTATGCTTTTATCCTAGGTTCGTTCAGTTGTGATCACATTAGGACTTATTTCTGGCTTGTAATGTAGGCTTAGGGACGGGTATGATACTTTTTGGATATTAGTGACTAACCCTCCTTGAACACTACAACATCTCCTCACCTTAATTCACCTCTTATTCAACTCCTTTATTTTCTTTCAAGTTTTCGACCTCGATGTGGTTTTGTTCCTAATCAACTTACAATTCTTTTTGTGTTACACTTTATGATTTTTTTTTAATTTTTTTTATATATGCAATCACCACATCGAATCTCAACTAGCAAACTCCACCACCCCAACTTATGTTTTTAACATCTACTTCATATTTATTTCACCCCCAACTTAGGCATTGTGCCTCATCTATCTAGTAGCATCAAGGAGGGAACAGGTGTGAAGATGGATTGATTTCACAAAGAGTAAGGTTTCATTATTGGCTATCCAAGAAAATGGTCAAAAGGCTCAAAATGGGAAAACTAGGGATATTTACAATTATATGGTCTGGCTTATTTAGGCAAAGTGACTATTTACTCAAAGAAAGCCTAAGATCATCTCACAACCAAACCAACTGTCGGATTCAAACATGACTAACTGGGCAAGTTCTAGATTATACATGAATAAATAGAACTAAACTAACAGCTCACAGACACATTGGAATAAGAACGATTAGATACAATTGTGACCTTCTAGGTATTCATTGGTTGCACACAATACCCCAATAATAATAATGTCATACAAAGATTCAAATCATGTCAACCAATAGCTATTTCTAAGTAAGCATTTTTCAAAGTTTTCGAGGGGTCCAGAATTTCCAACAAACCGCAAACAACATGCCACAGTTACAGAACGATACCAAATAAGTCAAAACCACTCTACTTAACCTAAGCAACAACCTAAACATGCCAGTTTCAACAAAATAAACCTCTCAGGAAAAGAACTCTGGCAAAGAAAAGCCGAGGGGGTTCCTAAACACATATTTACACTACAATAACATCAAGTAATCCCACCCCCAACTAGAAAATCATGCACTACCCTCAGTGCATCAACATAAGCATAGAAAGGACAAGGGTTAGGACTATTTGAGGCACACTAGGCACGATGCTCCTCCTGATCTGCCCCCACCGCATCAGTATCGGTGGGTGCTGGATCAATAGTGCTACTAGGAGTCTCGAACTGACTCTGTGGAAGTGGGTCCTCTGCTGGGACAGTCGTCCCGACCTCCTCAGGTACCACAATACTGGGTACTATCTGCTCAACAAGGGGATCTATGCTGCTCGATGCCTCTGTGTAGTGGTAGTCAACAAGAGATAGTTGTGTAGCCTTTTTCATCTGGCGCTCTTCTAGCTCAACTGGGTCTAGCCCTTCACCATCTTCCCTAAATCTCGACCTCTTGCCTCTATCTTGGGCTGAGGGCTCCTCTCTCGTCAGTCGCACCACTGGCACCAAAGATGCCAAATCAATCGACATTGCTGGTTAAGGGGATCTTCAAACACCCCCTCCTCCTTTACTTGAAGTGCAAGGACATCGTCCTTTAACTGTGTAATATCCTTCTTCACTGTTTTCATCTCAACTGCTAACGACACCTTTTCCAACTCAAGGACTCTCCTTTCAATGCCATCAATTCTGGAGTATATTTGACGGTGTGATTGGGTAAGGGACTCCTGTAGCGGCTCCATCTCCCTCCGGACTGCCTGTGCTATAACCTCTTCCAACTCCTCTAATAAGCTAGCGATTTGTCGATCAGCTCTGTCTGCCTTTACATAGGAGTCATGGAATTTTTTCCTATTAAATGGAATCATTACACCCCCAGGATGTGCTGTAGAGATGGGGGTGACTCTGGTAGCAGGTGGGGCAGTCGTGGAGACCAGCTCAGTAGCAATCTTAGGGGATGCTGAAGAGGTGGGACCCGAAGATGACTCGGGGACCGCTGTGGGAGCTGGTGCTGTCATGGTGGTGGTCTCAAGACCCTCTTGGGTCTCCTCTAATATCGTGCCCTCTTTCTCATTTTGTTCAGACTCATATTGTACAAATTCTAGTGCTGCCACACCACCTCGGGCTGCTAACAGCCTGGCCTTATCATCTTTATCTTGGCTTTTGATTAAGCTATACACATGCTTTGCCTCATATCTGTGGTCCTAGTAGGGAAACATATGGATCTCAGCCTTTAAACAAAGGGCAGTAATCAAGCACGGGAAAACCAAAGAAAGCCTAGGCTGGGTTGCCCGCTACGAACCTCATCTACTATCAATTTCCCTATATCAACGGCATATCGGGACATGATGGAAGCCACTAGAATTGCATGGTTTATAGTAAGCTGATTATCTATCCGAGTTGGGTGTATTCAATTTAGCAGGACACTTCACTAGAATTTGACTTCCACGGAGAGATCCTTCTTTTTAATCAGCACACTAGAGTTGCTACGCCAGGGTGGGTTCTCTCTTACAATCACCGAAGCTACCATGGTAATTCTTTTAACATATCAGTTTTGTTTTCTGCCATTCTGCAGTTTAACTCATCAGTGTTTGCTAGTGGCTCATAGTTGTCCCTGAAGTAGAATCAGTTGATGGCTCTGCAAAATCAATCCTCACTCCTCTAATAGTTACCTTCTGGAGGCGTATGACTGTCTTTCCTTGTTGGGATGGCCTGTACAGGTTGTTTATCTCTGCGGCATAGTTGGCATAAAACTCTCTCACAATAGAGGATATATACTTGCCGGGTGTTTGGCTAAGGAAACCCCATCCATGGTGATCAATGATAGCCTGTATGTTGGGGAAATATTCCAACCCCTCGAAACTGATCTGCCTTTCCTCATAGATGCTCTTGCGGAAACCCTGTCCTCCTTCCTTAGGCTCCAGCCCTTTATCGTATATTTCTTTCGAACCTTGGATCGAGAACCGAATAGCATGTTCAGACCTCTCCTTCATTCTGTCCTCATTTAGGTGTGCCGCCTCTTCAGCATCATACTTGTCACGACCTAATCCCGTAGGCCGTGACTGGTGCCCGACCTGGACACCCGTATACATACCTATCATATATAATCAAACTGAAACTACGAACAATATGGAACTTTACAAAAGAACTCTGAAGTTTCACAGCGTCATCATATAGACACAGCTGAACAGAACCCATACACAACGCACACACATGTCTACAGACCTCTAAGAGTAACAACAGTATCATATGATGGGACAGGGCCCCGCTGTACCCCTAGATAAAATACATATATACCACAAGAGATTCTGTACCAAAATCTAGGCTCCGGAACAAGGGAGCTCTCCAAGATAGCTGAATAGGACTCCTAAGCTGGCGGGTTACCAATGTGAGCATCTGTACCTGCGGGCATGAACGCAGGCCCCCGAAGAAAGGGGGTCAGTACGGAATATGTACTGAGCATGTAAAGCATAAATACAATAAACAGGATCATACTGAGGTGAGGAGTACAGAAAACAAGTACAATAACCAGAAAACCACAAGGCTTACCTTTGAAACATAAATCAGGGTGTCAATATCAGACTTAACTCGTTATGAACCTTAATGTCACCATTAGAGAATCATCCTGTTCATATGCATATGTATAACGTGTCCCGGCCCTCTAGTGAGGGACTCGGTAAATAAAATCATATCATCATCATGTATATATATATAACGTGTCCCGGCCCTCTAGTGAGGGACTCGGTGAATAAGATCATCATGTGCCATCCTGGCCGCCATCCCCATATCATCATATCATCATGTCATCATATCATCATATACATATATATAACGTGTCCCGGCCCTCTAGTGAGGGACTCGGTGAATAATGCAGTGGATCTGTGCACGAAAACATGTCCTGGCCCGGGACTCAGTGAAAGATGTATTGAGGCATGCACGAGCAGAGTAGTGAGAAACCATATGCAAATTAAATCATATCTGAGACTCAATAGAATAATCAAAACGAATCATCATTTGAAAACCAAGACAATAGTCATATCAAATACCTTTCGAATGTCGCTGTGGATTATATAAAAATAGAACCTCAAGGATTATATACACGTATCAAGACATAATAAAATAGTTTCTGGAAATCAATAACATTAGCCATCCTAGTGGCTCTTTGAATATCATTATGAACTATATTAAATAACGTCTCAGGGATCATAGACAGGTATCAAATCAATACGAGACAACTTATGAAAGTTAAGGACATTAGTCATTATAGAGCCATTAGTAATAGAGACTTATACATACGATTATACTATACAACATATAGAAAGCTCGAGGGCAGTGGCTTAACTACTTTAAAAGCTCTAACATCAAGAAGTGAATAAGAATCATGAATCATATTCGGAACTTATGAATAGAATTACCCCAAAGCTCATGTCATTCATCACTTACGTCTAGGACATGCCAAAAGAAAGAAGGGACAACTTTACATATCTCACGTCGTTCAAGAGCTCAGTCCATCCAAGAACTTCCACAATTAATATGATAAACCTATAATCGTAAGAATACGCACGTGACTTAAGAAGGCTTTCGTATATCATATATATATTAATTGCTGACTTAATTCTAAAACGAAACGGGCAGCATCTCCTCTATATCATTAGCATCTCCCAATTTGGTATATCAGCCCAACAACAAATAAATCCACAACATGCATGTCCATAAAAACTTCATAATACTCTATAACGAGCGACAATCTCGAATTACAATCCATATACTCCATGGTACCTTTTCGTATGTTTTCTTCTTAACTTTAAAAATATTTTCAATATGATAAGGGCATCATTTACCACAAATCTCGGTTTTATATCATATATTTACAACAAGAAAAACAACCCACAACTCCAACTATATCAATTGACAATTCTATTCGTAAGTTCGCGTTTATTTCATCAATTCCTATATCGATACTTGTATATACTTCTTTATTTTCGTATATACATAGTATAACAACAAGCAGGATAGCAATAACTACAACAAATTTCACGATATTCCAGCTCACTAAATAATTTATAATAACCACCAAACAGTCCATATGATAACAATAACCATTTATCCGATTTCCGATATAATTTTCGTAATTCTTTCGTCTATGTTACACCTCGGAAAATTTTTCGTTGGTACGCAAGAGAACGAACTAGTGATGAATATGAGTGCATGATGTCCATGAGCAAGGAACGACGTTTGATGACCTTAGGCGAGATTTCGAAAGTATCCGATGTGAGACGAGGAAGTTGGCTAAGTTAAGATGAGATACAAGGTGAGCAATTCATGTGCATGGACGGGGGTGATTAAAATGAGAAGTCTAAGAAATATGGGAAGTTGCAGAATTGCAACTGCACAGTGGTCGTATATTGCAAAATATGGACCGTAAAGTGCAATACGGTCCGTAAACTGCCATGCAAAAGCTTCAGCTTTCTGCCCAGTGGTCGTAAAGTGCAAATACGGACCGTAAACTGGTATACGGTCCGTAAACTGCCAGGTCGTAAACTGGCATGCCAAGCTTCAACTTTCTGCTAGCCGAGGAAATGGTTAAATACGACCAGGTGGACGGACCGTAAAGTGATTTATGACCCGTAAACCATGGTCGTAAACCACCATGAAGGCAGCCCAGCTCTGGTTCTGGAAATGGTTAATTACGCCCATGGAGGACGAGCCGTATAGTGGAATACGGGCCGTAAACCTCCATGGACGACCACTGTTCACCCAACACAGATTTTTCAAGTCATTAAATAAAGGGACCAACACTTGTTTTATTTCATTACAACATTACACCACTTCTCTCTGAAATTTCTCTCTACATTTATTATATGAGTTTTCAAGGATTATAAGCCATCAATAACATTAAGACAAGTAAATCAAGGATAAGGGAATCATCAAGGATCATCCAAGTCAAGACCTCCAAATGGAGAAAAACTAGGGTTTGGCTCAAAGAGGAGTATTATCAACCAAAGCTTGTTCCTACAACTTCTAAGGTAAGATTCATGATTTTTACATGATGTTTAAGGTATTGGAGAATTAAAGTACATGGATTGTAGAAAATATGGTCAACTAAGTCACGAATGATGAATAGTGACATTTTGAGAAATAGTTTGAATTGAGTTATGAATGTTGTTGTGTTACGATATGAATGTATTATAAATGGTACTAAGATCATGAACTCGACACTTTAGACGAATGGACGAAGTTGGAGGTCATGACCATAAATATGGGAGAATTAGAAGCAAATTGAGAAATCTAGATAATGTGGATGATGTGAATGACTAATGGCCATTGTTATGATATTAATGAAGGTATAAACGCTAGCATTGAAAGGGAACGTGCAAGTGTAGAATAGTTCGACGGAAAGGTATGTGAGGCTAACCCTTCTTTCATAAGGCATGGTTCTTGGCCAAATTCCTAATTCCTTTATATGAGTATGTTGTCTTCACATGGTTGACATTCCGAGCTCATAAGCTCACGACCCTTGATATGTACTATGATTATACTATGTTCCTCGTATGACGAGTAAGTCTATAATGTAGATGTAATGATAATGATGAGGATAGTAATGATGATGAGAGTAAAATGAGATTAGAGATGCTTACGAGCTATGATATATGCATATGTATGCCTATGAAGGGCTATGATAAGACCCCGAGCTTATGATGCCGGGTAAGACTATATGTATATGACTATGTATAAAGTATGTATACGATTACGAAACGCGCGCACACCTCTGCAGATGGTACGGATAACCCTGACGCCTTGGTTGGCCAAGTATGTATGACACACCGATCCTACGAGGTTGGGTATGCTATGTAAATACTATGTATATGATATGAGTATGTATATAATATGAATATGAGTGTGATAAGACTTAGTAAGGGCATGTATACAAATATGAACACAAAGTGGTATGGCTATTATTATGGGATACGAACGACGATGTATGCAAGTAAGCGACATGATGATGATGATATTACTGTCTCCCCTCCTATGCTATTTTATATGATATATATTATGCTTCTATATTGATGTTGATCATGCTTTACATACTCAGTACATTCTTCGTACTGACGTCCTTTTGTTTGTGGACGCTGCGTCATGCCCGCAGGTGCACAGGGAGACAGACTTGATCCATAGCTGCTTATTAAGAGATTGCATAGCAGAGCTCTATTTCTTTCGGAGCCGTAGCTTTTGGGTACTTATTCTTTTGTGTATATAATTATGGGCATAGCGGGGTCCTGTCCCGCTCATACGATATGCCATACTCTTAGAAGCTCATAGTCATGTGTATGTGGGTAGAGATGTTCGGCCATGTCGGCCTATGTTTTGTATATATTTTGTTGGCCTCGTCGGTCTTGTACTTATGATGTGGCATAGATGCTTATGATATGTTAAATGATGATGGTCGTCTAATGGGATCAATATGATTAACGATAAGAGAAGCACGAATTAACTTATGGTTCACCTAGATGTTATGTTATGTACGATAAGGGGGTGCCCGGATGGGGTAGCACAGGGTGTTCGTCGCGGCCCCCTAGCCGGGTCGTGACAGTCTAGCAACGTAGATGTGACTTGGATAAATCAAATACATCTAGGAGAGTGGATTTCTTACCTTATATACCAAGAAATAATCTTCTTCCACCTTACTTCACTTTGAAGAAATCTCTAATTTGCTATCATCCGGAGGAAACTGGCGTGTTTATGACCTATATGTCGTCTCCCCCATAATTTGCTTCCGCATGTGAATTTTGTTTATCCATGGCAGATCATGTATATGCATATATATATGCATTTGCTGCTGCTAATACCATAAGGAAACAACATAGCAATCTTTAGAAAGTGTATGTGTTGCACACGTTGAAATTTACAAGGAAAGAAGCCTAGTACTTTTTCTTGTGAAATGTTTGTTTCACAAACATGCTGCACACTCCGTATATATGTATGTCTCTTGTGAAATGGGCTGTGGGGGTCCAACCCTTTATACACGTGCCACCACCCTAGCTTCCCCTTAGCAATTCATCACTTATATTTCCACCTCACCCATAAGTGCATGGAATGGGAATTTACTTGCTGCACACATGCACATAATATATGTATATTTGTACATAACTTATTTATTAGGTAGATAATCACCTTCTACACCAAACAGTCTCTACACGACTTCAACCATGCTTCAACATCAACACACATAATTTCATGGATTCAATTTATATTCATATCAACACACCTTTATCAAATTAAACAAGTTTAAAATCCTCCTAAACGTGTAAAAAGAAGATCAAATTTTACCTTCATACACTTGACTTCTTAATCTTGCTAACTACTTGAATCTTCACCGCAACTTGACACTTTAATACTTCTCCATGATCATACCAAGTCTCGGCTAAGCAGCCATGGTCGAGAGCCTCATTTTTGTCCAAAAGAAATTTTCTCTCTTTGCTTAGTTGAAATGAATGAACCATTGAATTCTTAAATACTTGCTGTACGTTTTTCGTTCTTGAAAAAGAGAAGCTTAGTTGCTGGTCCCCTTTTTTTTTTTAACTAACTAAACAACAAGATGAGCTTAATAAGTATATGCTGGCAACGTTATAATACAAGTAGTATATGTAGTTAACACGTATGCCCCCCCCCCCCCCCCCCCCCACCTCTTATACTATAATCATTCACTTGACTTAAGCCACTTAATAAGAGTGTAGGAATTTTACACGTAATTGGTCCTTTGACCATGCAATTGATTTTATCTAACACACCACTACTGAATTAAATGCTTAGTCACTAATGACCTTAAAATGGTACCACCCGGAAGTGTTACATTAACACTTATCCATTACTAACAAATTAATTTATTCTTCCACTATACTCCTCATTTGGTCAATTACACACATAATTTCTTGATCTCAACTCACTTAAATAGTGATCACATTAGCACACTCCATATACCCATTACCATGACCATGTGATATAACACCAGTCCATAGCCTCATTTGCCACACATAAAATATTATTTTCAATCATCGTCGTCACATTTTTTCCATCTTAAATCATTTCGGGACTTCATTCCTCGTATACACCGAGTTCTTGATTTTCATGCTTGAATATAACCAAATTTTTCGGACTCGAGTAAATTTGCTCATATTGGACGATTAAATTTTTTAGTCCCAAAAATAGGGGTATTATAGCTTGGACCGCATTTCATTCAAATAAATGTTGAACCTCGACGAAACTTATTTTCTTCGATTTGTTTAACTTCTAATATTTGCAACACATGTGTACCATCACTTTAAGCATCTATAAGCTTGGGGATAACCTCGTTTCCGTTACTAATATCATTTAACTCGCACGCTTTCCAACACATGAAAAGACGGGATGTAACAATACTCTCCCGGCACGTTAGTCGCCTCCTCCTAAGTGGGCAGATCAGGAGAGCTTGATGATTTCTCTTCATCACTACTGGAGCCGGTGTTCTTTATAGACTGGGGGTTTGCCGGAGTTTGGGTTGGTCCACACGACCTCGTGAGTCTTGCGATAGGAGCCTGGTGTTCTTCACTCAAATGGTCCTGATCACGGAGCCTAGTCCTGATTTAAGTCTGACCTTGCCCTCGGCCCTGTCCTGTGGCTTGGGCACGATCCCTTCTGACAGTGTTCTTTGAAGCCATACCTGTGGACTACATACTAGTATCTACAATAACAAAGGTGTAAACAAGGATGATAATGTACAAACACAATTTTTTTTTTGTACGGACCGTAAAAGACATTCGGTCCGTAAAAGTGACCATAAGTTGGTAACAAAGATGCAATGGTGTGGTTAGAAGATTCTACGGTGGAGTTCTATGGACTGTAAAAATTTTATGGTCCGTAAAAGCCATCGTAGAATGGGGACAGTAAATTTAGGAACTGAAGAAATTGTTTTACGATACAAGTTACGGTCCGTATTATTTTTACGGTCCATAAGTTGTATCGTAAAATTGGAACAGAGAGTAGTGTTTATACAATAAGGCATTCTACGACACAGATTTACGGTTCGTAAAATTTCTACAGTCCATAAATTCGTCCGTAAATATGCCTTCTCTGTAATCAGTTACCCAAATTTCCCAAGTGACTTATATGCATTCAAAATAAATTTTTATACATGAAACCCCGCTATTTTGCTCGTATACTCAGACTTCACCCCAATTTACACTTTTCCTCATTCAGGCATTTTATCGAACAGTTGGTGGGCATAACGAATTGTTATATCAATTATGACATTGACACTCGAAATGCCCACCAACCCAATGGGGGTTTCGAATACTCGTTCCTCATGAGTCAAATGTTAAGCACAACACAACCAAATCCCTGCCCCAACTAATTTCAAGATTCTATACCCTATACAATAAGAATTCAAGAAATCACACATCAAGGTCATTGAAGGAAGAATACGCATTCGTCTATCTCGCTATTATACACATGAGATCATAACTAGGGTATGACAGCATCAACAAACCTGGTAGAGACGTGGATGATCAATTAAACCTAATGAGTACTAGAAAAGAAAAAGACAAATTTTGCTTCTTGCTTCAACTCTTTTAGGTGAGAAGGGCTTATTGCTTGGTTATGGTGGTGAGGAGTTATGATTATGTGTGGAAGAGGAATAAGTAACGTGTGATTGTGGGGATTGAAAAGGGGAGTGAATTAAGGGATGTGATTGAGTAGTGGAGGGATTATATGAATGTGTAGAGTTTGAGTTGGAAGAGGAGAGAAACGGTTTGTGTTTGATTTTGAATTTGAAGCAAATAAACCACTTAAGTTTTTATTTAATGCCCTAACCGCCTTTTTATTTTAAACTTACCTGGCCTTTTACGCTGTCAATCTACGCCCGTATCAATTTTACGGAGCGAAGATTCTGGTGTAAATCTTGCAACGATGATTGATCTGACGATCCTTGTTTTACGCTTCCATTTACGACCCGTAAAAATTATACGGTCCGAAAATGTTGGCGTAAATCAAGAACAGAAAGATATTTTACCTGGCTCGTAATCTACGCTTCCATCTACGAACCGTAAAATTTTCACGGATTGTAGATTCTGGCATAAATCATCAACAGAGGACCATTTGTTTGCTACCTCAATCTACACTTCCATCGACGGACCGTAAAATATTTACGGACCGTAGATTCTGGCGTAGATCAACTCCAGTTTCTACACTTTGCATCCTGCACCAAAACAAACGTTACCTTATACACATCCTATCTAAAAAAAATAAAAAAAAATTACACATGGCGCTTGATTTTACGTCGCAACACGACAGTGTTACCAATCTACTCTTTGTCGAGACTCGCTGAGTCAGCATGCGTTCCAAGGTGCTTCAACCGGTATCGGTCAACAATTCTATCTTCATCAGCCATCCCATGATAGTGCTTCACCCTATGCCTATTCACCTTAAATGTCCGAGTTCCATCTCCGGACTTCAGTTCAATCGCCCCATGGGGTGAAATACTCAGCACCTCAAACGGTCCGGACCAGCTAGACTTTAGCTTACCCGGTAGCAATTTCAATCGAGAGTTAAACAACAAGACAGGATCACCCTTGTAGAATTCTCGCTTCAGGATTTTCTTATCATGGTATTGCTTTATCTCCTCTTTATAAAGTGTTGCACTTTCATACACCTGGTACCTGAATTCATCCATCTCATTGAGTTGAAACAACCTGAGTTTGGTCGCCTCTTCCCAATCCATGTTTAATTTCTTCGAGGCCCACATAGACTTATATTCATGTTCAACCGGCAGGTGACAAGCTTTGCCGAAACAAGCTTGAAGGTAAAGTCCCAATCGAAATCTTAGAAGCAGTCCGGTAAGCCCACAGAGCATCATCAAGCTTGCAGGCTCAATCAGTTCTGTTTGCATTCACCGTTTTAGCTAGAATACTCTTGATCTCCCGATTGGAGACTTCAACTTGCCCACTTGTCTAAGGATGATAGGATGTTGCCACACTATGTTTCACGCCATACGTCTCCATCAATCCCACAAAGGCTCTATTGCAAAAGTGGGAACCACCATCACTGATTATAGTTCTCGGAGTACCAAATCGGGTAAATATGTGTTTCTTTAGGAACCCCGTGACACTCTTGGCCTCATTGTTAGGTAAAGCCACCGCTTCAACCTATTTTGACACATAGTCCATAACAACCAACGTATACTTCATGCTACCAGAGCTCACAAAGGGTCCTATAAAATCAATCCCCCAGACATCGAACACCTCCACCTCCATCACAAAATTCATAGGCATCTCTAGCCTTATGCCTATCCTCTATTGCCTCTGGCATTGATCAAAAGACCGCACCAATAGATTTGCATCATGAAAGATAGTCAGCCAGTAATAACTACATTCAATAACTTTAGCAGTAGTCCGATTACCACTATGATGACCCCCAACAGGAGAGTCATAGCATGCCTTTAGAATCGCCATCACTTCACTTTTGGGAACACAACGCCGAATGATGTTATCAGCGCATGTTCTGAACAAGCAAGGCTCATCCCAATAGTATTGACGTGAATCTCGCAAGAACTTCTTCTTTTGGTACGCTTTGATCTCCTCTGAAACTATGCCTATCACCAGATAGTTGGCACTGTCTACATACCATAGTGCCACCTCCATTGACACAACCAACTCCCTCTCATCTGGAAACGTATCATCTATATCTAGCTCGTCTGAAGGTCTCCCAACTTCTTCCAGCCGAGAGAGATGGTCAGCAACCTGATTCTTAGTTCCCTTGCAGTCTTTCACCTTAAAGTCAAACTGTTGCAACAATAGCACCTATCAGATTAATCGCGGCTTAGCTTCCTTCTTTGCAATCAGGTATCTCAATACTGCATGATCACTGTATACCATGACTTTGGACCCCAACAAATAGGCCCAAAACTTCTCAAAAGCAAAAACTATTGCAAGCAGCTCTTGCTCCGCCACTGTGTAATTCATTTGAGTAGCATTCAATGTTATACTTGTAAAATAGATTGGATGCATGATTTATTATGTCTCTGTCCAAGCACAGCACCGATAGCAAAACCACTTGCATTACACATCAATATGAACGGTAGAGACCAGTCGGGAGAAGCAATAATAGGTGTTGTGGTCAACCGCTGCTTCAATTCATCGAACGCCTTTCGACACTTCTCGTCAAATTCGAACTTAGCCTCTTTTTCAAGAAGCTTGCACATCGGATTAGTGATTTTTGAGAAATCCTTGATGAAACGCCTATAGAAACCAGCATGTCCCAAAAAGCTCCAACACCCTTAACTGTTGAGAAAGCTTCGAAATCACATCAATCTTTGCTTGATCGAGCTCAATCCCTTTTTCAGAGATTTTATGCCCGAGGACGATCCCTTCTGTTACACCCCTCATGTTCATAGTAGTAGAACCTATGGTTTCCTAGTCGGGTATGCCCTTGGAATAGAGACCCGAGCCCGAGTTTTGAGGTAGAAAATGTTTTACCCCGTGTACGAGGGTACCAGCAGATATTCCTGGCAATTTATAGAGTTAGAAGTTGAACGAATCGAATCGACGCGATCTGAACTGAATCAGAAAAATCTGCAGGACACCAGTCATCGACGATAGGTCCGTCAACCTTGCATCTGCAGGTGTAGGTCGATGGAGCAAGTCGACGGACCGTCGACATGTCGACAGGCTGTCGACCCGCTCGTCGGATCGGACCGCTGTAGCCTTTTTGGCTTTCACGTATAAATAGGTGGTTCACGACCCTATTTCATATTTTCCTCCTTTCCAAATCAGAAAAACCCTAACATATGCTCTCCTAATAATTTTCTTCATATTAGTGAAGATTTGACAAGATCCGGACCCCGTAAACCCGAGATGGTGAAGAAGAAGGTTGCTTCAAGGTTGTGATGTTTGGGGAGTTGAACTTGAAATGATTCTTGGGATTCTTGACCCCTCAAGGTATGTAAATGATTTCTACCCTTATATTTAAGTTGAGTATCAAGAGTTTTAGTGATGTTAAGGGAAGAGAAGGTATTTGTGTAAGTGTTAAGTTGATGAAGGGAAATGTAGTGATATAGGGTTATTTCAAGAGATGATTGGAAACGGGTTTATGTGTGTATGTGTGTGTTGTCATTGTTGATGTGAGTACTGTAGTTGATATGGGATCGAATGAGAAGTTGGAGAGTTGTAAGCTTACAAAAGAAATTATTGTCTATAGTTTGTTGAGCTTTATACGTATTTGAGGATGGTTAGTAGGCGAAGTAAATAGCCTAATTAAGCCCTACGTTATCTTAATTGTAGACTCTCAAGTTCGAGAGGTAGTATCTTTTTGATCAGAGGTTGAATCGATCATCAAAAGAAGAATTAGGCCAAAAATTTGAAGTTGGACAATTGAGTATACTTCCAGGTATGTTAAGGTCATTCTTTTCTTCTTTTGGCATGATCCTATGATATGATCCAACAAGCGAGTAAGCGAGCTTCCATATTACTCTACTCTTAGAAGCATTAGAAGTATTTCAGTCTTTGATGTTCATGTACCCCATTTATGAGTAATCCTTCTATTCATGGGTTCAGTCTTATGTAGCCAGTTCTGTGCATACAGTTTAGTCATGCATTACATTCATTATATATTTATGTACATTGACCCGTGACTAGAAGGCGTTATATACGCGAATATTAGATATATGTAAAGTATGAGGAGAGATGTAGGCGTTATATATGCATTACTACTATGATGATGATATTGATTATGGCCACAGAGGAGCCAATATGATATGACGAGATGCCATAGAGGCTTACAGGCGTTATATACGCACATACATCAGGCGTTATATACGCGCACATACATCAGACGTTATATACGTGATATAGATGCATGACCATCATTGATAGGTATGATCATGCATATTATGTGCCTACAGAGGCATTGTCAGTTACACAGATTTATGCAGATTTGGGCAGATACTAGTTCATACAAGTACATGCAGTCAGTCGTTTCAGTTTATGAGTTCAGATTTTATCCATGATTCTTATGTATATATGTTGTTCTTATGCCTTACTTACTCGGTACATTATCCGTACCGACTCTCCATTGCTCGGGGGGTTGCGTTCATGCCCGCAGGTACAGGGAGACAGACAGGTGGTCCAGCTCAGTAGGACCTTTAGATCTAGCAGTGGTCAGTACGCTCCATTCGATCCGGAACTATAGTCAGTTTTGGTATTCCCCTTTTGAGATGTGTATGCATATGGGTATGACGGGGCCCTATCCCGTCCTTTCTACAACTTTTATTCCAGTAGAGGTCTGTAGACAGTTGTATGTAGGAGTCAGATGATGTAGCCTTGTCGGATTTTATTCTTTTGTGTACAGTATATGTAGCAGCCTAGCTGGCTTGCATTGTTCTTCCGCATGTCGTGTATATATATGCATATTGTACAGAGTTATGATGTTTCTCTCTTATGAGATCAGTTTATGCCATTTATGGACTTTTGATGTTCAGTATGTTTAGGGGTGTTTGGTCGCTAGAGGTTAGACTCCCGTCATGGCTCATCGATTTGGGTCGTGACACCTTCCTTCCATGAAGTGGCACTTCTCCCAATTTAGCACCAAATTAGTTGTAACACCCTGTATCGTTAGAGTTCTAGTGGAAAAACTGAAGGTTTGAACGTTTTCTGAAAACGGTTGACAGGCCTACTTGGGGAAACCATAAATCCTTGATTAGTTGGGAATTTGGGAAAGTACTCTTAATGAAAGTTGTAGTACGTAGAAATACCTTTCTAACAATATAAAGACCAGGCCAATGAGAGATCATAGCAAGGAGATATGATCATCTCAATATGGCTAATAGTAAGACACTTAAAATTCTATAGAATCAGCTGAGTTTTCGTGACGTCTACCTTCCAGTCAAATTTCTCGAAACTACATTGCGAATTTGAGGAAACGTAAAACTTGAAAGTTGTAGCCCTTTGAAATATCTTTCCAACAGTATATTGTGGAGCCCAAACAGAGCTCTGTACAAGAAGTTATGTCCATTTTACCGAATACTGTGTAGAACCGATACAGGTCCGTTGTGAGGGCACGTGCACTGGCCTCCCGTCGCGCACCAATCGCCCAAAAACCCCCTCTCTGAATATTGACCTGCTGGGGGTCGCGCACTCCATGTACGTCGCGCGACCATCGCATAACAGGTCGGGTTTCGGGTCAAAAGTCGGGATTTCTCTTTTTAAGTTATATTTAAGCTTGGGGTTTATTTCCCTAACACCCCTAGTCACGAAAAATCACCCTAAAGTCAGAGGGAACATGTTACATCCCGTGTTTTCGCGTATCCGGAAAATTTGGAATAATTGTGACTTGTAAAGAATAAGGCCCCCTTTAGATTTCATTTGACATATATGTTGTTGTTTATGAAAAGTGTTGACGCGGAGACATCGGGGAAGGCCAAGGGCAAAATTGAAATTTTGGAAAATAGTTTCGGGAATTTTAAAATGAGAATTTTAACAATTTGGGCTCACAAAAATTTGAGGAAAAATTGAGGCCCAAAGCCACAAGGTGGCCGGCCATGGTCCATAATGCTAGCCCAAACCCATGTTATTAATTGTCATGTGACTAAGTCATGTGACAAATTAATATAAAGGATTTCATGATCAAGTAAATTCAAGAACACTCTAAAAAAAAATTGAAGAACACCACAAAACAAGGGCATTCGGCCCTAGTGAAAGGAAAAGAAAAAAATTTCCTAGCCTTTGATTCCAATCCAAAAATCTTGTCTTTCTTGAATTATTGATAAGTTCAAGGAGCTCTTCGACGTGGTATAATTAGTTTAGTGAGAGAACCACGTTTGCGGGAAAGTTGGAATTTGAAGGAAAGATTCTGAGCGAAACGGGATTTGAGTTTTGGGCGAGCGTAAGACGCTTATAAGGTATGTAAGGCTACCCACTCCTTCTTTTGGCATGTCTTAGGTATGCTAGGTCGATATCGGAGTCCCGGGAGCAATTCTGTTCCTCGAAATCCGAATTAGAAAATGCATACTATTCATTCAATCGAATTGAGCCTTAAAGATCTTATTTTAGTTGGAAAGTAACCAAACGTCCGAAATTTATGCAAATGTAGCCGAATCACTTTGAAATCTTCATGTATGATCCCGTAGACCCCAAATGGCCGTGATTTATGTTCGCCACCTCGACTTGACCCGAGGTGGGCCCACTAACCCCGAGATGCCTTCGTTTGCTCTATTAGGCTCTCTTTTTGCAAAACTTGATAAAGGATCGCTGTTTATGAAATTGTCTATTACCAAATAATGTTTTGACTGCCACAATATGCTAGACTATATTTTGGACCGTAAATACCATTTCGGGAACTCTTTTGTGAAATGAACTCCGTACTAATTAATTGTTCGACTACTTTGACTAAGGATTTGACTTATGATTTTATCAAGTTTCAAAGAAAATTTTAACATACACATTGCATTGTTTGATCATGACTCCGCTCGTGCCTATTATTATGATATCGTTCACCGGTCCCCGGGCCGGTTATTGATCGCGCGTATTATGACAATTCGACCGTATGCCCTTTTGTTGGCATGAGTATCCGGGCATAGGTGTTCCGATACAAGTACTCCACTAGAAGTATTTTGATATAAGTATTCCGATATAAATATTTTGATATAAGTAATCTGATGTAAGTATTTTGATATAAGTATCCGGATAAAGTATTATGATATGAGTCTTCTGAAATAAGTATTCGACATAAGCATTCTGAAACAAGATTTTTGATGTAAGTGTTCTATTATAAGTATTCTACTATGAGTATCCTGATACAAGTACTCGGATGTGAGTATCCAATATGAATGTTTTCTGTAAGCCTTAGCGTCTCCAACTTTCGTATACGACATCGGATTGCTTAGAAGTGCCCGAAGAGGTTCCGGTACCAAAAACGCTCATGATCTTTCTGTATGTACATATGGTTCCAAAATCTCTGTTTGATCTGATTCGTAAGGACATCTGAAGGTGCCTGGTATGACTATGACTCTGATTCTCCGAAAAAGCCTTCTGAAACGCTTACGAAGCGTTCTGTATTTCAAACGCTCGTAACCTTCTCATACTACGTTGGATTGACCTGAAATCTGTTCCGAGCCTCCAGGTATCGGTAAGGACGCTTGTCTGGAGAGTCTTGGTTTCCATGTGCATCTGGTTTCTCACTGCTCTGCTCGTGCGAGCCTTAGCATGTCTATTCATTGAGCAGGGCCAGGATATGTTATCGTGCGCTGTTCCCCTATGTTGTCTACAGTGTTCTGAAATAAAACCGTGAGGGGTGGTCTGGGTTGAGCTCGATCCCCAAAGTGGACAGTATCTGCGCTGCATAATCTGATACCAGGTAGACGCGTTGGGAGTGTACTGGGCAGAGCTCGAGCTCCCGAGACTGATCCGTGACCCGTGTACTGGGCAGAGCTCGAGCGGGAAAAACGGGCAGTTCCTGCATGGGATGACCACTGTACTGGGCCGAGCTCAAGGTGGCATACCTCTTGTAGGCGCGTGTTCTGATATGATCTGATATGATATACTCCGGCTATACGCCGCCTGATACGATATATGAAGCCATCTGAGTATTCTGTATGTTATACACCCAGTCTGACACATGAACTAGGTAGGCAAGTTGCGTCTGGAAACTCTGTACGTTTGGCAACCCTTCTGACAGGTTATATCGGTTTATGTGATATGTGATGATCTGTATGACCTGGGTCGGGGAAATGAGTGATTTTGATATTTTGAACCATGTACTTATTCTTTTACCGCTTGTTTCGTCTATAGTTCTGATTTCTGTATTCCATGCTTTACATACTCAGTACATATTCCGTACTGACCCCCTTTCTTCGGGGGCTGCGTTTCATGCCCGCAGGTACAGACGCTCATTGTGGTGATCCGCCAGCCTAGGGTACACAGTCTGCTGTTTGGAGTGCTCCTTTGATCCGGAGCCCATACTTTTGGTACAGGACTCTCTGTTGTATATGGTTTCGTGTTTATGGTTATTTTTTTTGGGTACGGCGGGGCCCTGTCCCGTCATATGACTCTGTTGTCTGTATTAGAGGCCTGTAGACATGTATGTGGGTCATGGGTCGTGTTTGGTCCGTGATGTTTGCTTGGTTTGTGCCCGGTTTACTCCTACGCCACGTTAATATGTTCGATCCATGTTTTATGATATAAATAATGGTTCAAACGATATGTTTATAGTCTGGGACGCACGAGATTCATAATATGTAGGCACAAGTGAAATTTGGTTAGCATGTATGTACGAGTGTCCATGTCGGGCACTAGTCATGGCCTACGGGGTTGGGTCGTGACAAAAGTGGTATCAGAGCGGTTTGTCCTCGGAATGTCTACAGGCCGTGTCTAGTAGAGTCTTGTTTATCGGTGTGTTGTGCACCACATCTATAAACAGGAGGCTACAGGGCATTTAGGGTGTTCCTTTTCTTTGGATCTTAGATCGTGCGATAGAGCTGTGCTATTAGGATGACTCTGGTCTGATTCGTTAATTGTGTTTGCAGTGATGTCTCCGAAGAAAGCTACGACTGCCCAGAAGGGCAAAGTGATGGTCGGGGAGACCCGTCGGGCGCAGCAAGCTACCCGGGCTCGTGTTTATGATTTGCCCGAGGTTGTGCCCCATTCAGAGGGGTCCGCTACACCACCATCGGTAGAGCCCGGAGCAGGTCCATCAGTAGCTCCAGGGGCCCGAGTACCCGTACCCGAGACTCCAGCTCCCCAGCCAGAGGCGGAGGATAGGACACTGAGGGAGGCTGTGCAGTTATTGACTACATTGGTAGCGGGGCAGGCTCGCAGACACGGGCGGAGGGATGACGATGATGATGACAGGCGTGATAGCCTGAGGGTTCGAGAGTTTTTATTATGTGGCCCTCCAGAGGTTTTCGGGTCTAAGCCCGACGAGGACCCCCATGACTTTATTCGGGGGATAAGACGCTCATTAGATTTGGTCAGGGCTTCAGAGACCGAGTCTGTTGAGTTGGCCTCGCACCGATTACGGGATGTTGCCGCTAACTGGTATGAGTCTTGGGAGCTATCCAGGGGTGAGGGTGATTCCCCAGCTACTTGGGACGAGTTCGTGGCTGCTTTTACCCGCCACTTCTTGCCCCCAGAGTTACGGCGGGCGCGGGTTGATCGATTTTTGCATCTGCAGCAGAGGGGTCGGAGCGTTCGTGAGTATAATCTGGAGTTTGATTCTCTGGCCCGGTACGCACCTGCTATAGTAGCAGACATGGCCGATCGGATGCACAGATACGTGATGGGGTTAGACCGCTACTTGGTTGACAGCTGCATGGCGATGGCATCGCAGACTGACATGGACATCGCCCGATTACATGCTTATGCTCTAGGGATTGAGGATCGGCACAGAGAGGATCAGTCGGGTAGAGGTTGTGACAGGAGACAGCCTAAGAGGGCTAGATTGACTGGGTATTCTAGGAAACTCTTAGACAGACAGTCTCAGCAGCAGCACAATAGACATTTTTCCCAGCCAGCATGGGATACCCCTCCACAGAGTTTGGGCAGGAGGTCTGGTGACACATGGTACTCCGGGGCAGGTCAGGGCTCCAGAGTCTTGAGCTCGCGGGTGGACGAAGGTTCTGGTCGGTCGAGGCCACCCAGACCTCAGTGTCCTTATTGTGGGAGATGCCACTCTGGAGAATGTCATCACGCTACAGATGCTTGTTTTTCCTGTGGCTGTCAAGACCACATTATGAGAGAGTGTCCGTATAGGACCAGTTCGGGTGGTGCAGCCCAGCCCAGCGGGTCAGTTGCTGATTTACCTTTTCCTTCTGTAGCGGTACGCCCTACGAGGCAGAGTGTGCCGACACCATCAGGCCGCGGTAGAGGTCGTGGCGCAGCTTCCGGTTCTAACGGTCCTTTGAACCGCTTATATGCTTTGGCTAGCCGGCAGGACCCAGAGGCGTCACCAGATGTGTTTACAGGTATATTGTCCACTCTTTCTGAATATATATATATATATATATATATATATATATATATATACACGCATTGGTAGGTCCAGATTCTGTTTCATCACGTATTCCTCCCCGATTGCTAGTAGAACTGGGATAAGGCCCAAATTGATAAAAAATCGTCTGAGGTAATGATATATGTGGATAAAAAGTGAGAGTCGAAAAGTTAAAAAGGGCTAACGCAGTAGTTACATAATCGGAAAAAAATAAAAGGGGCCCTCTCTATATCAGAGCGGGACCCGCTACGAGAACTTTCCAAAATTGCCAAGACCCCGACTTGTCCTAAATTATGTGACCAAGGTCGTGCGGGGCGGTCGATACAACTATACCGGCATTAACGCGTCTAAATGTACCAAAGTCTCGAGGTTAAGCGTGCTGGGGCCAGAGCAATTCTGGGATGGGTGACCCCCCTGGGAAGTGTACAAAAATTTTCATAAACGTAGATATACAAGACCGATGAAAAGTCTGGGGTAACCTAAATAAATTAGAATGTACCGAAGGGTTAGAAACCCTAAATAGGTCGGGTGGGCTAAGGCGAACTCAGCCGCCGAAGAAAAGGAAAGTGTGACACAGTCCTAGAATTAGAAAAAAATTTAAATGGCGTTTGAAAATGTATTGTAAGGGAAATGGTAATGAATGTATATGTGTGCAGATCACATCCCAGTTACGACTGTTTTGACTGACAGGTGGGCCCCAACAGTCAGTGTTATGATATATGAAAACTTTGACTGAACGGAACCTAAGGGACAAAGCGAAAGACACGATATGACTGTTATAAGTAGACTGATGTCGGTTTCACCACTAGTTAAAGTCGGAAAGTCTTAGCGTAATGATATTCGAGAATAGAACTAAGGCGAGTGTGTAAAAAGGGATAATAATTGTGACGGATTGGCAGAATTTTGAAGGAAATAAGGAGAACTCCCCCGAAATGCTTGTACAACCCTATAAGGCTAATTTAACATTCGAGGACGAATGTTCTAAAGGGGGGGAGGATGTTACATCCCGTGTTTTCGCGTATCCGGAAAATTTGGAATAATTGTGACTTGTAAAGAATAAGGCCCCCTTTAGATTTCATTTGACATATATGTTGTTGTTTATGAAAAGTGTTGACGCGGAGACATCGGGGAAGGCCAAGGGCAAAATTGGAATTTTGGAAAATAGTTTCGGGAATTTTAAAATGAGAATTTTAACAATTTGGGCTCACACAAATTTGAGGAAAAATTGAGGCCCAAAGCCACAAGGTGGTCGGCCATGGTCCATAATGCTAGCCCAAACCCATGTTATTAATTGTCATGTGACTAAGTCATGTGACAAATTAATATAAAGGATTTCATGATCAAGAAAATTCAAGAACACTCTAAAAAAAAATTGAAGAACACCACAAAACAAGGGCATTCGGCCCTAGTGAAAGGAAAAGAAAAACATTTCCTAGCCTTTGATTCCAATCCAAAAATCTTGTCTTTCTTGAATTATTGATAAGTTCAAGGCGCTCTTCGACGTGGTATAATTAGTTTAGTGAGAGAACCACGTTTGCGGGAAAGTTGGAATTTGAAGGAAAGATTCTGAGCGAAACGGAATTTGAGTTTTGGGCGAGCGTAAGACGCTTATAAGGTATGTAAGGCTACCCACTCCTTCTTTTGGCATGTCTTAGGTATGCTAGGTTGATATCGGAGTCCCGGGAGCAATTCTGTTCCTCGAAATCCGAATTAGAAAATGCATACTATTCATTCAATCGAATTGAGCCTTAAAGATCTTATTTTAGTTGGAAAGTAACCAAACGTCCGAAATTTATGCAAATGTAGCCAAATCACTTTGAAATCTTCATGTATGATCCCGTAGACCCCAAATGGCCGTGATTTATGTTCGCCACCTCGACTTGACCCGAGGTGGGCCCACTAACCCCGAGATGCCTTCGTTTGCTCTATTAGGCTCTCTTTTTGCAAAACTTGATAAATGATCGCTGTTTATGAAATTGTCTATTACCAAATAATGTTTTGACTGCCACAATATGCTAGACTATATTTTGGACCATAAATACCATTTCGGGAACTCTTTTGTGAAATGAACTCCGTACTAATTAATTGTTCGACTACTTTGACTAAGGATTTGACTTATGATTTTATCAAGTTTCAAAGAAAATTTTAACATACACATTGCATTGTTTGATCATGACTCCGCTCGTGCCTATTATTATGATATCGTTCACCGGTCCCCGGGCCGGTTATTGATCGCGCGTATTATGACAATTCGACCGTATGCCCTTTTGTTGGCATGAGTATCCGGGCATAGGTGTTCCGATACAAGTACTCCACTAGAAGTATTTTGATATAAGTATTCCGATATAAGTATTTTGATATAAGTAATCTGATGTAAGTATTTTGATATAAGTATCCGGATAAAGTATTATGATATGAGTCTTCTGAAATAAGTATTCGACATAAGCATTCTGAAACAAGATTTTTGATGTAAGTGTTCTATTATAAGTATTCTACTATGAGTATCCTGATACAAGTACTCGGATGTGAGTATCCAATATGAATGTTTTCTGTAAGCCTTAGCGTCTCCAACTTTCGTATACGACATCGGATTGCTTAGAAGTGCCCGAAGAGGTTCCGGTACCAAAAACGCTCATGATCTTTCTGTATGTACATATGGTTCCAAAATCTCTGTTTGATCTGATTCGTAAGGACATCTGAAGGTGCCTGGTATGACTATGACTCTGATTCTCCGAAAAAGCCTTCTGAAACGCTTACGAAGCGTTCTGTATTTCAAACGCTCGTAACCTTCTCATACTACGTTGGATTGACCTGAAATCTGTTCCGAGCCTCCAGGTATCGGTAAGGACGCTTGTCTGGAGAGTCTTGGTTTCCATGTGCATCTGGTTTCTCACTGCTCTGCTCGTGCGAGCCTTAGCATGTCTATTCATTGAGCAGGACCAGGATATGTTATCGTGCGCTGTTCCCCTATGTTGTCTACAGTGTTCTGAAATAAAACCGTGAGGGGTGGTCTGGGTTGAGCTCGATGCCCAAAGTGGACAGTATCTGCGCTGCATAATCTGATACCAGGTAGACGCGTTGGGAGTGTACTGGGCAGAGCTCGAGCTCCCGAGACTGATCTGTGACCCGTGTACTGGGCAGAGCTCGAGCGGGAAAAACGGGCAGTTCCTGCATGGGATGACCACTGTACTGGGCCGAGCTCGAGGTGGCATACCCCTTGTAGGCGCGTGTTCTGATATAATATGATATGATATACTCCGGCTATACGCCGCCTGATACGATACGTTTATGTGTGGTGTGACCATTGTACTGGGCTGAGCTCGAGGTGGCACACTCCCCGTAAACATCATATGTTTCACAGGTTGCAGCGTTCGATCCGATACGCTACGGCGTCCTGATATGGCATATGACTATAATGTGCATTATGTGTGATCTGCATCTGGAAAGTAAGTTCTGAGTACTCGGTAAGTCCCGTATTCCTTTTGATATATGAAGCCATCTGAGTATTCTGTATGTTATACACCCCGTCTGACACATGAACTAGGTAGGCAAGTTGCGTCTGGAAACTCTGTACGTTTGGCAACCCTTCTGACAGGTTATATCGGTTTATGTGATATGTGATGATCTGTATGACCTGGGTCGGGGAAGTGAGTGATTTTGATATTCTGAACCATGTACGTATTCTTTTACCGCTTGTTTCGTCTATAGTTCTGATTTCTGTATTTCATGCTTTACATACTCAGTACATATTCCGTACTGACCCCCTTTCTTCGGGGGCTGCGTTTCATGCCCGCAGGTACAGACGCTTATTGTGGTGATCCGCCAGCCTAGGGTACACAGTCTGCTGTTTGGAGTGCTCCTTTGATCCGGAGCCCATACTTTTGGTACAGGACTCTCTGTTGTATATGGTTTCGTGTTTATGGTTATTTGTTTTGGGTACGGCGGGGCCCTGTCCCGTCATATGACTCTGTTGTCTGTATTAGAGGCCTGTAGACATGTATGTGGGTCATGGGTCGTGTTTGGTCCGTGATGTTTGCTTGGTTTGTGCCCGGTTTACTCCTACGCCACGTTAATATGTTCGATCCATGTTTTATGATATAAATAATGGTTCAAACGATATGTTTATAATCTGGGACGCACGAGATTCATAATATGTAGGCACAAGTGAAATTTGGTTAGCATGTATGTACGAGTGTCCATGTCGGGCACTAGTCACGGCCTACGGGGTTCGGTCGTGACAAAAGAAGTCCCAAGCCTCAAGAACCCTCCAAGGTAAGTTTTATCATGATTCTAGGTTGAATTCAAGTCCCTAATTTCTTTCTAACTTAAGTAAACCCTTCTAATCAATAGAGTTGTGAGTGGAACATTATTGTTGGGCGTGGAAACCCTAGACCTCGAATTCAAGTGGATGGAACGTCAAAAAGGTAATGCTTCTACACTCTAATCATTCATAATAGTGAATTGATGAGTTCTTGGGAGAATAGTAAATGGGTTTAGTTAGGAGAATTACATGAACTATAGTAGGGTTTTCGATTGTTGACTTGAGATTGTTATAATCATATGGGTGATGGAGAATGATGTTAATTACACCTAATTGAGATTGTAGAATCACCTAGAAGTAATAGAATGGGAATTGGGTGAAGAAACACCATTAATGGAGATTGCGGAGCTTTATGCCCACTAAGTGTTTGATAAAATGCTTAGATGACCAAAACATGAATATTATTGCTAATATAGAATCCCTTTGACTTGCATTGATATAGATCAAAGTTGAAAGGGTTGGCGAACATTGTATTACGCTCAAAGGCTGGAATTAAGGTATGTGAGGCTAACTATCTACGTTAGGGAATGTTCATGATTCTCCCTACGCCTCATTCTTCATACTTGTCAGTAATTTGACTCAAAGTACAGTTTAGCCCTAGTTTCATGATATGTTGTAGAACTGTTATCTTCTACGGTTGCACTTACAGAATTCGTTCATGGTTTTCAATTTGAATATCATGAACTCAGCACGTAATCTTTATAGACTTATATATTGTTACCACATGAGTCTCAGTCTAGAAATTCAGTATGCTCAGAAACAGGTGGTGTTTTCAATTCAGTCCAGCATGTCTATTTCAGTTCAGTATTGTTCATTGATATTATAGTCTCAGTCCTTATTAATTAACCATAATTAAACATATGTGATTTTGCCCAAGGGCACAGCACAGTCTTGTGTATACGTATACATGGCCGAGGCCATTGACTGATGCACTACTAGGCCGAGGCCATAGGGCGCATTTATTATTGGGTTGAGGCCCCACATATACAAAAACAGGTAATACAGATGATTCAGATACAAAGCAGGGGGTATTCATATCTCTACTTCCTTGCTATTACAGTTACGATTATCAGTTTCAGTTTCAGTTCCAGTATTTTATTGCTTCAGTTGCTTTGCATACCTGTACAATTCAAATGTGTTGATGTCCCTTTTATTACTTGGGGGCATGCATCTCGCGATGCATGCAAAAATATATAGGTTGACGACTCAGCTCTTTCGGAGTGCACGTATCAGCTACTGGTGAGCCCCAAATTCCTTCAGGGCGTTGTCAGCTATCTAGTTATTTCAGTTTATAGACAGCTCTATTATTCAGTATTCTTAGAGGCTTCATAGACACAGTTCAGACAGTCAGATATTTATTATGTTAGTCGTGTTGGCAGTTGTTCAGTTGTTTTGGTTTAAGCCATGTTGGCTACGTTCACATATTTCAGATTGTCTAAGTATTTCCGCTTTATGATTTCAGTCAGACCTTTAGTATATCAGTATGTGTTTAGTTGTTTCCACATTCAGTTATGTTTTTGATATCACATGTTGATTCAGCCAGCCAGTTGGTTCGCTCGGTCACATGCAGTCAGGCACCGGGTGCCGTGTTACGTCCAGGCCCAGGTTCGGGGCATGACAAAGCTTGAGTGGCTTAAGGAGTCTATGAAGCCGTGTCCATTAGGGTCACTTTTATATATGTAAGGGCCCCACACATATAAACAGTTGACCACCAAGTCATTCAGGATTGTCTAATTTCTTTCTACTCTAGATCGTGCCATGTCTTAGAGTAATAAGTAACCTTCTTTTCCAATCAAATTACGTACGTTTTGAATGCGCAGGCAACGAACAAATAATTCAAGGTCCAAGTAAGGATATTTACCCATAGGGGGTACAATTGTGCAGTACTTGCTGGTAACAAATGAGACTTGAGGTGTTATTGAAAGGTGAATAAAGTGTAAGTTTCCCGGGAAAGGGTGTTGTATAATGAATGGGAAGTTGAATGATAATGATGTTCTTGAGAAAGGAGAATGGGATACAATAGGGAGAGGATATCAGAGAAATTAGTAAAGGAGCTAAGTCTACAGGAAACATAAATCATGGAGGATCTCAAGGAGGTGGTGGCAGACAGTTTTCTACCGGAGGTCATCAGGACCCACTCCATCTGCATCTAGTGCACTAGTCTTGAGGTCTAGATATGATCAAAAAGGTCAGTTCAGCTAGAAACATATTTTAAAAGCACCAGCCTCAAAGTGACATACCAGTGTGAGCCACAGAAGTTTTCAAATCTCATGTGCTATAAGTGTTATAGGGACACAAAGAGATGTATCGTTTGGGCCTTAATGTGTGTTTCGGTGGCTCCTCTTAGTTCTCAAGCTCAGTCAGGTTGTAATACAGCTAAGCCTGATATTTCAGTTCTAAGTGAAGACTGCTTGGAAGCTTCAGCAGGTCGTTAGGATAAAGAGGCATCCCCAGTTATCACCACAGATGAAATTTTTGTACGAACTATGCCTGTTAAGAAAAGTGGTATGTATGAAATAATAACCATGAGCAGATGATATTAAATTTTCGGGAATGATTTTAGTTTGTTTAAGTTAGTCAGATCATAGTTAGAGAGTACGATGGTTGTAAGTTACTATAAGAAGTAATTATTATTATGAGATAAGAAGATGTGACAGTTCTCGTTTAAGCTATGTGAGTAAGTGTTTATCCCAGATGTGTATAGTCTGATACGATTTTGAAGTGTATAGAAAGTTTGGGTTTAGTTGTTCCAATCTTTCGTATAAGATAGATGAAAGTTTGTTAAGTGTGATCCATAGTTCAGAAAAGATAGTATACAACCACAGAATAGCATCAGATGATGAGGGAGAGTTAGAAATAACTTAGGTTATTCAGAGCAAAATAAGAAAATATGAAGCTAGCAGGTGATTAACAGAAAAATAGTAAGTAAGTTTTGAGTAGATACAATGCATTAGCAATTTCAGCAGAACTAGTAGAAGTATGATTTGATTTCCTTAGTCAGATGAACACCTTAAGTGGGTGACAGTTCGGATACATCCAAATGTGTATTAGAAACCAAGGGCTTAAATTAAATTCGGAGTAGAGTGATCAGTGGAAGAAGAAATCAGCTAGGCTGTAAAAGAGCAAACAACAGAAGAATAGCCTTTAAGAGTTGTCAAAAAGGGGTTTCCCTAAGATTTATAGTGTGAGCAGAGTTAAGTCGTTAAGATAGAGTATATCGGTTATGAATACAGTAGCAACCCGTTCATGTAAGTAATTTAGTTTTTCCCAATGAGAAATTGCTCAGAAGTGAGTCGGGAAAAAAAAGGAGTCGTCAGTGTTGTAGAGTACAAAGGAATTACAGAAGATAAGGAATGTTAATTGGATCCCATCAAAACAGAAGAATTTGTAAGTATAAGATGTTAGCCTTGGTCTAAGGGGGAGATACATAAATCGCTAGTAAGTCCAATGAGATAATTGAAGACCCAAAGGGTTAATATGAGATATGAAGAAACTTAGTTCAGTTAGGTTGGCATAATGAGATAGTCTCCATAAGGAATATGCCTCAACTTAAAGGAAACCCGAAATGAGTAGAATGATCGTCGAACGAATCGTGTCAAGTTCAATTATTATCGATTAGGTGATCACAGAAAAGCTATAAGATCATGCCCAGTTATGTGTCACAAGGGTAGTGCCATTGCACGAGACTCTGATCTTTAAGGTGCTAGTCAAAGAATTAGTGCACAACAGTACTATGAGTATTTTAGGAAGTATCTCAGAAAAAAATCAAGTATGGGAAGTATAGCTCATGATTTGGGAAGAAAAGAGAACTATGGTGAAAGAAGGTCACCGCTTATCCAAGCTAGGAATTCAACCTTCAGACTCCGAAGTGGGTGGAGTTATTGCCCAGAACATGGCATTCCTGCTTAGTCATTGAAGTTAGAGAGAAGCAGTTTGGTAATTCCTACTTGTTGCAGATGAAAGAGGGGATTCACGAACATAAAGCGTCAGCTTTTGAACAAGGGGGAGATGGCAGTACCATGAGATACCGAGGAAAATTATACATTCCAGATGTATATGGGCTCAGAGATCGGATTATGTCAGAGGATCACAATTCCAGAATGTGGCAGGGTTTGTGGATAAGTGGCCCAAATATTTTGCAAGTGAAAGCCGAACACTAGAGGCCCTGCGACTTGTCTCAGAATATAAATATTCCTGTTTTGAGAATGGGAGAGGATAAATATGGACTTTGTAACAGGTTACCTCATTCAGTTAGGAGACCCGTTCCGATTTGGGCGATTATGGACAAACTTATGAAGTCGACACACTTCTTGCCCGTTAAGATGACAGGTTCAGCACCAGACTATGCCAAGTTGTTATTCGAGAAATTTTTTGACTTCATGGGACCCAACGTCCATCATTTCAGATTGTGGTGCCCAGTTCACAGCAAACTTTTAGAGATCATTTCAGAAAGGATTGGGTACGAGGGTTAACCTTAGCACAACTTTTCAATCGCATACCGATGATCAGATAGATACGCTATTCAGATCTCATGTTATAATATTCATGTCAGCTTAGTACTCAGATGTCAGTCCAGTACTCATGTATTCATGCCAGTCCAGTATTCAGTTAGTGTGCTAGTTCCGTATTCAGTTAATCCAGTATTCAGTCAGCTTAGTATTCAGTTAGTTCAGTAGACATTCAGTTCAGTATCTCAGCAATTCAGTAATCATGCATTCATTCAGTTCAGTAACCATGTGTCCTTGATTTCAACGGTAATTGGGATGACCACCTGCCTCTTATTGAGTTTACTTACAAAAATAATTACCATGCTAGTATTGGAATGGCACCGTTTGAAACCCTTTTTGAGCGAAGGTGCAGATCACCGATTGGTTAGTTTAAAGTTGGGGAAGTAGAGTTAGTAGGACCAGATTTGGTCTATCAGGCTATGGAGAAGGTCAAGTTGATTTAGAAGTGTTTGAAAACGACTCAGAATTGCCAGAAGTCTTACACAAATGTGAGATAGAGAGATTTAGAGTTTGAAGTTAATGACTGGGTATTTCTTAAGTTCTGACCTATGAAGAGTGGCATGAGATTTGGTAAGAAGGGGAAGCATAGTCCCGCCATATTGGACCATACAGAATCCAACGAAAGGTTGGTTAATTGGCTTATGAGCTTGAGTTTTCACATGACTTGATTATTGTGCATCTAGTGTTTCATGTGTCCATCTTGAGAAAGTGTGTGGAAGACCCGTCATTGGTTGTCCCGACTGATAGCATAACAATCAATGATAATTTGACTTATGAAGAAGTCCCTGTAAAAATCATTGATTGCCATGTTTGCAAGTTGAGGACTGAGGAGGTAGCCTCAGTAAAGGTTTTGTGGCGAAGTCAGAAAGTTGAAGAGGCTACATGGGAAACCGAAGAAGACATGAAGTTCACCTATCCCTATCTTTTTGAAGAATCAGCAGAAATTGGTGAAGGTACTGTACCTTCCCCTCTCAGCTCTTTCCTTCTACAGTTTCTACATTATTAGTATTCAGCCTGTTAGACAGTCAGCTTAGTAGTTGTTCAGTTCAACATATAATTCAATTCAGACCCTTTTCAGTTCAGTTTTCATGTGCTCATGTCAGTTAGTGTGCACATGTCTCGACAGTCACTCTTTATCAGAATCCATAATTCGAGGACGAATGATCCCAAGGGAGAGATAATGTAACACCCCGTATCGTTAGAGTTCTAGTGGAAAAACTGAAGGTTTGAACGTTTTCTGAAACTGGTTGACAGACCTACTTGAGGACACCATAAATCCTTGATTAGTTGGGAATTTGGGAAAATACCCTTAATGAAAGTTGTAGTACGTAGAAATACCTTTCTAACGATATAAGGACCAGGACAATGAGAGATTGGAGCAAGGAGATATGATCGTCTCAATATGGCTAATAGTAAGGCACTTAAAATTCTATAGAATCGGCTAAGTTTTCAATACGTATGCCTTCCAGTCAAATTTCGTGAAAATCCGTTGGTAATTTGAGGAAACATATAACATGAAAGTTGTAACCCTTTGAAATATCATTCCAACAGTATATTTTGGAGCCCAAACAGAGCTCTGTACAAGAAGTTATGTCCAGTTTACCGAATATTGTGCAGAACTGATACAGGTCCATTGTGAGGGCGCATGCGAATGTGTGCGCTGGCCTCCCATTGCGCACCAGTCGCCACAAAAAACCCCTCTCTGAATATTGACCTGCAGGGGGTCGGGCACTGCATGTACGTCGCGGGCCCATCGCATAACAGGTCGGGTTTCGGGTCAAAAGTCGGGATTTCGCTTTTTAAGTTATATTTAAGCTTGGGGTTTATTTCCCTAACACCCCTAGTCACGAAAATCACCCTAAAGTCAGAGGGAACAAGTACCAAGCCTCAATAACCCTCCAAGGTAAGTTTTATCATGATTCTAGGTTGAATTCAAGTCCCTAATTTCTTTCTAACTTAAGTAAACCCTTCTAATCAATAGAGTTGTGAGTGGAACATTATTGTTGGGCGTGGAAACCCTAGACCTCGAATTCAAGAGGATGGAACGTTAAAAAGGTAATGCTTCTACACTCTAATCATTCATAATAGTGAATTGATGAGTTCTTGGGAGAATAGTAAATAGGTTTAGTTAGGAGAATTACACGAACTATAGTAGGATTTTGGATTGTTGACTTGAGATTGTTATAATCATATGGGTGATGGAGAATGATGTTAATTACACCTAATTGAGATTGTAGAATCACCTAGAAGTAATAGAATGGGAATTGGGTGAAGAAACACCATTAATGGAGATTGCGGAGCTTTATGCCCACTAAGTGTTTGATAAAATGCTTAGATGACCAAAGCATGAATATTATTGCTAATATAGAATCCCTTTGACTTGTATTGATATAGATCAAAGTTGAAAGGGTTGGCGAACATTGTATTACGCTCAAAGGCTAGAATTAAGGTATGTGAGGCTAACTATCTACGTTAGGGAATGTTCATGATTCTCCCTATGCCTCATTCTTCATACTTGTCAGTAATTTGACTCAAAGTACAGTTTAGCCCTAGTTTCATGATATGTTGTAGAACTGTTATCTTCTACGGTTGCACTTACAGAATTCGTTCATGGTTGTCAATTTGAATATCATGAAATCAGCACGTAATCTTTATAGACTTATGTATTGTTACCACATGAGTCTCAGTCTAGAAATTCAGTCTGCTCAGAAACAGTCAGTGTTTTTAATTCAATCCAGCATGTCTATTTTAGTTTAGTATTGTTCATTGATATTATAGTCTCAGTCCTTATAAATTAACCATAATTAAACATATGTGATTTTGCCCAAGGTGTAACGACCCAACTCCGTAGGCCACGACTAGTGTCCGTGCTGGACACCCAAACGTACCCAATAACCCAGACTAGCATATCAGCAGAATATTTTTAAATGTAAAAGTCAATTGGCGTTAGTAATTATCATAAATGAACCGACATAGTACATGGGAGCCGATAAGGCTGTCACAGATCATATCATCCCAAAACATATACAGAACCCACACAAGTATGTCTACAGACCTCTACAGATTATAACAGAATCACAAGACGGGACAGGGCCCCGTCATACCCCTGAATAGCATACATATATACAATAGCAGCAGACTGTACCAACATATAGGCTCTGGACAAAAGAGCACTCCCAAAATAGCAGAATAGATGTCCTAGGAAGGCGGGTCAGCAAATCTGTCGTCTGTACCTGCGCGGCATGAAAACGCAGCCCCCGAAGGAAGGGGGTCAGTACGAAATATGTACTGAGTATGTAAAGCACGGAACGTAATAAACAAAGTCATAATCGAAGCAGAAGATACAGAAAATGAACTGAATATCCAGATTAGCAAAATGCTGATCATATAGCATAAATAGTATTCGCTGAAAACATATGTCGTACCTGGTCTCATTACGGAACAAGATCATAACCGAAACAGAACTTACAGAGAAGTGAGTGTAACGTCCGAAGTATCAAATGCATATTTTCAAAACATGAGGAGTGTGTACAGAAACATATACCATATCATATCCGACCCCTGCCAAGGGACTCGGCAAACAGAACGTGGCCACCCCCCGACGCTGGTGCCACCACACATAAGGAGCAGAATAGGGGATAACCCCGTAACATAACATATCATATCAGATGGCCATATCAGATCATATCATATCAGAATGTGTGTACATGGCACAACATACTCCACAACCCATGTACATATATACCTTCCCCCTCACATCGAGGCACGGCGAACAATGCAGTGGAATGCGCTTGACAACATATCCTGGCCCGGGCTCAGTGTGGGAAACATTGAGGCATCCACGAATGGAGTAGTGGGAAACTAAATGCAATAAAAATACCATATATTTCCAGAGACTCAATGAGGCATATCGGATGACAAATCAAACCAATGAAATCGGACAGAATCATAGTAAGTGTATGTCGTATGTCATAATGAGTTACGGAAGAATAATCCTTCTGGGATCATTTTCATATTCCAAAATAGTTTACCAGACTCGAGGGAATCATTAAAACAATTTTCCTTAGTAGTTAAAAGGATAGTTAACACGTTTCATTTTATATTGTTCGAAAATAAGGCAATAGTACACTAAAAGGCAAAGCGGGAATAGTGGGAGACTAAATGAGACACAAAATATCATACCTTTACAGAGATTCAATAAAGTATTTAGAATAAATATCATTGGTAGTTAGAAGAGTAGTTAAGGCGTTTCCTTTAGAACCGCTTGAAATTAAGTTATAAACACAAAAAGGGTAAAGTCGGAAATAGTGGGCCCACCTCGGGACAACCGAAGCGGTGGGCTCAAATTACATATATTAAGCTTATGGAGTCACCTACGGAGGTCCTAGGGACATTTCATAACTTTCTAGACAATTTGCGGAAGTTTACACAATTCTTTAACAAAGCATACTTATAGGGTTCAATTCCAATGAATGAAAAAGGGACAATTTCAAACGCGGATTCCGAAAGACAGAATGTTTTCCGAGGCTCGAATCCGATCCTAGTACATCTAGGACATGCCAAAAGAATAATCGGGATAGCTTTACATACCTTTTATGCTTTTTACGCCTTTCCAAGTTCACTTCCCGTTTCATCCAAAATCTACAAATGGTCACATTTACCAAATGTTAACCCTAAGACTTTAGGACTTAAATATCAAATCAACACTTTTCTACAGAAATTTGGGCAGCATTTCCCCTATACATATAGCATCCCCGAGAATTCAACTCGGCCAAAACAATCAACAACAACCCAATAACAACACTAACAACAACAACAATATCTACAAGACACAATATGGCACAACTAGTTCCCTTTCCAACATAGTGCGATACTTCCATCTTAACTTCAAATTTCCAAACAAATCTCAAGGGTTTCACATTCATCATTAATCAAGATCATCACAATATAATTTGGAAGCATTTCATATCAATTCCACAAAATATTCACAAGATATACACAATATACAAACTTTCCACCAAAGTCATAATTCCACCAAAACTTCTAATCTTTAACAAACATTTTCATAACATGTTTCTATCTTCCAACTTCATCAACAATCATCATAATTTACACCTTAACGACTTCATTTCCACAATATCATAAAATCATATTAGAATGACATAATCTTTTACATTCCATTTCAATGCCAACTTAAATCATATTACCTTCCTTTACATTATAAGGATCACAACAACACAACCAACATATTAAACAAATTTAATTCATTCCCATTCTAATCTCCATATACCACACGGCCAATACCTATATTTCCAACTTCAACCAAATTCATTCAACTTTCATTCTCAATATGAATTCCATCATACTCACAACTAGAATACGACATAAATATAACTCACCATATGTATATAACATACATACACACACGACTACATGCCAACTTACATACCCACTTTGCAAACTTCCATATTTCCATACTTTCTACTCATTTCTACATACTACAACACAAACAAACCTTCATAACATAATAACATGGAATGAATTCTTACCTTTTTCTCCAATCTTCTTCACTTAACCAAAGTGCGGAAACGATGAAACGGATGAACCATCTTCCGAAATAATTATACCACGTTGTAGAGGGTACTTGAATTGGTAGGAATACTACAAGAAAACAATTTTTGGAACAAGATTTAAGGTACTTAATTTCCATGGGTCTTGGCCGAAATGGCCCTTTGTTTTTGTTCTTCATCTTTTGGGTTTCTTGAAAATTCTAATGGATAAAGTGATAAGTATATGGTCCCTTTCATCTATTTTAACACATGGAAAATTCATTAATTTTTTTTGTGGGTTTGGGCCATGTCTTTGGCCGGCCACCCTCTTAAACTTGGGCCTCATTTTTTTTTCTTTTCATTTTTCTTGGGCCAAACCGGTTGGTCCCGAGTTGGGCATAGCCCACTGACCTTTAGACCTTAAAACGTCCATATCTCCTTGTACCGACTTCACCTAGGAACCCACGACCTATGGTTGGAAAGCTAATTCAATTATCTATAACTTCTATCTCTTGATATGTTTCCAAATTCCAAACTTATAATACCGGTTTTGCCCCTCCAAGTCAGGTCACCTGGAAACGTTTTCTTAAAAATATTCGTTTGGAGGGCTTCCACTTTGATTTGGCCCAAGGGTCCTTCATGAGTTGTGTTTAACTTTACATATGTGATTCATATAGCTTGTCACATGTTCCAAAAAAAAATCTTGACGTGTGGGCCCCACCTCAGCTTACAAATAATCCGACGTTCAAAAATACGGGATATAACACAAGGGCACAGCACAGTCTTGTGTATACGTATACATGGCCGAAGCCATTGACTGATGCACTACTAGGCCGAGGCCATAGGGCGCATTTATTATTGGGTCGAGGCCCCACATATACAAACACAGATAATACAGATGATTTAGATACAGAGCAGGGGGTATTCATATCTCTACTTCCTTGCTATTACAGTTACGATTATCAGTTTCAGTTTCAGTTTCAGTTCCAGTATTTTATTGCTTCAGTTGCTTTACATACTAGTACAATTCAAATGTGCTGATGTCCCTTTTATTACTTAGGGGCCTGCATCTCGCGATGCAGGAAACAATATACAAGTTGATGACTCAGCTCTTTAGAAGTGCACGTATCAGTTACTGGTGAGCCCCAAATTCCTTCAGGGTGTTGTCAGCTATCTAGTTATTTCAATTTATAGACAGCTATATTATTCAGTATTCTTAGAGGCTTCATAGACACAGTTCAGACAGTAAGATATTTAGTATATTGGTCTTGTTGGCAGTTGTTAAGTTTTTTTGGTTTAAGCCATGTTGGCTACGTTCACATATTTCAGATTGTCTAAGTATTTCCGCATTATGATTTCAGTCAGACCTTTAGTATATCAACATGTGTTTAGTTGTTTCTGTTACACCATGGAGATTTCATGTCGTCATGTAGTGAATAAACCAATGCGAGCTTAAGGGTAACATGAAGTCCTTAAGACTATAAGATGAATATTTAGTGGTCTTAGAATACGTACGTTAAGATCTTGAAGTTATGGGAATTGATGAAATAAGGATTGATAAGGACAAGTAGAGTATAAGTGGGGTTTAGGAAAGGTTTCGTAAATTAATTCATTAAGGATTGTTTGGTAAGGCTTTGAGGACATCGACCCAACCCCGTAGGCCGTGACTAGTGCCCGATCAGGGCACTCAATCACATTCTAGTATATAGCAGAAGCCGACAAGGCTTTAGTTCCAATTTAGATAATCTGCAGAAAAATTTCGGCAGAGTTTCCTTTGTTTTACGGACTATCCCATATACCCTGCACGCAGAAAATACCAACAAAGGCCACACAGGGCCAATAGAGTAACATTTAAATATATGCGGACCGGCCGCCGCGGCGAATGGGATCGCCCAAACATAACATATACACACAGCTGTACAGAAAGATCCCAACCCACAAACATGTCCACAGACCTCTAACAGACCGACAGAATCATATGACGGGACAGGGCCCCGCCGTACCCATGAACGAGAATATACATATATAGAAGTGACAGACTATACCAAAAGATGGCTCTGAATAAAAGAGCGCTCCAAAAATAGCAGAATGAGATCCTAAGCAGACGGATCAGCAAACCTGTCGTCGGTACCTTCGCGGCATGAAAACGCAGCCCCCGAAGAAAGGGGGTCAGTACGAAATATGTACTGAATATGTAAAGCCTGAGTTGCAGAAACAAAATCATAACTGGTGCAGAACATACAGAAAGTAAACGGAAAATCCAAGGTATCAGATACATATTTCCAAAACATGCAGAGTGTGTACAGAACATATGTCATATCAAATCCGGCCCCTGCCAAGGGACTCGGCAGACAGAACGTGGCCACCCTCCCGACGCTGGTGCCACAACACAGAAGAATAAGAATAGGGGCATAACCCCGTAACATAACATATCATATCAGATGGCCATAGTAAATCATATCAGAACAAGCGTACATGGCACAGCATACTCCACAAACCCATGTACGCGTATACCTGTCCCCTCATATCGAGGCACGGCGAACAATGCAGAGGATCACGCTTGACAACATATCCTGGCCCGGGCTCAGTGTGGGAAACATTGGGGCATCCACGAATGGAGTAGTGAGAGACTAATGCAATTAAGATATCATGAATGTTTCCATAGACTCGATGAGGCATATCAAAGACAAACCAATCCAATGAAGTCGGAAGGAATCATAGTAAATGAGTTTCGAGTATCAAAACAATTTATCAGACTTAATGGAATATTTAAAACAACGTTTGTTAGGTAATTAGAATGGTAGTCAAAACGTTTCTTTTAAGAACTATTCGAAAAGAAGACTTAAGTACATTAAGGGCAAAACCGGGAATAGTGGGCCCACCTCGGGACAAGCAAGGCGATGGGTCCAAATTACGCCCTTTAAGCTTATGGGATCACCTATAAAGGTTCTACGGACATTCTGTAGCTTTCCAAGGAGTTTAGAGAAGGTTTGCATAATTTCCAAGAAAACATACCAAAAGAGTTCAATCTTACTGAAAGAAAAAGTGATATTTTCACTTGCGGATTCCGAGGGGCAGAAAGTCTTTCGAGGCCCGAATTCGATCCTAATACACTTAGCTTTTTAAGCTTTTTAAGCCTATCCAAGCTCACTCTCCGTTTTGTCGAAAATCTGCAAATGGTCACATTTACCAATTGTAAGCTATAGATGCTACGAATTCAATTCAACTTATATTTGTGTACCGAAATTTCGGCAGCACTTCCCCTATACATATAGCACCCCTGAGAATTCAACTCGGCTCACAATCATCAACAACAACCCAAACAACAACATCAACATCAACAACAAACACTAGAAACACAATATGGCACAACTAGTTCTACTTGCCGACATAATGCCATAATCTTTACTTTAACCTTAACTTTCAAACTAATCTCAACGATTTCACATTCATTATCAATCTAGATCACCACAACATAGTTTAGAAGCATTTCATATCGTTTTCCTCAAATTATACACATGATATACATAATATACAAACTTTCCGCCAAAGTCATAATTTATCCAAAACTCCTAATCTTTGGCATACGTATTCATAACATGATTCAATCTTCCAAATTCATCAATACCCATCATAATTTGCAACCTAATAACTTCATTTTCATAATGTCGTAAAATCATACTTAAGCGACATAAGTTTCTACATTCCATTTCAAAGCAAACTCATATTGTTTTACTTTCATTTACATTGCAAACATCACAATAACACACTAAGCAAACTTAATTCATTTCCATTCCAACTCCAACACACCACACGGCCATGTGCTCTTTTTATCACTCCAACTCAATTCATTCCACTTTCATTTCCAATATGCATTTCACCACAATCACAACTAGAATATAACACAAATTCAACACATTATGGCTATACAACATATACATACACACGACCATACACTAATAACACACACCCACTTTGCAAACTTCCATTTCTCCATACAATCAACACATTTCTACATACTACAACACAAACAAGACTCCAAAACACAATAATAAGGGATGAATTCTTACCTTCTTACTCAATCTTCTTCACTTGACTATATGATCAAGTTGATGAACCAAGGGCTCCTTCCTCCAAGACAACTACACCAAGTTGAGAAGGGACCTTGAATTAGTAGGAATTCAACAAGAGAAAAATTTTTGGAGCAAGATTGTTGGTGGTAAATTTTTTGCACTCCAAACCCGAACCCTCTTCTCTTTCTCCTCTCTTATTTTGCTTTGTTTTTCTAGTCTTCTAAGTGCTAGAATTATCTTAGTCTTTATCCAAGTCTATACTTGTTGATCACATGACTAAGCACATGATCAACTAAGTGGGCTTGGGCCAAGACCAAGAGCTTGGCCGGCCACTCCTCTCCATGTTGGGCCTTGCTTTTCATTTTTTTTTTGAGCCCAATTGGTCAAAATTCTTATTTTGTAATTCCCGAAACTAATTTCCCGAAATTCCAAATTTTTCCCTTAGCCCTATTCCACACTTCCACAAAAATATTCGTTCATAAACAACTCAAGTGTTACATAAAATCAATTATGACTTTATTTCATACAAGTCAAGATTATTTCTAATTTTTCCAAATGTGCGAAAACACGGGATATAACATCCTCCCCCCCTTTTGAACATTCGTCCTCGAATGTTAAATTAATCTTATAGGGTCTGAAAATACTTCGGGGGAGTTTCTGTTTATAGACAGCACGTTCGTTATTGAAATGGAATTAAACAAAGATTCGAGATTACCTGTCGGCATAGGGAACAAATGAGGATATTTCTTCTTCATCTCCTCTTCGGCCTCCCAGGTCATTTCCTCCCTATTATTGTTTTGCCACAGCACCTTGACAGAAGCTACATCCTTGTTCCGGAGCTTCCTTACCTGGCGGTCCAAAATGGCTATGGGCTACTCCTCGTATGATAACTGCTCCGTCACCTGAATGTCATCCGCAGGAAATATTCTGGAAGGGTCACCAATGCATTTGCGGAGCATAGACACATGGAATACCGGATGTACCGCTTCCAAATCAGATGGCAGATCTAACTCATAGGCGACATTTCCAATTTTCCGCACAATCAGATAAGGCCCAATATAACGCGGACTGAGCTTCCCCTTTCTGCCAAACCGCATCACGCCTTTCATAGGCGATACCTTCAGGAATACCCAATCACCAACCTGGAATTCCAAAGGACGACGCCGTTTGTCCGCGTATGATTTCTGTTGACTCTGGGCTGCCAATAGTCGTTCCCGGATAAGTTTCACCTTATCAACTGCTTGCTGGATCATATCTGGGCCAATTAAGTCTGTCTCGCCAATATCAAACCAGCCGATAGGTGACCTGCATTTCCTACCATATAAAGCCTCGTACAGAGCCATCTGGATGCTGGAACGGTAGCTGTTATTATAAGAAAATTCAATCAATGGCAAGTGATCCTCCCAGCTACCTCTGAAATCAATAACGCAGGCCCGCAACATATCTTCAAGCGTCTGGATAGTGCGCTCGGCCTGTCCGTCACTCTGAGGATGGAAAGCTGTGCTCAGGCTCAGCTGAGTCCCTAATCCTTCCTGAAAAGATCTCCAGAAGTTCGCTGTGAACTGAGCACCTCTGTCCGTGATAATAGATATAGGAACTCCATGAAGTCGCACAATTTCTTTAATATAAAGCCTGGCATAATCCTCAGCGGAGTAAGTAGTTCTGACGGGGAGAAAATGGGCTGATTTTGTCAGCCTATCAACAATAACCCAGATGGAATCATACTTCCGTGGAGTGCGAGGCAACCCTGTAATGAAGTCCATATTAATGATCTCCCACATCCACGTCGGAATTTCCATTTCCTGCAACAGTCCACCCGGTTTCTGATGTTCAATTTTGACCTGATGACAATTGGGACACTGGGCGACGAACTCTGCGATATCCCGTTTCATGCCATCCCACCAGTATAAGCATCGGAGATCATGGTACATCTTCGTAGACACAGGATGGACCGAATAGCAAGCATAATGTGCCTCGCTCATAACCTGCTGCCGAAGACCTGCAATATCAGGTACACACAACCTGCCCCTGAATAATAAAGTCCCGTCCGTAGTGAACTCGAATGGAGTCTTCTCCTTATCATAGGCTGTGTATCTGTATCGTGCCAAAACAAGATCTTCATATTGATGCCGTTTGATATCTTCCTTAATAGATGATTCAGAAACCCCTCGGACAGAAATCCGTGTACCTCCAGATTCGGCCAGACGAACCCCAAGATTAGCCAACTGATGAAGGTCACGCACTATCTCTCTCCTGTCTGGCTGTAAATCTGCCAAGCTGCCCATAGATTTCCGGCTAAGCGCATCTGCCACAACATTAGCCTTTCCCGGATGATACAGAATATCCACATCATAGTCCTTCAGGAGCTCCAGCCACCTCCGCTGCCGCAAATTAAGCTCTTTCTGCTTGAAAATATACTGGAGACTCTTATGATCTGTATAGATATCAACATGAACGCCATATAAATAATGTCTCCATATCTTCAGGGCATGGATCACCGCTGCAAGCTCCAGATCGTGAGTAGGATAATTCTTTTCATGCTTTTTCAATTGCCGAGAAGCATAAGCTATAACTCTGCCGTGCTGCATCAATACACAGCCCAATCCCACGCCAGAAGCGTCACAATAAATAACATATCCATCGGGTCCCTCTGGAAGAGTCAGAACTGGGGCTGTAGTCAGCTTCTCTTTCAGCAACTGGAAGCTTCGTTCACAAGCATCAGTCCACTGGAACTTGGCTCCCTTCTGAGTTAGCCTTGTCAAAGGCGCTGAAATCGAAGCAAACTTTTCCACAAATCTTCTATAATAGCCAGCTAACCCCAGGAAACTACGTACCTCTGTGGGCGTCGTGGGTCTGGGCCAATTTTTCACGGCCTCAATCTTCTGTGTATCCACCCGGACACCATCAGCTACAATAATATGCCCCAGAAATGCCACTGAAGCCAGCCAGAATTCACATTTAGAAAATTTTGCATATAATTCCTGATGCCGAAGTACCCCCAATACCGCTCTCAGGTGATCTGCGTGCTCTGCCTCGGACCGAGAATAAACCAGAATATCATCGATAAATACAATTACGAACATATCCAAGAATGGCCTGAATACCCGGTTCATTAAATCCATAAATATTGCAGGAGCATTAGTCAGCCCAAAAGACATAACTCTGAATTCATAATGCCCATATCTGGTCCGGAATGCTGTCTTAGGAATATTGGCCTCCCGTACCCGTACCTGATGATAGCCAGACCGAAGATCTATCTTCGAAAAATACCTGGCGCCCTGCAACTGATCAAACAAATCGTGAATTCTGGGGAGGGGGTATTTATTCTTTATGGTTACCTTATTCAGCTGTCGATAATCAATACACATACGCAACGACCCGTCTTTCTTATGCACAAATAATACCGGGGCTCCCCAAGGCGAAGTACTGGGCCTAATGAAGCCTTTTTCTAACAGATCCTTCAACTGCTCTTTCAGTTCTTTCAATTCTGCCGGTGCCATTCTGTACGGGGGAATAGATATCGGCTGAGTATCTGGAAGCAAATCAATTGTAAAATCTATCTCCCGCTCTGGAGGAAGGCCTGGAAGCTCTTCTGGGAACACATCTGGAAATTCATTAACCACGGGAACTGACTGAAGAGTCGGCGTTTCTGCTGTCAAGTCTTGTACCCGAACCAGATCATTTTCTTCGCCTTAAGGTATGAAATAAACTTACCTTTCGGCGATGCTGTATTACCGGCCCATTCTATAACTGACTCCCCGGGAAACTGGAAACGAACTACCTTATTTTGGCAGTCAACATTAGCATAACAGGAGGCTAGCCAGTCCATTCCCATAATAACATCGAACTCGACCATATCTAACTCCACCAGATCTGCCTTAGTGTCACGGCCACATACAATTACAGAACAGTTTTTATATACCTGATTTGCTACAATAAAGTCCCCAATTGGTGTGGCTACCTCAAATGGCTCTATAGGTTCAGACGTTATACCAATTTTGCTAGCAACTAGAGGCGAAATATATGACAAAGTCGAACCTGGATCAATCAATGCATACACAGACCGAGAGAAAACCAATAATGTACCTGTAACGACATTAGGCGATGCCTCCTGATCCTGGCGGCTGGACAGAGCATAAATGCGGTTCGAAGGACTGCTAGTACTAGTAGCTCCACCACGGCCTCTGCCGCGACCCGCTGGTGCTGAAGTACCCGGCCCCGTAGGGCGCATAGCCACTGATGAAGATGAAGACCCGGCGGCTGATCCGGTAGGCTGCGCTGCACCACCCGAACTACCCTTATACGGGCAATCTCTCACAGAATGGCCCTGACGGCCACAAGAAAAACATGCACCGGTGGCTCTGTAGCACTCCCCAGGATGGTATCTGCCACAGTAAGAACACTGAGGCCTAGGTGGCCTCGTCTGACCAGAACCCCTGTCTGCCCGCGAACTTGAAGCCCTGGAGCTCTGACCTGCTCCTGAATAACCTGGGCTATCAAATCTGCGACCTGTAGGATGTGGAGGTGCGCTCTGTGCCGGCTGGGATAGATGTCTGCTAGGCTGCTGCGGCTGCCTGCCCCGAAAATCTCCAGAATACCCAGATGATCTGGCCCTCTTGGGCTGTCTCCGATCCTGGCTCCTATCAGGCTGACGCTCCCTATGCCGGTCCTCCATGCCCTGGGCGTGGGCCTGAATCCGGGCAATATCCATGCCGGGCTGAGCAGCCAATACCAAACAGCTGTCGACAAAATAACGGTCCAGCCCCATAATATACCTGTGCATCCTGTCAGCCATAGTAGCTACTACAGCAGGTGCGTATCGGGCCAATGAGTCGAACTCCATACTGTACTCTCGAACACTGCGACCCCTCTGTCTCAGCAATAAGAATCTGTCAGCCTTGGCCCGCCGTAACTCCGGAGGCAGAAAATGACTAAGAAAAGCCTGAGAAAAATCATCCCAAACTGCTGGGGGAGCGCCGTCGCCTCTGGATAACTCCCATGACTCGTACCAATTTGCCGCTACATCATACAACCGGTACGAAGCCAATGTGACTGACTCTGTCGCTGAAGCATTAATAAAATGTAAGGTGCGCCGCATCTTCCTGATAAACTCCTCAGGATCCTCCTCGGGCTTTGTCCCGAAGAACTCTGGAGGGCCACAAGTCAAGAACTCACGAGCTCTCGAACTGTCACGCCTATATGCTCGGTCACCTCCCAATCCGTGCCCCTGAACCTGTCCCGCCACAAGTCTGGTCAATAGCTGGACTGCCTCTCTCATAGTCTGATCCTCAGTCCCTGGCCGTGGAGCTGGAGGCTCAGGTACTGGAATCTCGGGAGCTGGCGGTGGAACCGCCCCTCGACCTGCAGCTGCTGCTGCTCCAATATCCTCTATGTGTGGCGGTGTGGAAGAGCCCTTTGCCGGGGGCAAAATATCAGGAGCAATATGAGCATGGGCCCTGGTAACCCTCTGGGCCCGACTAGTCTCTCCCACAGCTGCTGCCTTGGCCTTTTGGGCCGCTGTCGCCTTTTTTGGAGGCATAACTGCAAATGTAACAATTCGTTAGGGAGGAATCATCCTGATAACACAGCTCTATCGCACAATCTAAGACAGAAAGACGGGTAGTATCCTAAATGCCCTGTAGCCTCCTGTTTATAGGTGTGGTGCACAACACACCGATAAACAAGACTCTACTAGACACGGTCTGTAGACATTCCGAGGACGAACCGCTCTGATACCACTTTTGTCACGACCCAACCCCGTAGGCCGTGACTAGTGCCCGATCAGGGCACTCAATCACATTCTAGTATTTAGCAGAAGCCGACAAGGCTTTAGTTCCAATTTAGATAATCTGCAGAAAAATTTCGGCAGAGTTTCCTTTGGTTTACGGACTATCCCATATACCCTGCACGCAGAAAATACCAACAAAGGCCACACAGGGCCAACAGAGTAACATTTAAATATATGCGGACCGGCCGCCGCGGCGAATGGGATCGCCCAAACACAACATATACACACAGCTGTACAGAAAGATCCCAACCCACAAACATGTCCACAGACCTCTAACAGACCGACAGAATCATATGACGGGACAGGGCCCCGCCGTACCCATGAACGAGAATATACATATATAGAAGTGACAGACTATACCAAAAGATGGCTCTGAATAAAAGAGCGCTCCAAAAATAGCAGAATGAGATCCTAAGCAGACGGATCAGCAAACCTGTCGTCGGTACCTACGCGGCATGAAAACGCAGCCCCCGAAGAAAGGGGGTCAGTACGAAATATGTACTGAATATGTAAAGCCTGAGTTGCAGAAACAAAATCATAACTGGTGCAGAACATACAGAAAGTAAGCGGAAAATCCAAGGTATCAGATACATATTTCCAAAACATGCAGAGTGTGTACAGAACATATGTCATATCAAATCCGGCCCCTGCCAAGGGACTCGGCAGACAGAACGTGGCCACCCTCCCGACGCTGGTGCCACAACACAGAAGAATAAGAATAGGGGCATAACCCCGTAACATAACATATCATATCAGATGGCCATAGTAAATCATATCAGAACAAGCGTACATGGCACAACATACTCCACAAACCCATGTACGCGTATACCTGCCCCTTCATATCGAGGCACGGCGAACAATGCAGAGGATCACGCTTGACAACATATCCTGGCCCGGGCTCAGTGTGGGAAACATTGGGGCATCCACGAATGGAGTAGTGAGAGACTAATGCAATTAAGATATCATGAATGTTTCCATAGACTCGATGAGGCATATCAAAGACAAACCAATCCAATGAAGTCGGAAGGAATCATAGTAAATGAGTTTCGAGTATCAAAACAATTTATCAGACTTAATGGAATATTTAAAACAACGTTTGTTAGGTAATTAGAATGGTAGTCAAAACGTTTCTTTTAAGAACTATTCGAAAAGAAGACTTAAGTACATTAAGGGCAAAACCGGGAATAGTGGGCCCACCTCGGGACAAGCATGGCGATGGGTCCAAATTACGCCCTTTAAGCTTATGGGATCACCTATAAAGGTTCTACGGACATTCTGTAGCTTTCCAAGGAGTTTAGAGAAGGTTTGCATAATTTCCAAGAAAACATACCAAAAGAGTTCAATCTTACTGAAAGAAAAAGTGATATTTTCACTTGCGGATTCCGAGGGGCAGAAAGTCTTTCGAGGCCCGAATTCGATCCTAATATTCGTTCTATTCCAAATTTTTCCCTTAGCCCTATTCCACACTTCCACAAAAATATTCGTTCATAAACAACTCAAGTGTTACATAAAATCAATTATGACTTTATTTCATACAAGTCAAGATTATTTCTTATTTTTCCAAATGTGCGAAAACACGGGATATAACAGACGAATTACAGGGATGCTTAGATCATTGATGAAGTACTAAAAAAGTGTTAAGGAGGTTGTATAAGGATTGGAGATCAAACGAAAGGACGAGGATAACTTTGGAAAAACTGTGAGTTACACGACCACATTATACGGCCCGTGGAATTTTATACGGACCGTATAAGGGTCCGTATAACACCCAACATAAGTGGTATTTTGCCTTATGGTGAACCACGATCACTTATACGGACCGTGGAACTTTATACGGACCGTATAAGGGTCCGTATAACCCAACAACAACAATGTTTTCCATGGTGGTGAACCACGGACACTTATACAGACCGTATAAGTGGTCCGTATAAGTCCCGGCGGACTGATTAAGTTGCAACCATAAATACTTGTTCCCACTTTATGTTCTCATTCTTTCCACTTCTCCACTTCTCTCCAAGCTTCTAGAGGGTTCCACACACTTCATATACAAAAATACAAAGGAAAACAAAGATCAATATCAAGAATTCAAGTGAATCAAGTGCAAGAATCTCACTAGGGTTCCTCCAAGTCAAGAATTCTCTTGGGAGTGAAGCTAGGGTTTTGGCTCAAGTGAAGTATTTCCACTCAAGGCTCATTCCCACACTATCTAAGGTAAGTTTCATGATCATTCCATGTTGTTTAAGGTATTGAGAGGTTGGAAGATTTACGTTATGAAAGGAAATAGAAAATGGGTTATAAAGATGAAAATAATCAAATTTTGAGTAGTAGCTTGAGATGAGTCATGATATTTGATATGTTGTGCTTATAAAAAATGTTATGAATGATGTTGAGAGCATGAGAGAAATGTTAGATGAGAATGAATGTAATGTTGTGCTATGATCATGATTATTGATGACTTTGAGAGGAAATTGTGGGGATTGGATAATGAGGAATTTGATAAAATTTATTGATGATGATATTATGAATGTTGTTATTAACGTTTGGGAGTTGATGTATGATATGGAGGAAGTAGTATAGATAAAGGAGACGCTGCCCAAATTTTTCTATAGCTTTAGCTCAAACACGCTTATGTTATCGACTATCTAATATGAGTATAAACTCTCATGAAGGTAGAAACGTGAATATTGGAGAGGAACGTTCAAGCGATAGAGTAGCTAAACGAAAAGGTATGTAAGGCTAATCCTTTCCTTCTAAGGCATGAATCTTCCTTATTTTCCACAATCTTCCTAAATAACGGAAATTATGAGTCCATGACTATAGAAAGCTACTTATGCACATGATAAAGAAAGGAGACACGATATGAGCATGTTAATGATGATGATGAATATAAGTATGAAGGATCCTAGGGTAATATAAGATGTCCATGAAGCTGGTGATCCCAAGTATTATTCCATTGATGATCTTCCTTGTGTACACTCACCTTAAAATGCTAGTCCCTTCAAGGTGAGACATGACGATTATAATCACTCCATAACGTAGTCGGGGGTTCACGACCTCCTGTCACCCCGACATAGCCATGGTTATCTCCATGTTTTAATGTAGGATTAATGATCAACGCATGATAATGCTAAGGTTATGCTAAGGTCATGATATCCCTATAATATGTATGATAATGATGAGTTTATGTTAGTTATGTGACGATACGATTCCACCGTGCCTAGTTGGCCGGGCATGTCACTCGAAGGAGTGCTGCATGCGATTCCACCGCGCCTAAATGGCCCGACATGTCACTGCTAAGGTGGGCTGCTATTGTTACACCGAGCCTAGAGGGCTGGGCATGATCACCACTAGTGGGCGGCATATGATGGTTACCTGGACGCGGGTTAACGATGATGATCGATATGACGCGATAATGTATGCGTTATGATGTTACATGTACTATGATTCTATATATATATCTGATGTATGTATGAGATGTAGCCACCCTTAAAAGTTACACAGGTTGTATCTTCATCTTATGACTTATGACTTCTCTATCATGTTCATTTCATTCATGCCTTACATACTCAGTACAATGTTCGTACCGACGTCCGTTTTTTTTGGACGCAGTGCTCATGCCCACAGGTAGACAGGGAGGCGACCCAGACTCGTAGAGTTATCAGCAGATTTACAGGAGCACTCCATTTCTCCGGAGGTGCTATTTGGTCCATTCTTTTGTTTATATATGTATATATGTATTTTGGGCACGACGGGGTCTTGTCCCGTCCATATGATTAGTACTCTAGTAGAGGCTCGTAGTTACGCATGTGTGGGTAGTATGGTCTCATAATGTTACTATTGTACCTATATTATTATTTTGTTAGTCGAAGGGCTTATGTATAAAAAGCAATTACGTTTCCAAATGAAGAGTGATTTTTCTATGATTTCAGTATAAATTAATGAATGTACGCTAAATGAGTATGATAAGTAAAGGAATGAGTGGTGGGTACCCGTCACGGCCCCTAGTCGGGTCGTGACAAAAGTGGTATCAGAGCAGTTCAGTCCTAGGAAGTGTCTACTAGCCGTGTCTAGTAGAGTCTTGTTTATGGTGTGTTGCGCGCCACACTAATAAATAGGATGCTACAAGGAATTTAGGAAAAATGACCATCTTTAATCTTAAGAGATCGTGCGATATAGCTGTATTATAAGATTTTCTCCTCCCTAATAGTGTGCTAGGATTTCAGAAATGCCGCCAAAAGGAAAAGCTACAGCCGCCCCGAAGGGCATGACTATAATGAAAAGGCGGGTGGAAAGAGGGCCGCCAATGAATGTAGAAGAGGACGAGTCACATAATGAGGCCCCATCTAATACTTCCTCTACCCCGCCCAATGTAGAAGAACAAGGAGGAGCTTCAGCTTGAGTTCCTCCACCGGTTACTTCGGGTCAACAAGTAACTGAGGCTATCCATCTATTGACACAGTTAGTTGCCACCCAGGCACAGCGGTAGAATGTGGGTCCAAGTGATCGGGCAGCCAACACCAAAGCCCGTAATTTTATGAGTTTGAATCCTCCGGAGTTTTTAGGGTTAAAGCCGGATGAAGACCCATAAGGTTTTATTGATGAGATGCTGAGAACATTGAGGATTATTCATGCCTCCGAAACTGAATCTGTGGAGTTGTCATCTTATAGACTCCGAGATGTGGCGGTATTGTGGTACAATAATTGGCTATCGTCAAGAAAAGAGGATGCACCTCCTCCCATTTGGCAAGAATTTGTGGATGCCTTCATCCACCATTATTTGCCACCCGCGGTCCGCCGAGCTAGAGCGGATAGATTTTTAAATTTGAAGCAAGGAAATACGAGTGCCCGGGAGTATAGCCTTCAATTCAATTTATTGGCTAGATATGCCCCGACTATAGTGGCCGATATGGGAGATAGAGTGCACAGGTTTGTGAGTGGCCTAGGGTCACATTTGTTCAAGGATTGTTTGACGGCCTCGTTGCAAGATGGGATGGATATTTCCTGAATTCAAGCCCATATCTTGAATTTGGAAGGACAACAATATCCACAAAGAGGCGATTGTGATATCGATAGAAGGAAAAGCAAGAGGGCCAGATCCATGGGGGCAGGCAGTGATTATAGAGGGGGATCAAGGCAGACACACTCTAGATACTCAGGCCAATCGGTGACTAGTGATCCTCCACGATTTACGGGTAGGAGATTGATCGCTCCTTTCCTTCAGGACAGGGTCGGAGTTCGAGAGCTTCGGGTTCTCAATTTGGGGGTGATCATAGTCAGAGGATACCACCAATACCGCGATGTAGTCAGTACGGTAAATTACATTCAGGGCCATATCGCCGGGGTATAGATGCTTGCTATGTTTATGGACAGACTGGGCATTTGATGCGAGATTGTCCCTCGAGGTATGGTAGAGGTGGGTTTCAGCCCACAGGATCAGCAGCTGGTTCTTCTTCAGTGCGCCCGGTAGGACAGACTCCTCAGATTTCAGTAGGTCGAGGTAGAGGCAGAGGGGGAGCATCTACTTCAGGTGCCACTCAGCCTCGTGTGTATGCTTTAGTCGGGCGACACGATCTTGAGTCCTCCGCGGATGTGGTTACAGGTACATTATCCATATTTTCCCATGATGTATATGCATTGATAGATCCAGGTTCTACTCTATCTTATATTACTCCATATGTTGCTAGTCGTATTGGGGTGAAACCTGAGCCAATTAAACCTTTTGAGGTATCTACTCCGGTTGGTGATCCCGTGATAGCTAGACAAATGTATAAAAATTGTGTACTTGTGATATGCAATCGCCAGACCAAAGTTGATTTAATTGAGCTGGAGATGTTAGATTTTGATGTGATTATTGGTATGGATTGGTTGGCCTCATGTTATGCTAATGTTGATTGCCGAATGAAAGTTGTTCGATTTCATTTCCCGGGAGAGCCCGTGCGTAAATGGAAGGGTAATACAGCCTCTCCAAAGGGTAGGTTTATTTCCTACCTTAAGGCAAGGAAGATGATAGCCAAGGGCTATATTTATCACTTACTCCGCGTTCTTGACACCGAAGAAAAGTCGCTAACTTTCCAGTTCGTTCCGGTAGTGAATGAATTCCCGGATGTATTTCCAGATGAACTTCCAGGCCTTCCCCCAGAAAGAGAGATTGACTTCGCTATTGATGTGCTGCCGGATACCAAGCCTATTTCGATTCCTCCTTACCGAATGGCTCCGGCAGAATTGAAAGAATTAAAGGTACAATTGAAAGATTTGCTTGAGAAGGGGTTTATTAGACCCAGTTCATCACCGTGGGGAGCACTAGTCCTATTCGTGAGAAAGAAAGATGGTTCCCTACGAATGTGCATCGATTATAGGCAGTTGAACAAGGTGACGATAAAGAATAAATATCCTCTTCCGAGAATTGATTATTTATTTGATCAACTACAGGGTGCCAAGTGGTTCTCCAAAATAGACTTGAGGTCAGGATATCATCAAGTGAGAGTTAGAGAAGAAGATATTCCCAAAACAACCTTCAGAACGAGATATGGCCATTATGAATTCCGGGTGGTCTCGTTTGGGTTCACTAATGCTCCGGCAGTGTTCATGAATTTGATGAATAATGTATTCAGGCCCCTCTTGTATTTATTTGTGATAGTATTCATTGACGATATTTTGGTATACTCTGGCCCAGAATCAGAACATGCAGATTATTTACGTGTTGTTCTTGGAATTCTTCGAACCCGAGAATTGTATGCGAAATTTTCAAAGTGCGAGTTTTGGCTAAATTCTGTGACATTTCTAGGCCATGTTATTTCAGATGATGGTATTCGAGTTGATACTCAGAAAATTGAGGCTGTGAATACTTGGCCAAGGCCTACGACGCCTACAGAAGTCCGTAGTTTTCTGGGATTGGCAGGTTACTATAGAAGGTTCGTAGAGGGATTTTCCTCTATTTCAGCCCCATTGATGAAGCTAACCCAGAAGTCAGTTAAATTTCAGTGGAATGATGCTTGTGAATGCAGCTTCCAAGAGTTGAACGACAGATTAACCTCAGCTCCAGTATTAACACTTCTAGAAGGGCCAGATGGTTATGTGGTGTACTGTGATGCTTCCGGTGTTGGGTTAGGATGTGTGTTAATGCAGCACGGTAGAGTCATTGCTTATGCTTCGAGACAGCTGCGGAAACATGAAAAGAACTATCTAATTCACGATCTCGAATTGGCTGCAGTCATTCATGCATTAAAAATGTGGAGACATTACTTGTATAGTGTGCATGTTGATATTTATACAGATCACAAGAGTCTTCAGTATATTTTCAAAAAAAAGGAGTTGAATCTGCAGTAGAGGCAGTGGTTAGAGCTATTGAAAGATTATGATGTGAGCATTTTATACCACCCCGGAAAGGCAAATGTAGTAGCTGATGCGCTTAGCCGCCGATCAATGGGTAGCCTATGCGAAGTTCCTCCGGAGAAGAAAGAATTAATTGATGAGCTCCACCAATTAGCTAATCTTGGAGTATGTTTAATTGGTTCAGGTGGTGCAGGAATCGGTATTAATGATCCCACAGTTTCGTCCCTGAATATGGAAGTGAAAGAGCGTCAGTATGAAGATCTTCATTTGTGCCATTACAGAGACACATCTCATGAAAGAGCGTCAGTATGAAGATACCGAGGCAGGCTATGTGTGCCGAATGTCTCAGAATTGCGTCGTCGAATTCTAGAAGAGGCCCATTATTCTTGGTATTCTATTCACCCAGGTGCAACAAAGATGTATCGCGATCTCAAATTGATATATTGGTGGGATGGCATGAAGAGAGACATAGCAGAATTTGTAGCTCAATGTCCAAATTGCCAACAAGTGAAAATCGAACATCAAAAGCCAGAAGGATTATTGAAAGCAATGGAAATCCCTACTTGGAAATGGGAAGTGATCAACATGGATTTTATTGTGGGGTTACCTCGTTGTCGAGGCAAGTATGATTCTACATGGATGATTGTGGAAACATTAACAAAAACAGCTCATTTTCTTCCAGTCAGAACCACATACTCAGCAGAAGACTATACAAGGTTGTATCTCAAAGAAATTGTGCGACTCCATGGTATACCGATATCCATTATCACAGATAGAGGAGCACAATTTACAGCCAAGTTCTGGAAATCGTTCCAAGAAGGTCTAGGTACTCAAGTGAAGCTTAGCACGACATTTCATCCACAGACTGATGGGCAAGCCGAACGTACTATTCAGACTTCGGAAGATATGCTACGGGCATGTGTACTAGATTTTGGTGGTAGTTGGGATGATCACTTACCTCTGATTGAGTTCGCATATAACAATAGTTATCATTCCAGTATCCAAATGGCTCCGTATGAAGCTTTATATGGAAGGAAGTGTAGATCCCCAATTGGGTGGTTTGAAATAGGAGAAGTACAGCTAATAGGCCCTGAATTGATTTAGCAAGCGGTAGAAAAAGTCAAGGTGATCCAAGATCGATTGTTCACAGCCCAAAGTCGCCAAAAATCTTATGTGGACAACCGCCGGCTAGACTTGGAATTTCAGGTTGATGATTGGGTATTTTTGAAGGTGTCGCCAATGAAAGGGGTGATGAGATTTTGCAAGAAAGGGAAGTTAAGTCCTCGATACATTGGACCCTATACGATTATCAACAAATTGGGTCAAGTAGTTTACGAATGGACTTGCCTCCAGAACTTGAGTCGGTCCATCCAGTTTTTCATGTCTCAATGCTCCGCAAGTGTGTTCGAGATCTTACGAGGATTGTTCCAATAGATGATGTTCAAGTGACAGAAAATCTAACATATGAAGAAGTGCCCATTGCCATCTTAGAAAAGCAAGTACGAAGACTTCGAAATAAGGAAGTAGCTTCAGTCAAAGTCTTGTGGCGAAATAACAACCGAGAAGAAATGACTTGGGAGGCGGAAGAGAAGATGAAATACAAGTACCTGCACTTTTTCCAACCCCCAGAAGAGATTCAAGATGAAACATTAACATTATGAGGTATGTATGCTTTCTTTTCATGCTTTTGGTCGTGTGTGGCCATAAATGTATTGATATGGTATTGTGGCCCTGTGAGGTAATATTATTGTGGGCTGTTGTGACAGGACGGTAGTGCCATATTATAGGGGAAACTCTGGCGAAATTTTCATAAAATTCCAGAGTGCTTAACATTCGAGGATGAATGTTCCTAAAAGGGGGGAAGAGTGTTACACCTTGGAAATTTCATGTCGTCATGTAGTGAATGAACCAATGTAAGCTTAAGGGTAACATGAAGTTGTTAATACTATAAGACGGATATTTAGTGGTCTTAGAATGCGTACCTTAAGATCTTGAAGTTATGGGAATTGATGAAATAAGGATTGATAAGGACAAGTGGAGTATAAGTGGGGTTTAGGAAAGGTTTCGTAAATTATTGCATTAAGGATTGTTTGGTAAGGCCTTAAGGACGAATTATAGGGATGCTTAGATCATTGATGAAGTACTAAACAAGTGTTAAGAAGGTTGTATAAGGATTGGAGATCAAACAAAAGGACGAGGATAACTTCGGAAAAACTGTGAGTTACACGACCACATTATACGGCCCGTGGAATTTTATACGGACCATACAAGGGTCCGTATAACACCCAACAGAAGTGATATTTTGCCTGATGGTGAACCACGATCACTTATACGGACCGTGGAACTTTATACGGACCGTATAAGGGTCTGTATAACCCAACAACAATAATGTTTTCCATGGTGGTGAACCATGGACACTTATACGGACCGTATAATGTTATACGGACCGTATAATGTTATACGGACCGTATAAGTGGTCCGTATAAGTCCCGGCGGACTGATTAAGTTGCAACTATAAATACTTGTTCCCACTTTATTTTCTCATTCTTTCCACTTCTCTACTTATCTCCAAGCTTCTAGAGGGTTCCACATACTTCATATACAAAAATACAAAGGAAAGAAAAGATCAATATCAAGAATTCAAATGAATCAAGTGCAAGAAGCTCACTAGGGTTCCTCCAAGTCAAGAATTCTCTTGGGAGTGAAGCTAGGGTTTTGGCTCAAGTGAAGTATTTCCACTCAAGGATCATTGCCACACTATCCAAGGTAAGTTTAATGATCATTCCATGTTGTTTAAGGTATTGAGAGGTTGGAAGACTTAGGTTATGAAAGGAAATAGAAAATGGGTTATAAAGATGAAAATAATCAGATTTTGAGTAGTAGCTTGAGATGAGTCATGATCTTTGATATGTTGCGCTTATAAAAAAATGTTATGAACGATGTTGGGAGCATGAGAGAAATGTTAGATGAGAATGAATGTAATGTTGTGCTATAATCATGATTATGGATGACTTTGAGAGGAAATTGTGGGGATCGGATAATGGGGAATTTGATAAAAATTACTGATGATAATATTATGAATGTTGTTATTAACGTTTGGGAGTTGATGTATGATACGTAGGAAGTAGAATAGATAAAGGAGACGTTGCCCAAATTTTTCTATAGCTTTAGCTCAAACACGCTTATGTTATCGACTATCTAATATGAGTATAAAGTCTCTTGAAGGTAGAAACGTGAATATTTGAGAGGAACGTTCAAGCGATAGAGTAGCTAAACGAAAAGGTATGTAAGGCTAATCATTTCCTTATATGGCATGAATCTTCCTAAATAACGGAAATTATGAGTCCATGACTACAGAAAGCTACTTATGCACATGATAAAGAAAGGAGACACGATATGAGCATGTTAATGATGATGATGAATATAAGTATAAAGGATCCTAGGGTAATATAAGATGTCCATGAAGCTGGTGATCCCAAGTATTATTCCATTGATGATCTTCCTTGTGTACACTCACCTTAAAATGCTAGTCTATTCAAGGTGAGACATGCAGATTATAATCACTCCATAACATAGTCGGGGGTTCACGACCTCCTGTCACCCCGACATAGCCATGGTTATCTCCAAGTTTTAATGTTGGATTAATGATCAACGCATGATAATGCTGAGGTTATGCTAAGGTCATGATATGCCTATAATATGTATGCGTTATGATGATACATGTACTATGATTCTATATATATATATATATATATATATATATGATGTATGTATGAGATGTAGCCACCCTTAAAAGTTACACAGGTTGTATCTTCATCTTATGACTTATGACTTCTCTATCATGTTCATTTCATTCATGCCTTACATACTCAGTACAATGTTCGTACTGACGTCCGTTTATCTTTGGACGTTGTGCTCATACCCACAGGTAGACAGGGAGGCGACCTAGACTCGTAGAGTTATCAGCAGATTTACAAGAGCACTCCATTTCCCCGGAGGTGATATTTGGTCCATTCTTTTGTGTATATATGTATATATGTATTTTGGGCACGACGGGGTCTTGTCCCATCCATATGATTAGTTCTCTAGTAGAGGCTCGTAGATACGCATGTGTGGGTAGTATGGTCTCACAATGTTACTATTGTACCTATATTATTATTTTGTTAGCCGAAGGGCTTATGTATAAAAAGCAATTACGTTTCCAAATGAAGAGTGATTTTTATATGATTTGAGTATAAATTAATGAATGTACGCTAAATGAGTATGATAAGTAAAGGAATGAGTGGTGCTCGGTAGTTAGCCCCGGGTACCCGTCATGGCCCCTAGTCGGGTCGTGACAGTTTCCACATTCAGTTATGTTTTCGATATCACATGTTGATTCAGCCAGCCAGTTGGTTCGCTTGGTCACATGCAGTCAGGCACCGGGTGCCGTGTTATGTCCAGGCCCAGGTTCGGGGCGTGACATTAGTCTCCTCACAGTGTTTAAGTACTTGACCCAGATGGCCAAGCCAATCATTAAAGAATCACCAACAACCGAGAAGTCATCCATAAATACCTCAAGAAAGTCTTCCACCATATCAAAGAATATCGACATCATACATCACTGAAACGTAGCCGGTGCATTGCAAAGGCCAAACGACATTCTGCTGAAAGAAAATGTCCTGTACGAACAAGTAAAAATCGTCTTCTCTTGATCCTCCAGGGCGATGTTGATCTGATTGTAGCCTGAATAATCATCAAGGAAGCAATAATAAAATCTCCCCCCTAGCCGATCAAGCATTTGATAAAGAAAAGGAATAGAGAAGTGATCCTTACAAGTGGCCATGTTCAACTTATGATAGTCCATGCAAACCCTCCATCCGCTTACAATCCTCATAGGAATCAGCTCATTCTTTGCATTGGGCACCACTATGATGCCGCCCTTTTTCAGAACACATTGGACTGGGTTCACCCATTTACTATCAGCAATCGGGTAAACCACTCCAGCATCTAACCATTGGATGATCTCTTTCTTGACGACTTCTTGCATATTATCATTCGGTCTCCTTTGATGCTTCATGCTCGGCTTGCTATCCTCATCTAACTGGATTTTATGTTCATAGATCCCAGAAGGAATTCCCCGAATGTGTGCTATGGTCCAACTAATGGCACGCCTATATTCACGCAATACCTCCAAAAGTCGCACAATCTGCTCCTCAGTTAGTAGGGCTGAAATAATCACTGGCAATGTATTGTTTGGACCAAGGAACTCGTAATGGGAGCTGCTTAAGCTCCAACTTCGGTGATTCAATGATCGAAGGCTTTGCTGGAGGAGTTGTTCTATTTTCCAGATCAAGATTCAGCTTCTTTGGGTAGTAAGAATATTAACCCAACCCAACAAGCGAATTAGCCGTCTCCACATAACCCCTCATGTCTTCAGCATCAAAGTTTATAAGAATACCAGCTAGAGCTTCACCCAAGCTTTATTCTTCCATCTTGAAATCCACCGCTTCATCAACAACATCAAAAGAATCAATCACCGAAATGCTCTCATAAGCACTTGGTAACTTCATCCCCTTGCTTGCCTAAAAAGTAACTTCCTCATCATTGATTCGGAACTTGATTTCATTATTCTCCGAATCCATCAGAGCTTGCCCCGTAGCAAGGAAAGGTCTCCCTAGAATAATAGGAATGTCCCGATCAACAGCGCAGTCAAGAATCCCAAAATTTTCGGGCAACATAAATTTACCAACCCGCATAAAAACATCATCAACCACGCCAACTGGCCGCTTAATAGATCTATCAGCCATCTGTAATCTCATAGTAGTCGGCCTTGTCATCCCTAAACCTGATTGCTCGTAGATAGCAAGTGGCATCAAATTAATACTCGACCCATTATCACACAAAGCACGAGCAAAATCATGGTGCTCAACAGAACAAGGAATGGTGAACGCCTCAGGATCGCCCTTCTTCTGAACAGTAGCTGTTGAAATGATGGAACTCACAGTGTGAATCAAACTCATAGTTTCATGTTGCACCGTTTTCTTGTTGGCCAGCAAGTCCTTCAAATATTTAGCAAAATGGGGCATCTCTTTGATGGCTTTCAAGAAAGGAAAATTTAGAGATAACTGCTTCAGCTGATCATAAATTTTTCCAAACTTAGCATCTTCCTTCTTTTTCACGAACCTCTGAGGAAAGGGAGGTTTAGATTTGAAAAGCTGAGTCAAAGGGCGGAGAGCCCCTTTCACAGTTTGCTTGCTCTTGTCATTAGCCTCCTTCAAAATCTCTGGAATATCAGCAACCTTCTCGTCAGTAGGATTCTCATCAACAATAATTGATGCTTCAGACTACACCTCTTCCTCTTTATCTCTAAGCTCGAACTCAACAACTTTCTTTTCAACACCTTGGAGTATTTTACCACTCCGAGTACTAATGGCAAACACACGGTCTACACTGCCTTCCCCGTTCTTCGAATTTGGAATAGTGTCACTAGGAAGTCCTCCCTTTTTAGGAGGGTGCCGCTCTCTATAAATATCACGCATCTATGACTCGAGCTTCTAAATAGCTGCTGTATGGGAACCCACTATCTCTGTTAACCCAGATAATGTTCTTTCAGACTTTGATTGATTTGCCAGAACCTTCTCAAGCATTGCTTCAACCCTCGAACTACCTTGTTCTGTTGATTTCCCTTTCGATGGTATATAAGGATTAGAACTCTTGTTCCCAAAATTGTTGTTGTTGTTGTACCTCTCTTGGTTCACACCACCATAATTATTATTGTAGTTCCCTGAGTTGTTGTTGTTGTAGGCACCCTGGCCCTGGTGAGGTCTCTATTGATTCTGATTCTGGTAACCACCTTGGTAGCTCTGCCTTTGATAACCCCCTTGAGAATTGTTCACATAATTAGCATATTTAACCTGCATAAGAGGTCCCTCGTGAAATGGAACGTCTTGGACCTGGTACATCCCCTTCAGTATACCTGACTCATCCTCACAAACATTTACCTTCTTAATATGGGTCTCATCAAACATCTTGGTTAGCAAGGAAATATTCGTTGCAAGCTGAGCCAATGTTTGTTGGGTATCTTGATTCACCTTTATCTTATTCTGGATCCTTACACTACCATAGGGCACAATATCAGCATTGTTTGAGTGTCAATCCTGATTGTGCATAGTCTGCCTGTCAAGTATGTTGGTCACTTGTCGGTAAGATTAATCCATGAAACAACCATCAGCTGCATTGTTTGTAATTGATTGCATCACAGGATCCAGCCCTCGGTAGAACTTCTCCATTAATATGTGCTTCGGAAAACCATGACTTGGAAATTTCTGCAAATACTCTTTAAATCTCTCCCAAGCTTCATATAATTGTTCCCCTGGTCGCTACATAAATTCATAGATCTTGTCACGAATCTCAGCCTTCTTGCTAGGAGGATACCACTTATTGAGAAAGACTGCTACCATCTCTGCCCATGTAGTAATAGAATTCCGGGGCAGCTTCTCGAACCATGCTCTTACATCTCCAGCTAAGGAATATTTGAAAAGCCGCAGCCGAATAGCATCCCGTGAAACGTTGTTTTGGATGTTATGAGCACATACATCCACAAATTTCTGCAAATGGAGTTGAGGGTCATTCTTGGTACAATTCTGAAAGTATCCCTCTAGCTGCAATAACTGGTAGAGGGAGAAGTCAATTTTGACACTTGCAGCTCCAACCCGAGGATGAACAATAGCAGATGCATAGTCCTCCTCAGCAATAAGATCAGCGAAAACATTCTCGTCATCTGATTCATTCGCGTGATTATTCAATCGACCACCCTGGTTACCAGCACGTTGGTTTTGCTGATTCAGATTCATGTTCACCTGGTTTACAAAGAATAACAAAAAAGGTGTGATGGAATAAGAAAAATACTTCAATTAAAGAAAACACTATTTAGTTCTTACACCCTGTAGTTTTGTATGTTGAGATTCGAGTTACCCTTCAAGGATACATGAGATTAGATGCACTTATCTTATGTTTATGAGGGTTTAAGTTCATATAATAAGCGATGGAAGGATTGAAGGGCAAGTGAAACAAGGAAATTAAATTTGTTGGAATTTTGAAGAAAATATGAGGGGCAATTTTGGCCCAACTTGGAGGGAGAATATCTTTTAGTATATGAGGAGTTTTGAGGTAAATCAAAATCCTAAAATAAATTTCGTTGAGTCTAGTTTCCAATGCAGTAAATCACACGTCGATACGATGTCGGAGTAGAGAATTATGGACGTTACAAGTTAGGCGGGCAGAGTAGGGCGCGCTGCTACAGTGCCACCGACTTTAGCACACTATATAAGGGGCAAAACCCCATTTTGTTTCTTCATAAAATTTTCCCAAATTCTCTAGAAAGCTCATCACACATATGAGAGCCTATATATCATATAAAAGTGAGGATTTTGAGTAATTTCAAGTTACGGAGTATTAATCGAGGTCCAGACAATGTGTAGTCGCGATTATAGTTTCGTTTTGTGTGGGAGTTGGCTTGGAAGCAAAGTAAATCTTGAAGATCTTCCTATTCTAGCAAGGATAAGGTATTAATTTCTCTTTCTTAATATTGATTTAGGAATATTTACGAGAATAAGGGTTATGGATTGTTGTGTTGGCATTGTTGAGCATGGATAGAGAATTGAAGATAGTTTGGATGTAATTGTACATGTGTATCTTAAAGAATCTTGATAATATTTTGTTGATGTTGTTGGTATTGTTTGGGAGTTTTTTTGGTATTTGGAGGAAGTAGATAATATAGGGGAGATGCTGCCCAAATTTTCGTAACCCAAACTAGTATTTGATAACTAGTACGAGTGAATTAATGGGAAGCATGATGAAGGTATGATTAAAATGTATTTCTCGTGATATAGGTTCAAGTGAGGGGCGAGCCTCCGAATAAAAGTTCCCTTAAGTGGTGGCTTGGTGAATAAGGTATGTAAGGTGTTCGTTTCTCTCTCTTTCCTTAGCACGAATTCAACTAGAGTATGAATATGAGCGTTCCATAATAAAATCACTCCATTCCCATGTCATGTAGCTCAACTCTTAATGTCTTGGTTATTTGATTGATTCTTAGTATATTATTATGTTCATCATCGTTAAGTTATTTCTTTGGATTCAACATGAATTCCATAATATAAATCGGAGGTTACCGACCTTACGTCACTACGATAAAGTTGCAGCTTTCATATGAGCTCTCATGCATGTTATTTACATTATGTATATGTATATATTATATTTATGGATCGGGTCGTACGTTCCTCAGCACTAACAGGTGATATTTACGGATCGGGTTGTACGTTCCTCGGCACTAACATATCATATTTATGGATCGGGTCGTACGTTCCTCGGCATTAACATATTATATTTATGGATCGAGCCGTACATTCCTCGGCACTAACATACATGGATCGAGCTGCACGTTCCGCAACACTAATACTTATATGATATACATATACACATATGTGCTTACTTATATATGATTTTTAAGATTCATGCATGGCATATTGTATGTTCTCAGCTGACAGGTTATCTTTACTCTATTTATATTTCGGTCCCACTTATGTTATTGCTTCCAGCCTTACATACTCAATACTTTTATCTGTACTGACGTCCCATTGCACGGGACGCTGCATTTCGTGTTGCAGGCTCTGACAGGTTTATTAAGGAGCGACCGCAGTAGGATTTTCCAGCTCAGCGATGTCAGCAATTGCCTACTACTCCAGACTTTCTATCTTTTGGTACTCTTCTGCTAGTGTAATATATGTTCATATGTACACTCTTAGAGGCTCATAGACATAGTAGGGTATGTAAGCATGGTATATGGTCATGTTGGCATTGTTTTGGTCTGTGATACTTTACTGTTAGCCTTGCCGGCTTTATGATATACGTTATGTGGTGGCAACTTTGTCGGTCCGCATATGTACATATGTGTTGAATGATCGGATATTTCTATGTTGGGCCTTTTCTGCGTGCAGGTGTTCTTTGAGTTATGGTATGTGATATTCAGAGTAACTGTTAAGTCAGGTGGTTTTCGGCCTACGGGTCGAAGCCCGTCATACTCCTTGTTGGGGGTGTGACATATTAATTTCAAAACTGTATTCCCCGGCAACGGCGCCAAAATTTGATGCGCTCAAATTACACATTTAATTAGCGTAAAGCGGACGATGTCAAATATAGTAACCCAACAAGGTTGGGGTCTAATCCCACAGGGAATATGGTGTGAAAAGGTTACTAAACTAGTAGAATGCTTAATTTAGGTCTAATGTCTTAATCTGATGATTTTTGTAAAAGTTGGTTATTTATGACTAATAGCTAAATAATTTCTTTGGATTGTAATTTATGGTAAAAGAAACCAAGGTTGTGTTCCCTTTAGATGAAGTGTATGATCATGGGTATTGATCTTGATATACTTCTAATGGATCATTTGTATGGATGCACTTAACCTCTATGTGAATCTAGACTATTTCTGAATAAGAAAAGATTATTTCTTTCTATGCTTTTTCCAAAGATAAGAAAGTATGTATGAATAACGGTTAATTATGCCAAGTAAATTCCTTTTATTCCTAAGTGAATTTATTAAACAAGGTTTACGGCCTCGAGTTCTTGTTATTTGTTCTTACCAACCCTTGTTATTTTCCCAAATAAATCAAAGTTTATGGCGTTAGCTAATGTTTGCAACCACAAACTATATGATGAAAACGAAGAACTAATAAACCCTAAAAATCCATTATGCATATATCACTCGCAATCCCCAATCACAAAACACCCTTCCTTGGGTTCACAACCTTAGTAAAGAAATTTAGATACTCATAGAAAAGAAGAACAATAATAAATAATTGAGATCATAATGCTTACGAATGATTGAATGGATTGAAGAGAAAATAATTGCAATTGTTTCTAATCCCAAACGACTTCAAAAACTATCAGTCTTCAATGCTAAGGAAATAAAATTGAAATCCGATAAATTATAGCCTACAAGAACCCTACATCAGGTATTTATAAGAGTCTAAGTCGTGCAAAATACGTTTGACAAAATTGCCCCCGACGGACTAATGTACGGACCGTAAAGATTATACGACCCGTAGAATCTGTAAATAGTCTCTGTAAAATCTTCTTCTGTCACCCAGATATACGCTCCCTTTTTACGGACCGTAAATATTCGACGGTCCGTATAACTGGTCCGTACATTCTTCTTTCCTTTGAGACTTTGCTGGAACTGATCTACAGTGGGACTTACGGACTTTAAAAAATGTACGGTCCGTACTTCTTCCTTGACTTCCTCCTTCAGGTCTGAGGCCTTTCTGTTATTGATCAATGGGTTAATTGACGGATCGTAAATATTATACGATCCGTCTTTTTCTCCGTAAAATCCAAGCTTCAGTTATTTTTGCTTTCTTGAACATCTTTTTACGACATTTGCACGACTTGCTCCCAGAATACGCTAAACACCTGCAACATATCATAAACACATCAAAAAAACCAAGACTTGCTCAAAACCAAGTAAAACTTATAGCCAAAAGGCATCGAATGTGCCATAATTTCACGACACATCAGTTATCAACCTCCAATATTTCAACAATTTGATGGTGAAGGAAATCCAAAGCAACATGTTGCTCACTTTGTGGAAACTTGTAATAATGCTGGAACTTATGGGGATTATCTTGTTAAGCAGGTTGTGCGCTCCATGTAAGGGAATGTGTTTGACTGCTATACGGATCTCGAGGTTGGTTGCATTGATAGCTGGGAGCAGCTTGAACATGAATTTCTCAATCGCTTCTATAGCGCGAGACATATTGTAAGTATGGTTGAACTTACAAATATGCGTCAATGGAATATGAACCCGCCATTGATTTCATCAGTTGATGGAGAAATGCAAGCCTGAATTGTAAAGACAGACTTAGTGAGGCTTCTGGCATTGAAATGTGTATCCAAGGAATACAATGGGGACTTCTTTATATCCTACAAGGAATCAAGCCCAATTCTTTTGAAGAATTGGCTACACGAGCTCACGATATGGAGTTAAGCATGTCCTTAAACGGAAATCAAGGGCTTCCTATTTATGAACCTCGTAAAGGGAACAAAAAACTAGAAGTAAAGAGAGGTGGTAGGTTTGTGCCAAAGTCTGAAAGCAAAGAGTCGATGAATGTTAATTCTGTACCATTAAAGGTCACCACAAAGCTAAGCAGCAAGCAAAGTGTGAAGACTACATCTTTCCAAAATAATGGTGGCAAAAAGTTAACTTTTAAGGAAATGCAAGCAAAAGAGTATCCATTCCTAGACTCAGATGTTCCAGTAATATTTGAAGAACTTCTTGCATTAAAGCTTATTGAGTTACCCGCAATGAAGCGGCCAGATTAAGCCGGGAGGACTAATGATCCAAATTACTGCAAATGTCATCGGTTGATGGGTCACCCTATTGAAAAGTGTTTCATCTTCAAAGAAAAGGTCATTGATTTGGCCCGCGAAGGAAAGTTGTTGCTCGAAGATGAGAAGGAAAGTTCGAATGAAGTCTCTGTCACATTTGGCTCGCTGGACCCCATAGTTCTTTGCAACTTTGCTGAAGTATGTGAATGTGGAGATATTCTGACCGCATCACCACCAGAGATGATTAAATTTGGTGACTTTGATCCCATCAATGTCAACATGCCATTTTGCCTTCCTATAATGCATGATGTAATCGTGAAGGAGAAAAATTTAGAAGAAAGTCAATCTCGTGTTGATCAAACTGATAATTATGGATGGACTTTAGTGACTCGGCGAAGACGCTGCAAAACGAGCTCACGAAGAAAGCCAAGTAAACAAGTGACAAGAGGAAAGATGATGAAAAGACCTAACAAGCAAAGGGTAAAGAAGAATGTGAAGAAACTAAAAAACGAGGAGGTTTACTATCAAAATCCACGTTGTCCGGTAACATTAGAGGAATTCTTGCCAAGTTGGTTTCGCATGAAGATTTATCACTATAATACCAAGGCCTCATGTTGCAATATTGACGAAGAAGAGATAAAAAAAGAAGATGTGGTATTGCCATCACTTCCATTACTTGAAAACCTCATCAAGACTCACTTTGAAGAAGTGGACACTTGTGATGCAAAAATCACATTCAGGAATGATGATCTTTTGTTAGGAAAAACATTGCATATACATGGTTTGTTTTGTGCGAGAGTATAGAGTAAACAGAATTATGATTGATGATGGGTCTAGAGTTAACATTCTCCCAATTTACACTTTGAAAGAGCTTGGAATCTCGGTAGATGAACTATCTGAAAGTCGTTTGATGTGTCAGGGATTTAATTAAGGGGGTCAAAGAGCTATAGATGCTGTCTAGTTGGAAATCAATATGGGATATATGTGTTCAAGCGCATGGATGCACGTGATTGACACAAAGACCTCATATAATATTTTGTTAGGAAGGCCATAGATACATGACAACGATGTGGTTCCATCCACCTACCATCGGTGCTTTAAATACTTTGAAGATGGGTTCCAAAGGGAGATAGTTGTTGATGATGAACCTTTTGCTGAGACAGAAGCACACTTTGCAGATGCGAAATTCTACTTAAAGAACCGTGTCTCGAAGGAGGTTAAAGTTGATAATGGGATGCTAATGAAAAAAGTTGATATTGCAAAGAATGTTGATCTAGCAGCTGGGAAGGTAAAGGTTATAGTTGAAAAGGATCAAGCGCTTTCTAATATAAGCAAGGTACCCAAGATAAACATGGCATCTTCAAGCAAGAAAGCTACTTTTTTTTATCACTCTGTTCCAAAGGCGAAGAAGGGTGAAGGCCAGTCTTTTGAGTTGCAGGGTAATGTGTTAAGTGGGCTGACCTTTCCTACAAGAAAATTGATGCAATCAAATCATCTTAAAAAATGGTGGAAGGATTTGTCAAATCATCCAACCATAGGTCATACGAATCACTTCCTGAAAGTGCACAGATGAGGCTTTTGACCTAAACGCCTATCAGTTATTGGTAAAAGCTGGATACAATCCCAATGAGCCTTCTAAATTAGGAAACCTCCCACCAGAAGCTGTTGGAAAGGGAAATCATGGATAAACCCTACTCAAAGGATGATGATAGAGAAAGGGTATGCTTTCAAACAATCGCGTGAAGGTTTGGGTTACAAACAACCTTCACCAGTCCGCATCTCTATAAGAAGGGCATGCAGCAACAACATTATCACTAAAGAAGAGTCGACAGCATCTATCCAAAGGCTTTCTATGTTTGATCGGCTTACCAACCAACTCTAAAGACTTCAGTGTTTGATAGATTGGGACCATTGAAGAAGAAACACAAGCGCAAAAGGAATAATAGAAGGATGGAAGCGCCTGTTTATACTCAAAAGCAAAACATTTTCGAGGATTACCCAAGTTTGATTCCTTCTAGAATGAGGTGAGAAACAAAACTTTTAGTCTCATGTGGAGAGGTCCTCAAAGCAAAAACACATACCATAATCCATACCAAGGAGCGTGATGAAGATGAGGAAAGTGTAGGATCATCATATCACATCGCAATATGGGACGAACAAAGCACTACGCTTCATTCAAAAGTTGAGGAAACATTTGTTGATATTCATGCATGTCACCACATATCTTTCAATGATGGCGATCCCCAAGAAGATGAAGATGCTGAAGATACACCGCCTGAGTTTGAGGAAGGGGTAAAGACTACTGGTGATGCATTAAAGGAAGTTAATCTTGGAACTAGTGAAGACCCAAGGCCCACATATGTAAGTGCCTCACTGAATGTTCATGAAGAGAACAAATATGTTGAGCTACTTATGGAGTTCAAAGACGTGTTCGCTTGGAGTTACAAAGAGATGCCAGGATTAGATCCCAAAGTTGCAATTCATCGTCTTACCGTAAAACGAGGTGCTCGTCCTGTTAAGAAAGCTCAACGTCGCTTTAGATCTGAACTAGTTCCATTGATTGAAAGTGAAGTGAACAAACTCATTCCGGCAGGTTTCATTCGTGAAGTCAAATATCCCAAATGGATTTCAAGCATCGTACCTGTAAGAAAGAAGAATAGCCAAATTTGAGTTTGTGTTGACTTTCGTGATCTTAACAATGCATGCCCTAAGGATGAATTTCCTCTTCCATTCCCTGAGCTTACGATTGATGCCACGACTGGATATGAGGTAATGTTTTTTATGGATGGTTTGTCTGGGTATAATCAGATTTAAATGGCACCAAAGGATGAAGAACTTACTACGTTCCGCACTCCTAAAGGTATATATTGCTACAAGGTGATGCCTTTCGGTTTAAAAAATGTTGGTGCTACTTATCAATGAGCCATGCAGAATATTTTTGATAACATGCTACATAAAAACGCCGAGTGTTATGTTGATGATTTGGTGGTGAAATCAAGGAAGAGAGATAACCATTTAAAAGATTTGAGAATGGTGTTTCAACGACTTTGACGATATCATCTCAAAATGAATCCTTTGAAGTGCGCCTTTGAAGTTTCTTCTGGAAAGTTTATCGGCTTTACTGTCCGACAGCGAGGGATCGAAATTGATCAAGCTAAGGTCGATGCTATTCTGAAGATGACCGAACCTAAATATATATATGAGTTAAAAAGCCTGCAAGGATAGTTGGCATACCTTAGGAGGTTCATCTCAAATCTAGCTGGGAAATGTTAGCCATTCAGTCGTCTTATGAAGAAAGATGTTCCTTTTGAATGGGACCAAGCCTGCACGAATGATTTTGAGAATATCAAATCTTATTTGATGAAGCCTCCAATACTTGTATCTCCCATACCTATAAAACCGTTGATATTATATATTGCAGCACAAGAAAGGTCAGTAGGAGCACTTCTAGCTCAAGAAAACAATGAAGGGAAAGAAAATGCCCTTTATTACTTGAGTAGAATGATGACATCGAACAAGATAAATTATTTACCTCTAGAGAAGTTATGTCTGGCACTTGTATTCTAAATTTAGAAGATGAAGCATTAATTCCAAGCTCATGTTGTGCGATTTGTCTCGAAAGCAAATCCTATCAAGTTTGTTATGTCCAAACCCGACCTAAGTTATCGTTTAGCAAGGCGGTACCTCTAATTTCAACAATTTGAAATGGTCTATATCTCTCAAAAAGTGGTAAAAGGAAAAGTGCCAGCCGACTTTTTAGTCAACCATCCAATTCCAAATGATTGAGGGTTATCCGATGAGCTACCTGATGAAGATGCAATGCTTGTGGAAAATCAACCACCTTGGAAGATGCACTTTGATGGTGCTGCGCATTGTGAAAGAGCTGGTCCTGGAATATTGTTTGTCACTTCCTTAGGGGAGGTCTTGCCATACTCCTTCACTTTAACACAACAGTGCTCCAATAATGTTGCTGAATATCAAGCACTCATACTTGGGCTTGAAATGGCTGTTGGCATGAAATAATTATAGCTACAAATTCTTGGAGATTCTAATTTGGTGATCAATCAAGGTTTGGGTAGTTATGAGGTCAAGAAGCCAGAGTTGCTTCCATATCGCAACTATGTACAGAAATTGATAGGTTGGCTAGGAGAGGTGACTATTCAACATGTTCCTAGAAAGGAAAATAAAAAGGCTGATGCATTAGCAGCTTTAGCTTCTGAATTAGTATTACCTAATCAAATGCAAGTCATCGTTTGCCAGAGATGGGTAGTGAGACCACCAAATGAATGTGAAGAAGTAGTTGAGCATGCCATCACCACTTCGGAGGTTGAAATTGAAGATTGGCGACAACCAATAATTGATTACTTGTGTTATGGAATATTGTCAGAAAATCATTGAAGGAAGATAGAAATTCGACGACGAGCCCCTCGTTTCCTTTACTATAAGAATACACTCTACAGACGATCATTCGATGGAGTACTCTTATGTTATTTGGGGGTAGATGAGTCCGTTCAAGCCATGCACGAAGCACATTCTGGAGTATGTGGGGCGCATCAATCTGGGCCAAAACTTCATTTTCATATAAAAAGAATGGGGAATTATTGGCAAACCATGGTAAAAGACTGCTTGGATTATGCTCGAAGGTGTAAATCTTGTCAATTCCATGCTAATTTCATACATCAACCCCCATAAGTGTTGCACCCGACCGTGGCTTCATGGACATTTGAAGCTTGGGGTTTGAATGTTGTTGGGCCATTGCCGAAGTCTTCTGGCGAACATTTATACATTTTGGCTGCAACTGATTATTTCTCGAAATGGGCAGAAGCTGTTTCTCTTAAGGAAGTAAAGAAGGATAACGTGGTAAAATTCATCCGAGTCAATATTATCTATCATTTCGGCATTCCTCGATATATATTGATAGATAATGGCAAGCCATTCGATAACAAGTTGATGACTAAGGTCTGTGACCTTTTTGGCTTTAAGCAACGTAATTCTTCTATGTATTATGCCGCTCCCAATGGCCTCGCTGAAGCATTTAATAAGACACTCTGCAACTTTTTGAAGAAAGTCATTTCCAAATCTAAGAGATTGGCATGAAATAATCGAAAAAGCTCTTTGGGCATACAGGACCACTATCGCACACCAACGCAAGCGTCTCCTTATTCGCTTGTTTATGGAGTTGAAGAGGTCCTTCCACTTGAGCGTCAAATCCCATCATTGCGGCTTGTTAATCATGGACTCACTAATGAAGAAAATACTAGATTGCGCCTTGAAGAATTGGAAGCTCTCGATGAAAAAAGGCTAGAAGCTCAACAAAGCCTGGAATGCTATCAAGCCCGTCTGTCTCGATTTTTCAATAAGAGGGTTCGTCTTAGATGCTTCCAAGTTGGTGACCAAGTCCTTGTTGTAAGAAGGCCAATTATTACTTCTTGTTGATCTGGAAGAAAAATGGGATGGGCCATATGTTGTGCAAGAAGTATACTCAAGTGGCACTTATAAGCTTGTTGACTCAGAAGGCTTGCGGATTGGGCCCATTAATGGGAAATTCACAAAGAGATATTATCCTTGAAGAGAAGAAATACACTCCTTAAGGCACGAGCATAAACAACATGTAACTCCTGGCCCGCAAGAGTATAAACTGTGCACGGCCTAAAAAAAAATGTCCGCTAGGTTGAAAATCTCGAAAGAGGCGGTCTAGGAAAAAGTTAGGACTTAAAGAAAATCACTTTTATGAACTACGACATGACTTGATCCTCTTCACCGACATACGTAGGCGCTTAGAGTTTTATTCTAGGTTTAGTTGCAAAAAACAAAATCACTTTTCTGAACTACGGTATGAATTGATCCTCTTCACCGAGGTACATAGGCGCCTAGAGTTTTATTCTAAGTTCAGTTGCATGAGTTAAAATATGCATCCCTCTATGCGTTGTTCAACTAAGGTATGACGGGAATGAAGTTCACCTGACCAGGCGCATGTAGATCATATATACAAGCATTTTTTCATCAAAATTGGGACCTTCACCAAATACTGATGGTTCAATGGGGGGGGGGGGGGGGGGAATCTCCATATAAATGGATTTCTCAACGGGATGATTGTAATCTCTTGGAAAGTTAAAGTCCAAAGCCACTGCATCTGCAACTTGAAGTTTGCAATTCGCCAGTTAGTCAAGTTAAAATTTCAAATCCACTATGTTTGAAAGTTGAAGTCTTAAGCAACTTGGATGGTATTTAAGTTGGAATTCCAAATCCACCAAGTGACAAGTTAGAAGTATTCAGATTTCGCCAAGTATAGTCTTTTTGCTAAGGGTCTTTAAATTTTCATGCCTTAAGGTGGACTAGTTTAGTCCCTTTGCACCTGAAGCTGGTCTTTGCTGGATTTAACCTTAAAAGGATCTTAAAATTTTCAATCTTAAGGTGGACAATTTGTCCCTTGGCACCTTAAGCTATCCTTTGCATTGTTTAAAGTCTTTGACCGGACAATATGAGATCTTTGGCTTAGACGGTGTGATCATCTTTGCCTTAGACAAAAAAAAAGTTAAAGTCCTTAGCATAGACGGTGTATTGGTCTTGCTTCAGATAAAAAAGAGGTCTTTGACTTAGATGGTGTAATGGTCTTTGCCTCAGAAAAAAAGTAAAAAAAAAAAAAGATCCTTAGCATAGACGGTGTATTGGTCTTTGCCTAAAAAAAAAGTCCTTAGCATAGACGGTGTATTGGCCTTACTTCGGACAAACAAAAAAATAAAGTAAAATGGTCCTTAGCATAGACGGTGTAATGGCCTTGCTTCGCACAAAAAAAAGTGAAAAGGTCCTAAGTATAGACGGTGTAATGGCCTTGCTTCGGACCAACAAAAAATAAATTAAAAGTCCTTAGCATAGACGGTGCATTGGCCTTGCTTCGTACCAACAAAAAATAAAGTAAAAGTACTTAGCATAGACGGTGTAATGGCCTTGCTTCGGACAAACAAAAAAATAGTGTAAAATTCCTTAGCATAGACGATGTAATGACCTTGCTTCGGACAAACAAAAAAGAAAAGGGTCTTTTGGCTTAGACGGTGTAATGGCTTTGCCTCGGACTTGTTACACCACGGAAATTTTTTCGTTAATGTACAGTGAATAGAAATAATGAAGGGCACGAAGTATACGATGTTTCAATTAGTAAGAAATAGCATTTGATGACCCTAATTGAGATTTCAAAGACATTCGAGGCAAGAGAAGAAAGTTTGCCGAGAAAGGCAAGGTATACGTTATGTATCGGAAAAGATTTATGAGTAAAAAGTTAACGGTGACTTAATGATTTCTTGGAGAAGAGTTATAACATACCTTATATTTGTAATGAGGTGTTAAACAAGTGTTAAGAAGGTTCCATAAGGATTGAAGGTCAAACGAGTAGACGAGAACGAATTTCGGAAAACTGGGCAATATACGGTCCAACATACGGACCGTATAAAACATACTGGCCGTATGTTCTGCCCAGAATGGCAGCCCTCACTGGACCAAAGATACAGCCAGACATACGGTCCATATAAAAGATACGGACCCTATGTTGGTCCATGAAATCGAGTTGGGACAAATTTTAAAATTGATATAAGGGACCTCAACCTCATTTATTTCATTTCATTTTCTCACTCCACTTCAACAACTCTCTAGAAAGCTCTCCACACTTATTCCACAAGAACTCAAGAGAAATTTATGAACAACTTCATCAAACCAAGGAAATCAAGTGTAAGAAACTCATTAGAGTTCATCCAAGTCAAGAAATCTCATTGGAAGTGAACTAGGGTTTTGGCTCAAGTGAAGTATTTCCACTCAATGCTCATTCCCACACTATCTAAGGTAAGTTTTATGATCATTCCATGTTGTTTAAGGTATTGAGAGGTTGAAACACTTGGATTGTAGAAGGAGATAGGTAATGGGTCATGAATATGAGAATAGTGGCAGTTTTGAGTAGTAGTTTGAAATGAGTCGTGATTCTTGATATGTTGTGATTATAAGTATGTTATAAATGACATTAAGGACATGGGATAAGCATTATATGTGAGAAAACAGACTAGTGTACTATGACCATGATTATGGATGGATTGAAATGAAATTGTTAAATGTGTCTGAAATATGTTTCAATATAATATTCAGACTTGGAAGCAAGATCTTCACCCGGCTTAACCACTAAGAACCCCACTGCGCAAGGAACATGAACATCGTCGTGGAGAGATAATGTAGGTGTACGAAGATTGTTGCTTATGGTGTTGTGAATGTAATTATAGATGTATGGGAGTTGATATGTAATATGGGGAAAGTTCTATAAACAAGGGAAATGCTGCCCAATTTTCTCTAGCTTTAATTGAGCATGTTCATGTAATTGATTAGCTAACGATAATACGAACTCTCTTGAAGGTAGAAACGTGAGGGTTGACGGAGAACGATTAAGCGATATAATAGCTAAACGAAAAGGTATGTAAGGCTAGTCCTTTCCTTCTAAGGCATGACTCCAATGGTATGAATTCTCCTATTTTCCCATGACTTTCTTACATTCCGGCAATTATGAGTCTATGATTATAAAGAGCTTCACATGAGGTAGACAAACGAGATATGTTATTAGCATGATAGTGATGATAATGAGTTAAGTCTAAAGATCCCCAAGCTAATGATTCTAACTATGATCAATTGATGTTGTTCATTGTATACACTCACATTATATACTAATTCCTTAGAGGTGAAGCATAATGCTTATTAATGCTCCATAACGGAATCGGGGGTTCACGACCTTATGTCACCCCGATAAAGTATAGTTGTCTTTGAGTTTCTATGCATGCATTATGATGAGTACATGATGATGACATTACACCGCGCCTATATAGCCGGGCAGATACCACTAAGGCGGGCAGCGTATACATCATGTCTAGATGGCATGGGCAGACACCACTAGTAGGCGGCATGAGATGGTTACCCCGGACGCGGGAGGCCTGGACGCGGGCTAATGATGATCACACCGTACTTATATGCTCGGGCAACTTATAAATATATATATGCATACATGATATGATGATGATTTTTATGAAGTAAGTCAGCATGCATTATTTCTATTAAAACTGACAGTCAGTTACAGATTGTTCTTCATTTAATATCCCCCTGTTTCATTGATGTATTGTTATTATTTATGCCTAACATACTCAGTACAATATTCGTACTGACATCCTTTTCTTTGGACGCTGTGCTCATGCCCACATGTAGACAGGGAGGCGATCCAGATTCATAGGAACTATCAGCAGACTTTGAGAGCACTCCATTGTTATGGAGGTGCCATTGTTTATTATTTTATGTATATATTTTTGGGCACGACGGGGTCCTGTCCCGTCCATATGTCTAGTACTCTAGTAGAAGCTCGTAGCTACGTATGTGTGGGTAGTATGGTCTCACGATGTCCTTATGGTATGTATATTATTTTGATAGCTGAAGGGCTTTTGTATATAAAGGTAGATATGTTTCAAAATGAAAATGGTTTTCCTATAATTTTGAGTATGAGAATAATGAATGAACGCAGGATGAGTACGATGAGTAATAGTATGAGTGGTGCTCGGTGGTTAGCTCCGGGTACCCGTCATAGCCCCTAGTTGGGTCGTGACAAAAGTTGTATCAGAGCAGTTCAGTCCTAGGAAGTGTCTACGAGCCGTGTCTAGTAGAGTCTTGTTTATGGTGTGTTGCGCGCCACACTAATAAACAGGAGGCTAGAGGGAATTTAGGAAAAATGACCATTCTTCTTCTTATGAGATCGTGCGATAGAGCCGTGTTATAAGATTTTCTCCTCCCTAATAGTGTGTTATGATTTCAGAGATGCCGGTAAAGAGAAAGGCTACAGCCGCCCAGAAGGGCAAAACTATAGTAGAATGGCGGGTAGAAAGGGAGCCGCCAATGAATGTAGAAGAGGGTGAATCATACAATGAGGATCCATCTAATACTTCTCCCACTCCGCCTAATTTAGAAGAACAAGAGGGAGCTTCGGCTCCAGCTCCTATGCCTACCGTTCCTCCACCGGTTACTTCGGGTCAACAAATGACCGAGGCTATTCATCTATTGACGCAGTTAGATACCGCCCAGGCACAGCGGCAGGGGACGGGTTCAAGTGACAGGACAGTTAGTACTAGAGCCCGTGATTTCATGAGTTTGAATCCTCCGGAGTTTTTCGGGTCAAAGCCAGATGAAGACCCACAAATTTTTATTGATGAAATGTTGAGAACATTGAAAATTATTCATGCCTCCGAAACTGCATCTGTGGAGTTGGCATCTTATAAACTCCGGGATGTGGCGGTCTTATGGTATAATAATTGGATATCGTCAAGAAAAGAGAATGCACCTCCTCCAGTTTGGCAAGAATTCGTGGATGCCTTTATCCGCCATTATTTGCCACCCGACGTCCGCTGAGCTAGAGTGGATAGATTCGTAAATTTGAAACAAGGAAATATAAGTGCCCGAGAGTATAGTCTTTAGTTTAATTCATTGGCTAGATATGCTCCGACTATGGTGGCAGACATGGGAGATAGAGTGCACAGATTTGTGAGTAGCTTAGGGCCACATTTGTTTAAGCACTTCTTGACGGCTTCATTGCAAGATGGCATGGATATTTCCCATATTCAGGCCCATGCCCAGAACTTAGAAGGACAACAACATCCACAAAGGGGTGAGCGTGATATTGATAGAGGGCCAAGCAAAAGGGCAAGATCTATGGGGGCAGGTAGCGATTATAGAGGGGGATCGAGGCTGTCATACCCTAGACACTCAGGCCAGTCGGTAACTAGTGCACCTCCATGATTTGCAGGTAGGAGATTTGACCGCTCTATTCCTTCAGGGTAGGGTCAGAGCTCGAGAGCTTCGAGTTCCCAGTTTGGGGGTGATTATAGCCAGAGGAGACCACCAGTACCGCAATGTAGTTAGTGCGGTAAGTTACTTTCTGGTCAATGTCGCCGAAGTTCAGATGCTTGCTATGCCTGTGGCCAGGTTGGGCACATTTTGCGAGATTGCCCGTCAATGAGTGGTAAAGTTAGGGTTCAGCCCACAGGATTAGCGGCTGGTTCTTATGTTGTGCGCCCGACAGGGCAGACTCCCCAGATTCCAGTAGGTCGAGGTAGAGGCAGAGGGGGAGCATCTACTTCAGGTGCTACTCAGCCCCGTATCTATGCTTTAGCTGAACGATAGGATCTTGAGTCCTCCCCGGATGTGGTTACAGGTATATTGTCCGTATTTTCCCATGACGTATATGCATTGATAGATCCGGGTTCTACACTATCTTATATTACTCCGTATATTGCTGATCGTATTGGGGTGAAACTCTAGCCAATTAAACCTTTTGAGGTATCTACTCCGATTGGTGATCCCGTGATAGCTAGACAAGTGCACAAAAATTGTGTAATTGTGATATGTGACCGCGAGACTAAAGTTGATTTAGTTGAGCTGGAAATGCTAGACTTCGATGTGATTATGGGTATGGATTGGTTGGCCTCATGTTATGCTAATGTTGATTGCCAAATGAAAGTAGTTCGATTTCAATTTCCGGGAGGGCTCGTGCTTGAGTGGAAGGGTAATATAGCATCTCCAAGGGGTAGGTTTATTTCCTACCTTAAGGCAAGAAAGATGATAGTTAAAGGCTATTTTTATCACTTAGTCGGAGTTCATGACACCGAAGCAAAGTCGCCAACTTTCCAATCCGTTCCAATAGTGAATGAATTTCCGGATGTTTTTCCAGATGAACTCCCAGGCCTTCCTACGGAAAGATAGATTGACTTTGCCATTGATGTGTTGCCAAACACCCAGCCTATTTCTATTCCTCTTTACCGGATGGCCCCTGCAGAATTGAAAGAGATAAAGGTACAATTGAAGGATTTACTTGAAAAAGGATTCATTAGGCCTAGTTCATCACCTTGGGGAGCACCAGTTCTATTTGTGAGGAAGAAAGATGGTTCTTTACGGATGTGTATCGATTATAGGCAGTTAAATAAGGTGACGATAAGGAATAAATATCCTCTTCCGAGAATTGATGATTTATTTGATCAACTACAGGGTGCCAAGTGGTTCTCCAAAATAGACTTGAGGTCAGGATATCATCAAGTGAGAGTTAGAGAAGAAGATATTCCCAAAACAACCTTCAGAACGAGATATGGCCATTATGAATTCCGGGTGGTCTCGTTTGGGTTCACTAATGCTCCGGCAGTGTTCATGAATTTGATGAACAATGTATTCAGACTTCTCTTAGATCTGTTCGTGATCGTGTTCATTGATGATATTCTGGTATATTCTCGGACAGAATCAGAGTATACAGACCATTTACTTATTTTTCTTGGAATTCTTTGGACTCGAGAATTGTATGCAAAATTTCAAAATGCGAGTTTTAGCTGAATTCCGTGGCCTTTTTGGGTCATGTTATTTCAGATAATAGCATTTGAGTGGATACTTAGAAAATTGAAGCTGTGAAAACTTGGCCAAGGCCTACAACGCCCACGGAAGTCCGTAGTTTTCTGGGATTGGCAGGTTACTATAGAAGATTCGTGGAAAGGTTCTCCTCCATTTCAACCCCATTGACGAAGCTAACCTAGAAGTCAGCTAAATTTCAGTGGAATGACGCTTGTGAACGCAGTTTTCAAGAGTTGAAGGACAGATTAACTTCAGCCCCAGTCTTGACACTCCCAGAAAGGCCAGATGGTTATGTTGTATATTGTGATGCTTCTAGCGTTGGGTTAGGATGTGTATTGATGCAGCATGGTAAAGTCATTGCTTATGATTCGAGACAGCTGCGGAAACATGAAAAGAACTACCCAACTCATGATCTTGAATTAGCTGCGGTTATTCATGTATTAAAGATGTGGAGACATTACTTGTATGGTGTTCATGTTGATATCTATACAGATCACAAGAGTCTTCAATATATTTTCAAACAGAAGGAGTTAAATCTGCGGCAGAGGCAGTGGTTGGAATTATTGAAAGATTATGATGTGAGTATTCTATACCACCCCGGGAAGGCAAATGTAGTAGCTGATGCGCTTAGTCGCAGATTAATGGGTAGCCTATGTGAAGCTCCTCCGGAGAAGAATGAGTTAATTCGTGAACTCCACCAGCTAGCTAATCTTGGAGTTCGTTTAATTGACTCAGGCAGTGCATGAATTGGTATTAATAATCCAGCTATCTCATCCCTAGATATGGAGGTGAAAGAGCGTCAACATGAAGATCCTCAGTTGAGCCATTATAGAGACACATTTCATGAAAAAGAGAAGTCTCATTTGAAGCTTCTATAGATGGAATTCTTAGATACCGAGGCAGGCTATGTGTTCCAAAAGTTGCAGAATTACGTCGTTGAATTCTAGAAGAAGCTCATTATTCTCGGTACTCTATTCATCCAGGTGCAACAAAGATGTATCATGATCTCAAGTTAATGTATTGGTGGGATGGAATGAAGAAAGACATAGCAGAATTTGTAGCTCAATGTCCAGACTGTCAGCAAGTGAAAATCGAGCATCAAAATCCAGGAGGGTTATTGCAAGCAATGGAAATCCCTACTTGGAAATGGGAAGTGATCAACATGGATTTTATCGTGGGGTTACCTCGTTCCTGAAGGAAATATGATTCCATATAGGTGATCGTGGACAGACTCACGAAAGCAGCTCATTTTCTTCCAGTCAGAACCACGTACTCAGCAGGAGATTATGCAAGGTTATACCGTAAAGAGATTGTACGACTTCATGGTGTCCCGTTGTCCATTATTACTGAGAGAGGAGCACAATTTACAGCTAAGTTCTGGAAATCTTTACAAGAAGGTTTGGGTACTCAAGTAAAGCTTAACACGACATTTCATCCACAAACTGATGGGCAAGCCGAATGTACCATTCAGACCTTAGAGGACATGCTAAGAGCATGTGTTCTAGATTTTCGTGGTAGTTGGGATGACCACTTACCCCTTATTGAGTTTGCATACTACAATAGCTACCATTCCAGTATTCAAATGGCTCCATATGAAGCTTTATATGGAAGGAAGTGTAGATCCCCAATTGGGTGGTTTGAAGCAGGAGAAGTACATCTAATAGGCCCTGATTTGATTCAACAAGCAGTGGAAAAGGTCAAGGTCATCCGAGATCGATTGTTGACAGCCCAAAGTCGCCAGAAATCTTATGCAGACAATCGGCGGCGAGACTTAGAATTTCAAGTTGATGACTGGGTATTCTTAAAGGTGTCGCCAATGAAAGGAGTGATAAGATTTTGTAAGAAAGGGAAGTTGAGTCCTCGATATATAGGGACCTTATAAGATTGTCCGCAAGGTGGGCCAAGTAGCCTATGAATTGGAATTACCCTCGGAACTTGAATCAGTCTATCCAGTTTTTCATGTCTCAATGCTCCGTAAGTGTGTGGGAGATGCTACGAGGATTGTTCCAGTGGATGATGTTCAAGTGATAGAAAGGTTGGCTTATGAAGAAGTGTCACACCCTGACTTTACTAGGGTGTGATGGGCACCCGACCCCATATTCGGAGCCGAGCGAACCCGCTGACTCTTATTACATGCATAATATCTTTGGACTCTTAAATCGAATAAGAATGAAATACATAGTATGTTTTCAGAATCTTTCTTTTCCCTCGTACTCAAGTCAAATGGAATCTGTAATCACATGGACTTTATAACATAACATAAGACGACACATCGGCTGGTGGAGCCGTTTACAATACCGACACTCTATACCCACGACTCTGTCTGCAAAGTCTCTAACTTCGAACAAGACATCATAGCATAGTACTCTGACCCGGCAACACCCCAGAGCAAATGGAGCTTGCCAACTCCGCTGGAACATCTTCTATAATAGCTTCTACTCATCTGGGTGTACCTGCGCGGCATGAAACGCAGCCCCCGAAGAAAGAGGGTCAGTACGAGCAATGTACTGAGTATGTAAGGCATGAATAGTAACATAGTAAGGGATATAAATATGAACAATAACAGAATAGAAATATAGAACATATCATGAGATAAGAGAGTAACCTGTACATCTGAGTGCCTCTTAGGGCGGATGCCATGCATGCTTAGCTTTCTTTGAAAAACATTTCTTCTTCATATAGAAAATAGAACATATCATAGCGCCGAACAACGTCGGCTCCCCCACATATGTCCCGCGTCCGGGTATCCCGCGTCCGGGATGATAAGTTACGCCAGCTGACCAGGTGGCAATGCGTCTATAGCGCAACATATCTCCCTGTTCCCCATCTTCCCCATATACATATACATATATCATATAAGCAGCATGCAGGAGAGCCCAAAGAAAGTCATGTATCCGTCGGAGTGACGTAAGGTCGGAAACCTCTGATTACATTATGGAATAACCATGGTCGCTTTGTCCCACTTTTAAGGAACGATAATTATAAGGGGAGACTATCAACGAAGAATAACATTAAGAGAACGTAGAATAAGATCACAAATCTCGTAAGGCACCAAATCCTATACATATGCACATAGAACAAATTTTCAAGACTCGATGGGTACGTACATAGATCGACACCTGAAGGCTCAGAAACAAGTTTCGGGTCAATCCGACTTAGTATGAGAAAGTTATGAGCGTTTGAAGTACAGGACCTTCTATGAACGTTTTGGAAGCTATTTTTTTGGAAAATCAAAGCAATAATCATAACAAGTACCTTTCGAACATGAAATCATTCTTATCATAGTCATCACAGAAATATTCTCATCCTCGACATCATCAATGTCATTGTGAAACATATCCATCGTTATTGTCATAAGAGCTTACAAAATCATAAACCTCTGTTTTGGTAGAATACAGACACTTTGGAAAAACATTTACGAGTTATTGGGAAGAGAATCATGCCTTGGAATCATAAACATCTAACTTTTGAAAAACAAGTAAGATATGGAAACAATTATGAAATCATAACATCGGGATCATGCCTTTGAAAGAAAGGGACAAGCCTTAACATACCTGCTCCACGTCCTATTAGCTACGCTTAATTGTCCAAGCTCGTTATCGCTCGTCTACATCCAAGAAGATTTACATAATCATTAGATTCATCGTCACACACACTTGTCTTAGTCTTTCAAATAAATTCACTTATGATCTGCCGAAATTTCGGTAGCATCTCCCCTGTAAATACACCATCCCCGAGAATCTAACTCGGCCCAAATCATCAATCAACAATCCAAGAATTCAACTCGGCCAAACTATCAACAACAATACCAACAATCGTGCCAACAACATCAACAATCAATTCAAGACGCATTCTAACATTAACAACCTTTGTCACACAATTCAACGACATTTCATTTGTATTCAATTCAATCACATATAGTCAAGTTAACATCAATGATCTCACATCTAAGTATTAATCCGAAATCATTCTAACATGGTTCAAGAATACTTCAAACAATTCTCATAATATTGCAAACAACCCAATCAACATATTACTTCGCTCGAAACCTTCCAAATTCAATAAGAACAATAACAACACATTTCCTTCTTTCAAATTCAAACACAACAACCCACTTACAATCTTCCAACCACATGTCTCACTTCCAAATTCATGAATTATATTTGCAACCTACACATTAGCAATTTCATTCCTACAAATATAAGGAATCATACTAATATCACATCAACGTCTTCAATGATCCACAAACGATTTCCACTTCATTTCAAACCATTAAATCTTCATTTAACATCATAGAATCCACAACACAACAATCCATAATACTAAATAAAATTAGTTCTCCACCCCTACACAACACAACATAGGCACGGCTACAACTTCCACACCATAGTTTCATGAATTTCATTCATTTCCACATACCACAACATGCACAAATCATCCATAACAGATGAAAGTGACGATTGAATATATACCTTTTTCACTCAACTCCTTGACTTGGCTAAGGTTGTGAACTTGCACAAATAAATGGTTTTATTGCTCCAACAACCACTCCATGTTAAAGAGGACCTTCCAATTGGTTGGAATACAAGAAGAAAATAATTTTTCCTTAATCAATTTTTGAACCCCAATTTTTTTCTTCTTGGCCGAATAGGCCTTTTTTTTTTTTCTTTCTCCTCAAGTTTCTTGAACTTTCTAGGTTGAAGATGAAAAATATGATGAGCTTGTCATCTTTTATAATTATGTATTAAGCTTCCATATGGGCCAAGCCCACTCCATACAAACGGCCCACTTGGCCTTTTTATTCAAGACTATTCTTTTTTTTTCTTTGTTTTGTCTTGCAATTCATGAAAAATAATTTTTCTTAATTCCAAATTTTCCCTTAGCCTTCCCCAATTTTTCCACATCAAAAATTTTCATAAGCAACTTGCGTATTAAACAAGATCAAAATATGGCCTTGTCCTTAACTTCTTGCAATTATCTTAAATTATCTGAATGTACAAATTGCAGGATATAACAAGAAGTACCCGTTGCCATACTAGATAGGCAAGTACGGAGACATAGAAATAAAGAAGTAGCCTCAGTTAAGGTCTTATGAAGAAAATATGAAGTCCAAGTACCCGCACCTATTTCAGCCCCCGGAAGAGATCCAAGATGAAATGTCAAGATTATGAGGTATGTATGTTTTCTTTTTATGCTTTCGGGTCGTGTGTGGCCAAACTTTATTGCTATTATGTTGTGGCCCTGTGAAGCATTGTTATTATGGACTGTCGTGATAAGATGGTAGTGCCATATTACTAGGGAAACTCTAGCGAAATTTTCGTAGAATTCCCGAGAACTTAACATTCGAGGACGAATGTTCTAAAAGGTGGGGAGAATGTTACATCTCGGAATTTTTTCCATTAATGTATAGTGAATAGAACTAGTGAAGGGCACGAAGTATACGATGTTTCAATAAGTAAGAAATAGCATTTGATGACCCTAATTGAGATTTCAAAGACATTCGAGGCAAGAGAAGAAAGTTTGCCAAGAAAGGCAGGGTATACGTTATGTATCAAAAAAGATTTATGAGTAACAAGTTAATGGTGTCACGACCCAACCCCGCAGTCCGTGACTAGTGCCCGCTGGGCACCCAAACCCCTCTATCAAATGCATTCAAGTAAATAGCAGAAGCCGACAAGGCTATATTCCAAATGTAGATAATTTCCAGAAAAATTTCGGCAGAGTTTCCTTTGTTTTACATACTATCCAAAATAACCCTGTACACAACAAACACCAACAAGGCCACACAGGGCTAACAAAGCAACGTATAAACATATGCGGACCGGCCGCCTCGGCGTATGGGATCGCTCAAACAACATATACACATATCCGAACAGAAAGACCATAACCCACAGACATGTCCACAGACCTCTAAACTGACCGACAGAACCATATGACGGGACAGGGCCCCGCCGTACCCAAATAGTCAGATATACAGAAATATATACATGGCAAAAGATATATATATATATCAAAAGTGGACTCCGAATCAAAGGGAGTACTCCGAAATAGCAGAAGTGGAGCCTACAGTGGTGGATCACCGGCGTCTGTACCTGCGGGCATAAAACGCAGCCCCCGAAGAAAGGGGGTCAGTACGAAAGATGTACTGAGTATGTAAAGCATGGAGTACAGAAATATAAGCCACAACTGAAAGCGAACAGAACACAAAAGAGAGAAATGCCGAACAGTATATCAAAATGTTTATCAAAATCATATATACATAATGCAAACGAAATCATGCAAAGCTCAGGAACGTGGTCACCACTCCGACGCTGGTGCCACACACAGTATAACACCAGAAGATTCAAATCTCCGTACATCCCCGAGCACACACATATCAGCATATCATATCACCAGCCATATCACAGCATAACACCAAACGGAACCCGGCCCTATGGCGGGGTCTCGGGAACCGTAACACAGTATACGACCGAATTTATCATAATGCGCACAAATCATAACCGGCCCGGGAACCGGTGAACGAAGTCATAATAAGGGCACGAGCGGAGTCGTGAGCAAACAATGCAATTTGTATATCAAAATAGTTTTTCAAAACTTGATTACATCATAAGTCATCTCATTAGTCAAAGTAGTCGAATAATTTGTTAGTACGGAAGTTCATTTCACAAAGATGTTCTCAAAGTGGTACGTATGGCTCAAAATATAGTTTAGTACATTATAGTAATCAAAACATTCTTTCATAGACGGCAATTTCATAACCTAAGATCCCTTATCAAAACTTTTCCAAAAAGAGAGCCCAATAGAACAAATAAGGCATCTTGGGGTTAGCGGGCCCACCTCGGGTCAAGTCGAGGTGGCGAACATGAATTACGGACATTTGGGGTCTATGGGATCATACATAAAGGTTTCGAAGTGATCCGACTACGTTTACATAAGTTCCAGACGTTTGGTTACTTTCCAGCCAAGATAAGGTCTTTAAGATTCAATTTGATTGAATAAATAGTAGACATTTTCTAATTCGGATTTCGAGGAACAGAATTGCTCCCGGGGTTCCGATATCAACCTAGCGTACTAAGACATGCCAAAAGAAGGAGTGGGGAGCCTTACATACCTTATGTACGTCTTACGCTCGCCCAAAACTCAAGTCCCGTTTCGCTCAAAATCTGCAAATGGTCAAGGTTACCAATTAGGGATTTCAAAGCTTAAGAATTTACTTAACTTCATTTTTGTCTACCGAAATTTCGGCAGCATTTCCCCTATATATATAACACCCCCGAGACTTAGCTCGGCTCAATATACATCAACACAACAACCCATAAGATCACGAACATCATAAGTCATAACAAAATCACTCTAAGGACAATATTCTCTCTTTCTATATAAATCGACAACTTTCATTCAAACGTCACAATACCAAACTAATGTCCACGCTATTGCATTCATTTACTCGTTCAAGGTTATTCAAACACATTCCAATTACGTTCCAAGCAATATACACAAGTTGAAACAATTCGCTACTTTCCATATTGCATCCCAAAACGTCAACAACTACGACGAACTTACTAACTCGCATTGTTTCATTCCACATTCATTCGCGACAACCATAATTCACATTTAAAGTCTTACTTTCACAATTATATAAAATATACAAGAAATCATCTAATTTCCCATAAGAACCCGCAACCATTTTCAATGCGAATTCAACTCATTAAACATTCATTTACGCCATAAATGTCATAACGACGCAACTAACGAACTAAATAAAATCAAATTCATCTTGCCTTCCACACTTCATGGCTCACGGCCAACTACACCTTTCACACACACACACGCCATGCATATACACACCAAAATCCCATAATCTTCATGCAATTCTAATCACTATAACATCCATACAAGTTCCATAACACAAAAGTGACAAAATCCTTACCTTTTCTTGAAACTCCGACTTGTCGCAAATGTGATTCTTTCGCCAAATAAATTGTATCACGTTGAAGAGCGTCTTGCACTTGCTACAACTACAAAAGGGACACGATTTTATGATCAAAACAAAAAGACTAGAAAATTTTTCATTCTCTCCAAGGGGTTCGGCCGAATAGGGGCTTGAGCTCTTCAATTTTTTTTTTTTGTGTTTTGTTTTGTTGGTTTTCTTGAACACTCTATTGGATATGCATGGTTAAATACATGATTAATTGGTCACATGCAAAGCACATGACCATTAATAATGGGGCTTGGGCCTTGGCCGGCCACCCCTAATACTTGGGCCTCAATTTTATTCAATTTTTTTTTTGGCCCAATTCGTAAAAATCTCGTTTTGTAATTTCCGAAACTAATTTCCGAAATTCCAATTTTGCCCTCGGCCTTCCCCGATGTCCTTACACCGATTATTTCATAACCGACACAAGCATCTTAGCTAAAATCAATTTATTGCCTCATAACATAGAAGTCTTAATTATTTTCATGATTTCCAATTATGCGAAAACACGGGACATAACATTCTCCCCCCCTTAAGAACATTAGTCCCCGAATGTTAAATTAGTCCTATAAAGTCTTACAGGCATAACGGGGGAGTCTCTCTTTACAATTAGCACACATAACTCATTCGTCAATCAATACAACAAACTTGAAAGTTTAAATTACCTGTGGCCGCAGGAAATAAATGAGGATATTTCTTCTTCATCTCTTCCTCCGACTCCCAGGTCATTTCCTCCCGATTGCTGTTGCGCCACAGGACTTTAACAGAAGGCACTTCCTTAGTGCGTAGTCTCCGTACCTGTCGGTCCAAAATGGTTATAGGCTGCTCCTCATAAGACAAGTGCTCCGTTACCTGAATATCGTCCACTGGGAATACCCTGGAAGGATCACCAATACATTTTCGCAGCATAGACACATGAAATACCGGGTGTACGGCCTCCAAATCGGATGGTAAGTCTAGATCATAGGCAACCTCGCCTATCTTTCGAACAATCTGATATGGCCCGATATATCGCGGGCTCAACTTACCCTTTTTACCGAATCTCATAACACCCTTCATAGGCGACACCTTCAGAAATACCCAGTCGCCAATCTGGAACTCTAACGGTCGAGAAATGAGATATGTTATAAGCATGATAGCGATGATAATGAGTTAAGTCTAAAGATCCTCAAGCTAATGATTCTAATTGTTACACCTCGGAAATTTTTTTGTTGATGCACAATTGAATAGACTAGTGAAGAGCACGTGTATACGGTATTTCAATAAGTAAGAAATAACCTTCGATGACCCTAGTTAATATTTCAAAGATGTTCGAGGTAGGGGAAGAAAGTTTGCCAAGAGAAGGCAAGGCATACGATAGGTATCGAAAAGGAATTACGAGTAACGAGTTAACGAGGATCTAATAATGATTTGGAGAAGAGTTATAATGTCCCTTAGATTGTTAATGAGGTAATAAACAAGTGCTAAAAAGGTTCCATAAGGATTGGAGATCAAACGAGTCGACGAGAACGAACTTCGGAACACTGGGATTATACGGCCAAACATACTGGCCGTATAAAACATACAGACCGTATGTTGGACCATACAATCAGCCCAGATTGTCACCATTCTCTGGACCAAATCTACGGCCAGACATAAGGTCAGTATAATTTATACGGACCGTATGTTGTTCCGTAGAACTGGTCGGGACAGAATTTTGGTGTATTAAATGAGGGATCAAGTCTTATTTCATTTCATTTCCTTTCACACCCCTTCTCTCTAAAACATCTATCTACATTTCTTCCACAAGAATTCAAGAGATATTAGTGATCAACAACATAAACTAAGTGAATCAAGTGTAAGAAACCCATTAAAGATCATCCAAGTCAAGAAATATCATTGGAGATGAACTAGGGTTTTGGCTCAAGTGAAGTATTTCCATCCAAAGCTTGTTCCTACAACATCTAAGGTAAGATTTATGGTATTTCCATGTAGTTTAAGGTCATGAATGGGTCATGAATGTGGAAATAGTGTCATTTTGAGTAATAGCTTGAATTGAGTCATGATTCTTGATGTGTTGTGATATGGATATGTTATAAATGATGTTAAGAACATGGGGTAGACATTGTATATGAATGAATGTAAATGTGTGTTATGACCATGGGTATGGGTAGTTGGAAGTGAATTGAGAGATATGGATAATGTGGATGAATAGAGACTATTGTTATGGTATTGTGAATGTATTATTGACGTTTGGGAGTTGATTTATGATATGGAGGAATGTCGTATAAATAAAGGAGATGCTGTCTGATTTTCTCTAGTTTTAGTCGTGTATGCTAGCTATCGATTTCTAATGATAGTATAACTTTAATGAAGGTAGAAACGGGAGCGTTGAAGGAGAACGTGCAACTGTAGAATAGTTGAACGGAAAGGTATGTAAGGCTAACCCTTCTTTCATAAGGCATGGTTCTTTGGCCAATCATCTAAATCTTCTATAAGTCTATGATGTCCTCCGAATGACTCTATCTTCAAAAGCTACTAAGCTTATGATTCTCGATATGTTACGATTGTACTAAGTTCCTCATATGATGAGTAATCCTATAAGGATAGATGTAATGAACGACGATGATAGTGATAATGATAATGATGACGACGAGAATGGTGATAACGATAATGACGACGATGATAATGGTAAAGATGCTTATGAGCTATTATGTATATGTATCTATGTATGACTATTATGGAACCCCAAGCTTATAAGGCCGGGTAGAATATGTATATATATTTATGTAACGCGTGCGCACCGCTGCAGTTGGGTACGGATAACCCTGAAGCCTTGGTAGGGCTAGGTATGTGTAACCTTGAGCTTTGGTTGGCCAAGTATGTATGATAACCGAGCCTAGCCATGGTCGGGTACGTGAAACACCGAACCTTCATGGTCGGGCATGCTATGTAAATGTTATGTATATGATATGGTTATGTATATGATATAGATATGAGTATGAATACGAATATGAATAAGACTATGTATATGAATACGATTATGGACGTAATGTAAATGAGTACGGATACGGATATGGATGTATGTACACAAATACGTGTTAGAAATGGAAAGTCCCCATGAGAAGCAAGTAAGTGCTTATGACGATGATACGATTATCTCCCATCTTATGCCATTTCTTATGTTGTGTATTATGCTTCTATGTTTATATTAATCATGCTTTACATACTCAGTACATTCTTCGTACTGACGTCTTTTGTTTGTGGACGCTGCGTCATGCCCGTAAGTGCCCAGGGAGAGACTTGGCCCATAGCTACATTTCTCAGGGACTACATAGTGGAGCTCCACCTCATTCGGAGTTATAGCTTTTTGGTATTGATTCTTTTGTGTGCTTATTTATGGGCATAGCGGGGTCCTGTCCCGCGTATATGATATGACATACTCTCCTTAGAGGCTCGTAGACATGTGTATATGGTTAGATGTGTTTGGCCTTGCCGGCCTATATTTTGTTAGCCTAGTCGGCTTATGTACATTGATATGGGCATAGATGCCAATGATGATATAAAGGTATTGCTGTCCAATGGGACTAGTATGATTGATGAATAGAAATGTATGATTTAATATGTGGCTCACCTAGATGTGAATGTAAAGGTATGTTAAGAGGTGCCCGGGTGGGCTAGCACCGGGTGCCCGTTGCGGCCCTCCGATTAGGTCGTGACACTAACTATGATCCATTGATGTTATTCATTGTATACACTCACATTATATACTAATTCCTTCAAGGTGAGGCATAATGCTTATGAATGCTCCATAACGGAATCGGGGGTTCACAACCTTATGTCACCCCGATAAAGTATAGTTGTCTTTGAGTTTCTATGCATGCATTATGATGAGTACATGATGATGACATTACACCACGCCTATATGGCCGGGCAGACACCGCTAAGGTGCGCAGCGTATACATCATGTCTAGATGGCATGGGCAGACACCACTAGTGGGCAGCATGAGATGGTTACCCCGGACGCGGGCTAATGATGATCACACTGTACCTATATGGTCGGGCAGCTTATACATATATATATGCATACATGATATGATGATGATGTTTATGAAGTAAGTCAGCATGCATTATTTCTATTAAAACTAACAGTCAGTTACAGATTGTTCTTCATTTGATATCCCCCTGTTTTATTGATGTATTGTTATTGTTTATGCCTAACATACTCAGTACAATATTCGTACTGACATCCTTTTCTTTGGACGCTGTGCTCATGCCCACAGGTAGACAGGGAGGCGATCCAGATTCATAGGAGCTATCAGCAGACTTTGAGAGCACTCTATTGTTCCGAAGGTGCCATTACCTATTATTTGTGTATATATTTTTGGGCATGACGGGGTCCTGTCACGTCCATATGTCTAGTACTCTAGTAGAGGCTCGTAGATACGTATGTGTGGGTAGTATGGTCTCACGATGTCCTTATGGTATGTATATTATTTTGATAGCCGAAGGGCTTATGTATATAAAGGTGAATATATTTCAAAATGAAAATGGTTTTCCTATGATTATGAGTAAGAGAATAATGAATAAACGTAGGATGAGTGCAATGAGTAATAGTATGAGTGGTGCTCGGTGGTTAGCTCCGGATACCCGTCATGGCCCCTAGTGAGGTCGTGACAGGACTTTAAAAAAAAAGAAAAAAAGAGAGCTTCCAACTCAACTTGTACGGTGTAATGGTGAAGAAACCCGGTAAACATATAAAGCAAAACGAGAGCAGATAAATTACTGTTTAAATTTTGCACGTAGTACACAGTGACGAGAAGTATGGTAAGGCAGACAAAGCAAATCTGCCGGTTATACTAATACCACCAATCATGGCTCCAAGTTCAAGATTAATACTTACTGAAGGACCAAGTGCATGAACAATAAAAATGAAATACCAGTGTGTACATGCGAACCAGAAATTCACGAGGAAAGAGGAAATATCGGTAAAATATGATTGCCGCAAAGCTGAACCCGTATAATTTCTCAACATTCGATGTGAAACGCAACAAAGCAAGAATGCACGATGAAGTTGTTCATGTATAAGCCAGAAGACGACTAATTTCTTTAAACATGAAGAAATTAAAATCCGTCAGTGAGTTTCTCCCGACGAGAAGAAAGTGCTTTGTTTCCTGCTCCTGCAACAAACTATATGGGTAGAGAAGAACTCAATAAAGATGATTTCTAAGAGAACTACAAAGTACAGGAGATACTATTTTTTTAATCCCAGAAAATATACAGTTTTTGTTTTTTTGTTTTTTGTTTTTTGTTTTTTTTTGTTTTTTTTGGTTTTTCCAAGAAAACATACAGTTCAAAGACATAATCAACAATAATTTTCCAAGAAAACATACAGTTCAAAGACATAATCAACAATATTTTTCCTCACAAAAAGATGAAGGTCCAGAGGGAGCGTGCATTCAAATAATACATAATGATTATTGTGTATACCTTACTGTTTTATGAAGCCGAGTTGGAAGGGAAAAGGCCAATAAATTCAGTTCCGATGGAGATTATTGCACTGGTAATGGGATAATGTTAACACAAAAACAGAAAGTGTAACAAGATGAAGAAAGAAACGTGCAATCCGAGACTTGATCGGCGTCGGTATTTATAGAAGTGATGAGGCGATGGTTAAATCTTACGTACCCTAGTAGAATTCAGCTTTAGCTATTTGATTCCTAGTTGGATAAGTCAACTTGGATAACAAAATCTGAGAAAAGTGGGCTTTATTTTTTTTTTATAGAAAAGCAGTGCATACGTGCGACTCCTTCAAGTGATAACCGAATGAGGTGTACTAACACAATAACAATTGGACAAATGCTTCAGGGTTTTATATTTATTTTAAATATATTGAATTTGCTAACTAAGTCAAACTTGCTATGAATTACAATGAAGTAATTTCTAAAGCAAAGAATGAGGTTACTAGAATTATAAGACGGTGACCACACGTGCAAGAATCGGGCAGTTTGGACTAACATCTAAAGTTTCTTTTGGATTAAAAAAAAAATGTTACTTCAAGTCTAGTCTTTCAAATCCGATAAGTGGATTTTTGACAAGTCTGGAAGTAGGGGCATTTGTAAGTGTTTAAATTTTATTGAATTTAAATTAATAAATTAATTTGGATTATATTAAATTCAAGAAAATAGTTTAAATAATGTGGTTAATATGATTGGATTAATCAACTAATCTTAAATGCATTGGGCTAGTCCATTTGATTGGACTCCAGATGATGAGCCAATTTTAATAGCTCAAGGTTCAAAGAGCTATTAGCCCATCTTAAAATTCAGGTCCATGTCACATGTCAAATGAGTTGGCAATCCAAGTCAAAATTAATGAGCCAATGAAATCATGCCAAGTGTACGGGTGACATGCTCCGGCCAATCAAATCACAAAGCTACACCTTCCCTGAAACTATAAATAGGGGTCTTCATAACTCACAAAAGAGGAAGGAATTAAGAACAAGAAGCAAGAAGAGAGCTCGTGGATCAAAGTCTACATATTTGTCTACAAGCTACAAGTTCAAGCATTCAAGCAATCAAGTTAAAGTTCCAGATTAAGAACGAAGACAAATATCAAGGCGTTCAAGATCAAGCTACTTGTTCTGGGCAAATACCAAGAAGATTCAAGATCAAGCTACTCAGGCCCTTGAATCTAAATCAAATTCAAGTTTCAACATAATTTACATTGTTGTTGGAAAATTAGAGGATTATATAGAGAATGTAACACTCAACATTCTTGAAATCAAATACTACATTTTGTTACTCAATTTTCATGTCTTGATTATTTATTTTCTTGACTCGGAAATTTGCTGGTTAAAATGTATTTTTTAAAACTTGGGGGTTTGTTTTGATGATCATCTAACTTGTCTCCACTTAATTAACACTAATCCTAAAAGAATCCTGCCACCTAATAATTAAAACTTGGGGTTTAGATTCTTAAAAAAACTAGCTTTGAGCCCGGCAACTAAACTTTACCCAAGTAACTCTAATACATTAAGGACCATTTTGATCATCTTCTCTTTTTGGGTCACCAGGTCTACACTACTTGCCCAATTCTTTTTGTTGAATGTACTTAAATTGACACATGTATTTACATCGAAATTTTAAAATTAGTCTCTTAACTCATGATTTTTATTTTGATATTCTTAATTGATAAAATTAATATTAATAAACGCTTTTGAGTTGACTATGCCTACATGGAGGCATCATAGTTGATGTGGCCAAACTCAGTTTAAAAATGTTAGGAAAGAATTTTTGGATTAAAAAAAAAAACTAAGTAGTCATTTGGCCATAGACTTTAAATGCTTTTCACTTTATTTGACATCTATGGAGTTGTGTTTGGTTATAATTTTTGTAAAGAATATTTAGAATAATGTTTATGCTTGAATGTATATAAATACAACTTCAAAAGTGAACCAGTTCTCCAAATTTGAAATACAACTTCAAGTTGAATTTGGAATTTTCATGGCCAAACACTAATTTTTAAATAAAGTGAAAAATTATTCCAAAAGAAAATTAAATAATTTTAATGGCTACACAAGTCCTAATATAAAAAAGTAATGTAAAAAAATTGAAAAAAATCCTCTGCTTTTCTCTCTCCGCCCCTCCCTTCCACCGCCCCCCCCCCCCCCCCCCCCCCCCCCTTCTTTCTTCTGTGTTCGATAATATAACACCAAGATATATAGACAAGACATGTAGAGAGGGGAGATAACTTTTCCTTTATCAATTGTGTTCAAGTGTTTCTTCAAGTGTGTCATTTGAAAGTGCAAGAGGGGGGGGGGGGGGGGGGGGTGAATTGTAACTTTTTCGCTTAGATAGTCGACTAACTGAGAACACTAGTCGACTATATCATAATGCAGTAATAAAAATGCATAAATAAAATTGACACAAATATTTTATACTGGTTCAGATTCAATGTGAATCCTAGTCCAGTCCCCTTGGGTTGCAAGGGTGTTCTCTGTAGCTCTTTGTAAATGTTTTGGTACAATGGGTTGTTTGAATGGAGCTCCTACGTCTACACTCGAATTCTTTTTGATACAATGCCTCACAAACTATTCTATATCTCTCCTTTCTTTTTTGTTTACACTATATCACTCAAGAATACAATGTTTGTAAAAAGTAAAGCAGAGAACTTGAGAGTCTGAGAAGACTGTATAAGTTTCTTCGTTTCTAGAGTCTTGAATATATAGTCTTCAAATCAACTAGCCGTTAGACTCTTTTTTAGCAGAGATATCAACCCAAGAGAATTCATCCTTGTAAATTAGGAATATTGAGGATCCTAATTTCCAAGAATAAAGCAAGAGCTCATTAAGTCTTGTAACGTTGCTTTCCTTCTGTGATACCAGCCTGGTTGGCAGATGCTTCTTTCCTTGTACGTTGTTGTTGAGAAATAAAAATTGTATAGCTGCTTTCCTTGTGCGTCATTTGCCTTGTTGGAGTGGTACTTGTTTCCTTGTATATCAGATCTGATTTGATGCTTGACTCACCATGATTGTGCTGATTTAAATGCTTGAGTAAAACTGATTTTGTTCCAAAAATACGCAGTAGCCTATTTTTAATTCCTTTCCTTATGCAGCCGACTTGGGCTTGCCTTTCTATTCAGCTGACTAAACTCCTGCTGTCCATTGGGCTTGTTTATCCGATCCATTTGATTTATCCTTTGAGTATTGGTACCTACACAAAAATTTGTCATCATTAAAATCATAACACTAACAATCTCCCCCTTTTTGATGATGACAAAAAAATAATTACTCAAAGTGAGTGTAAGTGTAGTCAACTTCCCTGTCTTGTTTGATTTCATGCTCCCCCTGAATAATGGAGTAGAAGACAATCTCCCCCTGAATAATTACTGAGTAGTTGACTGGTCCAGAGACCTCTCCCCCTGAATAGTTGACTAGTCCAAACTGGATTCTTTCTCCCCTTTGGCATCAATAAAAAAGAAAGACACACAGCAAAGGCCATAATAACAATAAAACAAAAATTACAAACTATAGGTGATGCGATAAGGGGTTAGATTATAAGGCTGAGCGATCAGCCACCTGCTGTAGTCTAAGGAGAGTTGAGCAAAAAAAAAAAAAAAAACATAGTCAAGGTGGACTAATGCCCAAAACAAAAGAAATTGTCTTAATAAAACAGGAGAAAACATCGTTAATCCTGCTCCCCATCAGATTGTTGTTGCTCCTGCTGCTATTGAACAAAGGGCCGAAGAAAGTACGCTAAGGTGTTAACCATAGATTCCTTCATGGCATCCAGAGTTGCGGTGAACTTAGCAGGAAGACCATCAACACTACCTTGCAATTTGGTAGCTAACTTGCCTGCTTCTCTTAAACCACCATTAATCTTGAGACGCAGTCGAGGAACATCAGCCTCAGTTTCTTTAGAGACATCTCTGACTTTTTCCATATGAAAATGAGTGGACACAAGGAGATATTTGAGAGAGTCAATTTTGTCATCAAGGACTGAGAGCTTAGCAAGAATATCAGAGGGATGATCGGATGGGAGATTTGAGGAGGAAGGTTTGGATGATTGGAAGACAGGAGGACAGGGTTGGTCAGGTTCCTTATCTACATCCTTTTTGAGAACCCATACATCATCCATACATACATAACCCATGCTAACAAATGCTCTAGAGTCATAACATTGTTTAATGAAAATTAGGGGGGGGGGGGGGGTGGCCATCAAGATTAACATGATGGGCTTCCATAATGAGAGTAATGACCATACCATAGGGCTAGTTGGTAGGATCAGAAGCAGAGTCTAACATATGGTGCATGACTAGGGAGGAAAGATGGATCTTACGCTTCTTAACCAGACAATAAGTGAGAAAAGTGTCACGCTGAGTGAGGGTCGACAAAGAGCCTACACGAGGCAGTATAGTAGTAGAAACAATGTGAGCAATCACACGGGTCTCAAAACACAAGTGTTTGGGGCCTAAGTGAGGGGGGAGGGAACTAGTTGAATCAAGAGAAATGGACCGTTTAGCCTCTTCATAAGTGACCTCAAAGTCAGATGGCCAGGAGTTATGGGACAAGGCAGAAAAACCAGAGCTTTTGATATTGATCATTTCATCAAAACCAGAGTTATCAAAAAAAAAAAATACGAGTGCCAAAAAAAAGGGTTTCAAGTTCATCATCTTTTGTAGCTCTAAGATTAGCATAAAACATGCGAATATGATGTTCATAAACACGAGTAGGAGCATATGAGAAAAGATTTTCCCAACCTTGAAAGTCAAATAATTGCTAGATATTACAATGTAGTGACGAGATTACATCAAAATCCACTATTCGACCATGAGCAAAAGATTTACCTTTAAGGGAGTGAAATAGATCAGAGTTTGGCGTGGACCAAAAATGGCGACGGTCAAGAAAGGCATTTTCATAGTCGAACTTAAATTTCTTGGAAGACTCACCACACGCTTCAGTTGGATGGTCACGTTTGCTCGAAGAGCGAAGAGACAACGAATTTGTAGAGTTGCGAGGGGAGAAGTCAGAGCCATCAGATTCGACATGAATAGGGGATGATGCTTTACCTTTGTTTTTGTTTCTAGTGCTTTTGTGAGTGGAGAGAGAGGAGGGTTTCAGAGTTTTAGCCATAGATTGGAACAGAGGAAAACTGTTGGGTAAAGAATGAAAGGGGAATAGACTGTTTTACTGGTGATTGTGAGGAGATGGAAGGGTCATGGAATTTAAAAGGTTTTATGGGGAAGTGGAGAAGATAGTGGGAGAAGTGAGAAGATGACAGAGATGATGATGATATTTATTAAAAGGCGAGAATTAGGGAGGAAGTATGGTGCGGTAATCAATGAAAGCACATAGGGAGTTTCAGAGAAGGAAAATTAGTCAATTTACCAAAAATAACGTAATTATACAGGCTTATCAATAATTCGTAGAGATTCTCTAAGCATGCAAAATCTTCCCTCAAGTAAGGGTTTTGTAAAAATATCAGCAAGTTGATTTTCAGTGGAAACAAACTTTAATTCAATCGACCCCTTGATAATATGATCTCTAATAAAATGGTGTTTAATATTTATATGCTTTGCTCTAGAATGATGCACAGGATTTTTTGATAAACATATTGTCACGACCCAGCCCCGTGGGCCGCGACTGGTGCCCTTCTGGGACACCCCAAACGAATTGACACCCAGATCATCGTAATCAGACTCGCCCAAACTCACGTACGTTATTCGAACTCAACATCGTAATCAGACATCTACCGAACACTTATCCTAAGCAGTCGCCCGTACAGATCAGACAAAACACAAATCAGAAAGGAGGCGGAATATACATCGCCAAATTTCACACACATATCAGAAGGGTGGCGGAATGCACATCGCCCCCAAGTACATACACATACATACAAACTCAGAGGCCGACTTGGCCATAGCAGCGTACGGGCCGCTTAAGAACGCAAAACAGACTCACATGCAAACACACCGGACCCACGACCCACAAATCTGACTACAGGCCTCTAAACAAAACAGAACATATGAACATATGACGGGACAGGGCCCCGCCGTACCCACACATCCACAAATATACCGAACACACACATACAACAGAAGATATGTACCAAAAGTAGGCTCCGAATCAAGGGGAGCTCTCCAACACAGCAGAATGAGTAGCCTAAACTGGAGGACCACCCAAACGAGCTTCTGTACCTGCGGGCATGAAACACAGCCCCCGAAGAAACGGGGGTCAGTACGGGAGAAGTACTGAGTATGTAAAGCAGAAGGTACAGAAATCACAAACACAGCTGGAGTCAGAAAGAACAAACACACCGTCAACGTAAACAAAGCAAACCTGTGCGGGAGGCGAACGTACAAATGCAATCAAATCATGTGTAGGGTTTAGGAACGTGGTCACCCCCCGACGCTGGTGCCACAACACATCATAACTCCAGAAGTTTTCAAATCTCCGTACAGTCTCCAGACACATCATATCACACACACATCACATCATCAGAACATATCATATGCCATATCACATCATAACTCCATAAACGGTAACCGGCCCTATGGCGAGGCCTCGGAAACCGTAACACATCATGACTCCCGAATATGTTATGGCGCGCACGATCACAAAGTCGGCCCGGGTACCGACGAACGAAATCATAGCAGACAGCACGAACAGAGTAGTGCAGAAACCATATGCATATCAAAAATAATTTACCGGACTCAACATATAGTTTACATATAGGTATATACCGACGCCAGAAGGCTCGGAGTAGGAATCAGATTAAGCAAAATTTGCGGGTAAAAGGTACGAAGTTCCAACTGCCAAATCTTTAGAGAAAACTGTTTATAGGTCATGTTCCGAAAACCTCACATTATTCAAAGTACAAAACGTTCAGTAATGGCATAGGAAGTTTCAAACGCAGCATTGGGTCATAAACAAACGATCGCTGATCATGGCGGACGCAAACGAACCAAACAAACCGAATAAGGGGAGCCTTGGGGCTCGCGGGCCCACCTCGAGTCAAATTGAGGCGGCGGACGCAAATCACAAACTTTAGGCTCCCTAGAGCCATCTACGAAAGTTTCGGAGAGTTTCGGACACAACAACAAAAGTTATGACGATTCGAACATTCTTTGGACCAAATGCAACAAAAGGGTTCAATTGCGCTGGATGAATAGTACCCAAACTTGAACCTAAATTTCCAAGAGCAGAGTTACCCCCGAGATTCCGATATTAACCTAGTATGACTAGGACATGCCAAAAGAATGATAGGTAGGCTTTACATACCTGGTTGGCGCCTTACGCTCCTCAAATCGCAATTCCCGTTTCGTCCAGAAACTGCAAATGGTCACCTTTACCAGTTACTATTCATGAGAATTAACATTTTAGTCTTTGGGCTATATTTGGCTACCGAAATTTCGGCAGCACTTCCCCTATAAATCTAACATCCCCGAGACTTAGCTCGGCTCAAAATACAATAACAACAACAGCCCAAACATCATCAAACTATACAAACCACAATCATACTATATTAACTTCAAAATTTCACTTTAATACATAAGTTGGCAAATTCTTGATTCAACTTCAAAATTCCAAATCTATTTCCACCTTAGTCCATTCATTCACTCATTCCCAATTATTCAAACACACTACATACAAGTTCCAAACCACATACAACATCCCCAAAGTTCACTACTTTCCAATTTTCATTCAAAACACCAAAAGTTACGACGAATGTTCTAACTTGCGTCGTTTCGTTCCAAATTCGTTATCATCAACCATAAATCTTATTTAAGGTCTTTAGTGTCATAAATATACTATGATATACACAAATATACCAAATGTATACGCTTTCCGATAACGTCCGAAATTATTTGCTAGCACCAACTCAATTCTTTAATCGATCCTTTACGACATAAAGATCACAACAACACATTATTCAAACTAAACAAGATAAAATTCTTATGGCTTGCACCACATGGAACTCACGGCCAAACACACCGTTTTTACACACACACACCATGCACAAACACAACCTCATCCCACAATCTTCACACTAATCCAATCACTAACACATATATATATCCATTTCATAACATTAAAACATAAAAATCTTACCTTTTTCTTGAATTTCCGACTTGTCGCAAACGTCGCTCTTCCTCCAAACTACTTGTATCACGTCGGAGAGCGTCTTGAGCACTTTACAACTATGTAAAAGTCAAGATTTTTGGAGCAAGCACAAGGCTTGGGATTTTTTTTTTTTTCCTTTTTTCTCTAAACAGCCGAGAGGGGTTTTGGTTGGAGTCAAGTTGAATTGTGATTTTTCTTGCTAAGTCCAAGGGGAGAATTGATATATATCCATATGTAGAGGTCATGTGCATAGCACATGACCTTTAAAATTGGGTTTGGGCCTCCCTAGGGGCCGGCCACCCCCAAAGACTTGGGCCTAATTCCTTGTTGTCCAAACTTGGCCCAATTCGTGTAATGTCCTGTTTTGTAATTCCCGGAACTAATTTCTAAAATTCCAAATTTACCCTCGGCCTTCCCCGAGGTCTTGACATCAATGATTTCATAATCAACATGAGCATAGCAACTTGAATCAAATTATTTCCTCAACACACACAAGTCTTATTTATTTCTTGATTTCCCGTTATACGAAAATACGGGACATAACATTCTCCCCCCCTTAAGAACATTCGTCCTCGAATGTTGAATCGAACTCATGGGTGTCGTACTACTCCGGGAGGGTTCTCTTGATAGTTGTCCTTTATTGATTTCTCCGACATGGCTTCTTTACCAATACTAGGGTAGATTTTTCACATCACTGACTCAAATACCTTCATAATACATTTTCTCATACTCTACGCCATCACTGAACCATACGCTATATTCTTGTAATAGACGAACGCTTTCCAGACATCATAGTCAATATCATTTTCTTGTCACACTCCTGAGTTTCCTTACCACATCGTCGTAATCTCACTTTACTTCATATCAGACACTTCATGCCGAACAGATTCAGAACTAAAACCGGACGCGCATAAGTATATCGGACGGATCCATAGTCAGAGGCAGACATACTCAACTATGGCGGACGGATTCGCAGTCAACATCAAAGGTACGGAAGTATATCAGGCACATCTGAGATCGGAGTCAGACGTACAAAGGCGTATCAGACGAATTCGTAAGCAGAATCAACACACTAAGATATACCAAACAGATTCACAATCGAAGTCAGACGTACGGACTCATATCGAACAGATCCGAAATCAGAAGCAAATATACAGAATTGTTTCATACCGAATCGTGATCAGACAAACCGAAGTGTATCACACACACACGCGGTCAAAATCAAACGCACAGAAGTATATCAGACGGATTTATACCCAGAGTCAGACATACAGAGGTGTGCCAGACAGAAACGGATTCAGAATCAAACGCACAAAAGGTTCATCGGACAGGTACATGGTCGAACTCAGAATTACAGAGGCGTACTAGGCAGAGCCTTATCGGAATCGGAAGTGCAGAAGCACCAGAGATAGATTGTCAATTTAGGATCAAATCGTTCATATTAAGGCTCCAATAATTCATGAGAATTTTCCTTCATTTGCAAACTCACTCACCAAGTCGTCACACAATTCGTCTTGCGTCTTACGTATCGACTTCCTTCAAAAATTCCACTTACTCACACTGTTTATCTTTTATTTATCACAACATTAGTTTCCGGGGCTCGGCTCTTAGCCCTCATAGGCACCAAATGAGAATCATACACACACACATACACATACATATACACATACACACGTTTATTCATACCTTACTGGCGAACATCTCTAGCTGTTATTCAAATTCGTTCAATTTCCCAAGCAGTGTTGTACCTTTTTCTCTTTGCCCATTCAGTCTACCTCGTTCCGCGCGACTCCCGAAAGGGCGCTAATTATTCCATACACATTCTATTTACCTTTTGGTTACCCCAAATTTTCATTTACCTTAATCATACTTACACTTATGAAAGACTTTGCATTACTTCCCAGGGGGTCACCCATCCCAGAATTGCTCTGGCTTGAGCACGCTTAACCCTGAAACTTTTACACATTTTGACGCGTTAGGGCTGATATAATTTCGTCAATTGCCCCGCACGACCTTTGTCACGTAAGTTTAGGCCAAACGGGGTCTTAGCAAATTTTTCGGAAATTTTTCGTAGCGGGTCCCACTCTGTCCCAAAGAGGTCGTTTGCTTTTCTGGCTGTGTGGTCTATCGTTCTAGCCTTCCAAATCCCATATATTTTCCTCCCACATGTACAGATAACTGTCTCAGATATTTTCATTAATTCGGATTCTTACCCCACCTTTACTGACACACACAAAAAGAATATCGCATAATACTGAGGTACAAACCTACCATTGCACATATTCATTAAACAAAAGGGTTAGTAGTATACCTGGGTCTGCGTCTGGGGGTGCCTCTGGGTCCCGACGACCAGTCAGAGCATAGATGCGGTTCGCGGGACCGCTAGAATCTGAAGCCCCACCACGGCCTCTACCGCGGCCCGCTGGTGCTGGCATACCTCGCCCCGTAGAGCGCGTGGCCGAAGGGGTAGATGACGAACCAGCAACGGACCTCATCGGCGGTGCTGCGCTGCCGGAACCGCCTGCCCACGGACAATCCCGCATGATATGGCCCTGGCGGCCGCAAGCAAAACAGGCCCCCGTGGCCCTGAAGCACTCCCCTGGGTGCGATCTTCCGCAATACGAACACTGGGGTATGGGTGGCCTAGACTGACTGGGACCCCTGCTCGACTGAGGACCTGGGGCTCTGGAACTCTGGTCTGCCCTGGACGGTCCTGCTCCATCAAACCTCTTACCAATAGACTGTGTGTCCCGGCCTGACGGCGGAAAGTGCCCGCTGGACTGATACTGAGGCTGCCCGCCCCGGGAATCTCCAGAATACCCCGCTGATCTGGCCCTCTTGGGCCGTCTCCCATCATACTCTCGGCTGGGCCGATCTGCTCGGTGCCGGTTCTCCATCCCCTGGGCGTAGGCCTGTAGACGGGCAATGTCCATATCTGTCTGCAATGACACCGCCATACACCCGTCAATCAAGTAACGATCCAGCCCCATAACATATCTATGCATCCGATCTGTCATATCTGCCACCACGGCAGGGGCATACCGGGCCAGGGAATCAAACTCCAAATTATATTCACGGACGCTCCGACCCCTCTGCTGCAGATGCAAAAACCGATCAGCTCGCTCCCGTCGTAACTCTGGGGGCAGAAAGTGGCGGGTGAAAGCAGTCACAAACTGATCCCACATAGCTGGAGGAGCACCCTCACCCCGGGATAGCTCCCAAGTCTCATACCAATGCGCGGCAACATCCCGAAGTCTATGCGAAGCTAGCTCAACCGACTCGGTCTCTGACGCCCTGACCAAGTCTAATGCACGCCGCATCCCCCGAATGAAGTCATGGGGGTCCTCGTCAGGCTTAGACCCGAAAAACTCTGGAGGGCCGCATAACAAGAACTCCCGAACTCTCAGGCTTTCCCGCCTGTCCTCATCATCATCGTCCCTCCGCCCGCGCCTGTGAGCCTGTCCGGCTACAATCGTGGTCAACAACTGTACAACGTCCCTCAGGGTCCTATCCTCCGCTCCTGGCTGAGGAGCTGGAGTCTCAGGAGCGGGTACACGGACCTCTGGAGCTGCTGAAGGTCCCGCTCCAGGCTGTACTAATGGGGGTGTAGCAGACCCCTCAGAATGAGGTGTAACCTCAGGCAAATCATAAACACGAGCCCGAGTAGCCCGTTGTGCCTGACTGGTCTCTCCCACCTTCGCCTTGCCCTTCTGGGCCGCCGTTGCCTTCTTCGGAGGCATCACTGCAAACACAACAACGGGTCAGATCAGAATGACCCTAATAACACAGCTCTATCGCACGATCTAAGATTCCAAAGAAAGAGCAACACAACATCCTAGATGTCTTGTAGCTCCCTGTTTATGGATGTGGTGCACAACACATCGATAAACAAGACTCTACTAGACACGGCCTGTAGACATTCCGAGGACAAACCGCTCTGATACCACTTTTGTCACGACCCAGCCCCGTGGGCCGCGACTGGTGCCCTTCTGGGACACCCCAAACGAACTCACACCCAGATCATCGTAATCAAACTCGCCCAAACTCACGTACGTTATTCGAACTCAACATCGTAATCAGACATCTACCGAACACTTATCCTAAGCAGTCGCCCGTACAGATCAGACAAAACACAAATCAGAAAGGAGGCGGAATATACATCGCCAAATTTCACACACACATCAGAAGGGTGGCGGAATGCACATCGCCCCCAAGTACATACACATACATACAAACTCAGAGGCCGACTTGGCCATAGCAGCGTACGGGCCGTTTAAGAACGCAAAACAGACTCACATGCAAACACACCGGACCCACGACCCACAAATCTGACTACAGGCCTCTAAACAAAACAGAACATATGAACATATGACGGGACAGGGCCCCGCCGTACCCACACATCCACAAATGTACCGAACACACACATACAACAGAAGATATGTACCAAAAGTAGGCTCCGAATCAAGGGGAGCTCTCCAACACAGCAGAATGAGTAGCCTAAACTGGAGGACCACCCAAACGAGCTTCTGTACCTGCGGGCATGAAACACAGCCCCCGAAGAAACGGGGGTCAGTACGGGAGAAGTACTGAGTATGTAAAGCAGAAGGTACAGAAATCACAAACACAGCTGGAGTCAGAAAGAACAAACACACCGTCAACGTAAACAAAGCAAACCTGTGCGGGAGGCGAACGTACAAATGCAATCAAATCATGTGTAGGGTTTAGGAACGTGGTCACCCCCCGACGCTGGTGCCACAACACATCATAACTCCAGAAGTTTTCAAATCTCCGTACAGTCTCCAGACACATCATATCACACACACATCACATCATCAGAACATATCATATGCCATATCACATCATAACTCCATAAACGGTAACCGGCCCTATGGCGAGGCCTCGGAAACCGTAACACATCATGACTCCCGAATATGTTATGGCGCGCACGATCACAAAGTCGGCCCGGGTACCGACGAACGAAATCATAGCAGACAGCACGAACAGAGTAGTGCAGAAACCATATGCATATCAAAAATAATTTACCGGACTCAACATATAGTTTACATATAGGTATATACCGACGCCAGAAGGCTCGGAGTAGGAATCAGATTAAGCAAAATTTGCGGGTAAAAGGTACGAAGTTCCAACTGCCAAATCTTTAGAGAAAACTGTTTATAGGTCATGTTCCGAAAACCTCACATTATTCAAAGTACAAAACGTTCAGTAATGGCATAGGAAGTTTCAAACGCAGCATTGGGTCATAAACAAACGATCGCTGATCATGGCGGACGCAAACGAACCAAACAAACCGAATAAGGGGAGCCTTGGGGCTCGCGGGCCCACCTCGAGTCAAATTGAGGCGGCGGACGCAAATCACAAACTTTAGGCTCCCTAGAGCCATCTACGAAAGTTTCGGAGAGTTTCGGACACAACAACAAAAGTTATGACGATTCGAACATTCTTTGGACCAAATGCAACAAAAGGGTTCAATTGCGCTGGATGAATAGTACCCAAACTTGAACCTAAATTTCCAAGAGCAGAGTTACCCCCGAGATTCCGATATTAACCTAGTATGACTAGGACATGCCAAAAGAATGATAGGTAGGCTTTACATACCTGGTTGGCGCCTTACGCTCCTCAAATCGCAATTCCCGTTTCGTCCAGAAACTGCAAATGGTCACCTTTACCAGTTACTATTCATGAGAATTAACATTTTAGTCTTTGGGCTATATTTGGCTACCGAAATTTCGGCAGCACTTCCCCTATAAATCTAACATCCCCGAGACTTAGCTCGGCTCAAAATACAATAACAACAACAGCCCAAACATCATCAAACTATACAAACCACAATCATACTATATTAACTTCAAAATTTCACTTTAATACATAAGTTGGCAAATTCTTGATTCAACTTCAAAATTCCAAATCTATTTCCACCTTAGTCCATTCATTCACTCATTCCCAATTATTCAAACACACTACATACAAGTTCCAAACCACATACAACATCCCCAAAGTTCACTACTTTCCAATTTTCATTCAAAACACCAAAAGTTACGACGAATGTTCTAACTTGCGTCGTTTCGTTCCAAATTCGTTATCATCAACCATAAATCTTATTTAAGGTCTTTAGTGTCATAAATATACTATGATATACACAAATATACCAAATGTATACGCTTTCCGATAACGTCCGAAATTATTTGCTAGCACCAACTCAATTCTTTAATCGATCCTTTACGACATAAAGATCACAACAACACATTATTCAAACTAAACAAGATAAAATTCTTATGGCTTGCACCACATGGAACTCACGGCCAAACACACCGTTTTTACACACACACACCATGCACAAACACAACCTCATCCCACAATCTTCACACTAATCCAATCACTAACACATATATATATCCATTTCATAACATTAAAACATAAAAATCTTACCTTTTTCTTGAATTTCCGACTTGTCGCAAACGTCGCTCTTCCTCCAAACTACTTGTATCACGTCGGAGAGCGTCTTGAGCACTTTACAACTATGTAAAAGTCAAGATTTTTGGAGCAAGCACAAGGCTTGGGATTTTTTTTTTTTTTCCTTTTTTCTCTACACAGCCGAGAGGGGTTTTGGTTGGAGTCAAGTTGAATTGTGATTTTTCTTGCTAAGTCCAAGGGGAGAATTGATATATATCCATATGTAGAGGTCATGTGCATAGCACATGACCTTTAAAATTGGGTTTGGGCCTCCCTAGGGGCCGGCCACCCCCAAAGACTTGGGCCTAATTCCTTGTTGTCCAAACTTGGCCCAATTCGTGTAATGTCCCGTTTTGTAATTCCCGGAACTAATTTCTAAAATTCCAAATTTACCCTCGGCCTTCCCCGAGGTCTTGACATCAATGATTTCATAATCAACATGAGCATAGCAACTTGAATCAAATTATTTCCTCAACACACACAAGTCTTATTTATTTCTTGATTTCCCGTTATACGAAAATACGGGACATAACATTCTCCCCCCCTTAAGAACATTCGTCCTCGAATGTTGAATCGAACTCATGGGTGTCGTACTACTCCGGGAGGGTTCTCTTGATAGTTGTCCTTTATTGATTTCTCCGACATGGCTTCTTTACCAATACTAGGGTAGATTTTTCACATCACTGACTCAAATACCTTCAAAATACATTTTCTCATACTCTACGCCATCACTGAACCATACGCTATATTCTTGTAATAGACGAACGCTTTCCAGACATCATAGTCAATATCATTTTCTTGTCACACTCCTGAGTTTCCTTACCACATCGTCGTAATCTCACTTTACTTCATATCAGACACTTCATGCCGAACAGATTCAGAACTAAAACCGGACGCGCATAAGTATATCGGACGGATCCATAGTCAGAGGCAGACATACTCAACTATGGCGGACGGATTCGCAGTCAACATCAAAGGTACGGAAGTATATCAGGCACATCTGAGATCGGAGTCAGACGTACAAAGGCGTATCAGACGAATTCGTAAGCAGAATCAACACACTAAGATATACCAAACAGATTCACAATCGAAGTCAGACGTACGGACTCATATCGAACAGATCCGAAATCAGAAGCAAATATACAGAATTGTTTCATACCGAATCGTGATCAGACAAACCGAAGTGTATCACACACACACGCGGTCAAAATCAAACGCACAGAAGTATATCAGACGGATTTATACCCAGAGTCAGACATACAGAGGTGTGCCAGACAGAAACGGATTCAGAATCAAACGCACAAAAGGTTCATCGGACAGGTACATGGTCGAACTCAGAATTACAGAGGCGTACTAGGCAGAGCCTTATCGGAATCGGAAGTGCAGAAGCACCAGAGATAGATTGTCAATTTAGGATCAAATCGTTCATATTAAGGCTCCAATAATTCATGAGAATTTTCCTTCATTTGCAAACTCACTCACCAAGTCGTCACACAATTCGTCTTGCGTCTTACGTATCGACTTCCTTCAAAAATTCCACTTACTCACACTGTTTATCTTTTATTTATCACAACATTAGTTTCCGGGGCTCGGCTCTTAGCCCTCATAGGCACCAAATGAGAATCATACACACACACATACACATACATATACACATACACACGTTTATTCATACCTTACTGGCGAACATCTCTGGCTGTTATTCAAATTCGTTCAATTTCCCAAGCAGTGTTGTACCTTTTTCTCTTTGCCCATTCAGTCTACCTCGTTCCGCGCGACTCCCGAAAGGGCGCTAATTATTCCATACACATTCTATTTACCTTTTGGTTACCCCAAATTTTCATTTACCTTAATCATACTTACACTTATGAAAGACTTTGCATTACTTCCCAGGGGGTCACCCATCCCAGAATTGCTCTGGCTTGAGCACGCTTAACCCTGAAACTTTTACACATTTTGACGCGTTAGGGCTGATATAATTTCGTCAATTGCCCCGCACGACCTTTGTCACGTAAGTTTAGGCCAAACGGGGTCTTAGCAAATTTTTCGGAAATTTTTCGTAGCGGGTCCCACTCTGTCCCAAAGAGGTCGTTTGCTTTTCTGGCTGTGTGGTCTATCGTTCTAGCCTTCCAAATCCCATATATTTTCCTCCCACATGTACAGATAACTGTCTCAGATATTTTCATTAATTCGGATTCTTACCCCACCTTTACTGACACACACAAAAAGAATATCGCATAATACTGAGGTACAAACCTACCATTGCACATATTCATTAAACAAAAGGGTTAGTAGTATACCTGGGTCTGCGTCTGGGGGTGCCTCTGGGTCCCGACGACCAGTCAGAGCATAGATGCGGTTCGCGGGACCGCTAGAATCTGAAGCCCCACCACGGCCTCTACCGCGGCCCGCTGGTGCTGGCATACCTCGCCCCGTAGAGCGCGTGGCCGAAGGGGTAGATGACGAACCAGCAACGGACCTCATCGGCGGTGCTGCGCTGCCGGAACCGCCTGCCCACGGACAATCCCGCATGATATGGCCCTGGCGGCCGCAAGCAAAACAGGCCCCCGTGGCCCTGAAGCACTCCCCTGGGTGCGATCTTCCGCAATACGAACACTGGGGTATGGGTGGCCTAGACTGACTGGGACCCCTGCTCGACTGAGGACCTGGGGCTCTGGAACTCTGGTCTGCCCTGGACGGTCCTGCTCCATCAAACCTCTTACCAATAGACTGTGTGTCCCGGCCTGACGGCGGAAAGTGCCCGCTGGACTGATACTGAGGCTGCCCGCCCCGGGAATCTCCAGAATACCCCGCTGATCTGGCCCTCTTGGGCCGTCTCCCATCATACTCTCGGCTGGGCCGATCTGCTCGGTGCCGGTTCTCCATCCCCTGGGCGTAGGCCTGTAGACGGGCAATGTCCATATCTGTCTGCAATGACACCGCCATACACCCGTCAATCAAGTAACGATCCAGCCCCATAACATATCTATGCATCCGATCTGTCATATCTGCCACCACGGCAGGGGCATACCGGGCCAGGGAATCAAACTCCAAATTATATTCACGGACGCTCCGACCCCTCTGCTGCAGATGCAAAAACCGATCAGCTCGCTCCCGTCGTAACTCTGGGGGCAGAAAGTGGCGGGTGAAAGCAGTCACAAACTGATCCCACATAGCTGGAGGAGCACCCTCACCCCGGGATAGCTCCCAAGTCTCATACCAATGCGCGGCAACATCCCGAAGTCTATGCGAAGCTAGCTCAACCGACTCGGTCTCTGACGCCCTGACCAAGTCTAATGCACGCCGCATCCCCCGAATGAAGTCATGGGGGTCCTCGTCAGGCTTAGACCCGAAAAACTCTGGAGGGCCGCATAACAAGAACTCCCGAACTCTCAGGCTTTCCCGCCTGTCCTCATCATCATCGTCCCTCCGCCCGCGCCTGCGAGCCTGTCCGGCTACAATCGTGGTCAACAACTGTACAACGTCCCTCAGGGTCCTATCCTCCGCTCCTGGCTGAGGAGCTGGAGTCTCAGGAGCGGGTACACGGACCTCTGGAGCTGCTGAAGGTCCCGCTCCAGGCTGTACTAATGGGGGTGTAGCAGACCCCTCAGAATGAGGTGTAACCTCAGGCAAATCATAAACACGAGCCCGAGTAGCCCGTTGTGCCTGACTGGTCTCTCCCACCTTCGCCTTGCCCTTCTGGGCCGCCGTTGCCTTCTTCGGAGGCATCACTGCAAACACAACAACGGGTCAGATCAGAATGACCCTAATAACACAGCTCTATCGCACGATCTAAGATTCCAAAGAAAGAGCAACACAACATCCTAGATGTCTTGTAGCTCCCTGTTTATGGATGTGGTGCACAACACATCGATAAACAAGACTCTACTAGACACGGCCTGTAGACATTCCGAGGACAAACCGCTCTGATACCACTTTTGTCACGACCCAGCCCCGTGGGCCGCGACTGGTGCCCTTCTGGGACACCCCAAACGAACTCACACCCAGATCATCGTAATCAAACTCGCCCAAACTCACGTACGTTATTCGAACTCAACATCGTAATCAGACATCTACCGAACACTTATCCTAAGCAGTCGCCCGTACAGATCAGACAAAACACAAATCAGAAAGGAGGCGGAATATACATCGCCAAATTTCACACACACATCAGAAGGGTGGTGGAATGCACATCGCCCCCAAGTACATACACATACATACAAACTCAGAGGCCGACTTGGCCATAGCAGCGTACGGGCCGCTTAAGAACGCAAAACAGACTCACATGCAAACACACCGGACCCACGACCCACAAATCTGACTACAGGCCTCTAAACAAAACAGAACATATGAACATATGATGGGACAGGGCCCCGCCGTACCCACACATCCACAAATGTACCGAACACACACATACAACAGAAGATATGTACCAAAAGTAGGCTCCGAATCAAGGGGAGCTCTCCAATACAGCAGAATGAGTAGCCTAAACTGGAGGACCACCCAAACGAGCTTCTGTACCTGCGGGCATGAAACACAGCCCCCGAAGAAACGGGGGTCAGTACGGGAGAAGTACTGAGTATGTAAAGCAGAAGGTACAGAAATCACAAACACAGCTGGAGTCAGAAAGAACAAACACACCGTCAACGTAAACAAAGCAAACCTGTGCGGGAGGCGAACGTACAAATGCAATCAAATCATGTGTAGGGTTTAGGAACGTGGTCACCCCCCGACGCTGGTGCCACAACACATCATAACTCCAGAAGTTTTCAAATCTCCGTACAGTCTCCAGACACATCATATCACACACACATCACATCATCAGAACATATCATATGCCATATCACATCATAACTCCATAAACGGTAACCGGCCCTATGGCGAGGCCTCGGAAACCGTAACACATCATGACTCCCGAATATGTTATGGCGCGCACGATCACAAAGTCGGCCCGGGTACCGACGAACGAAATCATAGCAGACAGCACGAACAGAGTAGTGCAGAAACCATATGCATATCAAAAATAATTTACCGGACTCAACATATAGTTTACATATAGGTATATACCGACGCCAGAAGGCTCGGAGTAGGAATCAGATTAAGCAAAATTTGCGGGTAAAAGGTACGAAGTTCCAACTGCCAAATCTTTAGAGAAAACTGTTTATAGGTCATGTTCCGAAAACCTCACATTATTCAAAGTACAAAACGTTCAGTAATGGCATAGGAAGTTTCAAACGCAGCATTGGGTCATAAACAAACGATCGCTGATCATGGCGGACGCAAACGAACCAAACAAACCGAATAAGGGGAGCCTTGGGGCTCGCGGGCCCACCTCGAGTCAAATTGAGGCGGCGGAGGCAAATCACAAACTTTAGGCTCCCTAGAGCCATCTACGAAAGTTTCGGAGAGTTTCGGACACAACAACAAAAGTTATGACGATTCGAACATTCTTTGGACCAAATGCAACAAAAGGGTTCAATTGCGCTGGATGAATAGTACCCAAACTTGAACCTAAATTTCCAAGAGCAGAGTTACCCCCGAGATTCCGATATTAACCTAGTATGACTAGGACATGCCAAAAGAATGATAGGTAGGCTTTACATACCTGGTTGGCGCCTTACGCTCCTCAAATCGCAATTCCCGTTTCGTCCAGAAACTGCAAATGGTCACCTTTACCAGTTACTATTCATGAGAATTAACATTTTAGTCTTTGGGCTATATTTGGCTACCGAAATTTCGGCAGCACTTCCCCT